>NC_138772.1:221082453-221522453 GCF_965119305.1 Pelophylax lessonae
TGTGGTCCAATACCACTTCTGCAGGGGTTTTCCCACCACTCCCTGCAGAATAATTAGGCCCAGGAATTTCCAGATATCCGCACTGGTCACGGGTTCCCACATCCTGCTCCTTGAAAACCGCCGATGCGCTGCGGCTTGTTGCTCCTGGTACCGATTGGTCTCCACAACAATTTTTTCGATAACCTCATCGGTCAAAAAAAGTTGCAGATACGCCAAGGGGTTATGCTCCTAAACATCGACTTTGATACCAGGTGCTCCGGTAAACGGGAACCTTGGGGGCGCTACGTGCTCCGTACCGCAGTCGATCACGCACCAAGTACGCACATCGCTCGGCACAGTCACAGCATCATCACTGAACTCACTTTCTGCGTCGGATGACGAGCTTCCCCATGAATCGCTGTCACTCCACTCTCCAAGCAATTCAGGATCACTGTCACTCTCGCCCAGCAGGTCATATACCGCTTTTGATGTTGCGGCGCGCTTGTTTGAGGCCATGGTCGCTCTGCAATGTCCAGATACAGTGTATAGGAAAAATGCAGGAAGTGCAATGGAGAAAGCACTGGGGGGCAATCAAAGGTCAATTTATTTTATTTAGGGAATGTAATCCAATAGGATTACAGTGTATCAGTGTGTTATACTTTTTGAATTTGCCACCGGTTCCACCCCCTGCGGACGTCACTTTGCAGGAGACGGAAGTCGGGGCTCACAGACGATCGGGAGGAAGCTCCGCCGCCGCATACCGCCCGCATACATCGCTGGATCCCGGAGAAAAGGTAAGTAAAACCTCTACCAGGATCCAGCGATCTTCTTAGCGGTACCCCGAGTGTGGCTCGGGGTTACCGCTTTTGGCTCTAAAATCTAACTCCGAGTCACGCTCGGGAATACCGCTAGGAAGGTTAAGGGGGCTGAGGGGGGCTGCTGCACACAGTAGGTTTTTTTTTATCTTAATGCATAGAATGCATTAAGATAAAAAAAACTTCTGACTTTACAACCCTTTAATCACTGCATTTCGTGTTCATTATAGTGTGTACAATTGTGAGTGGTAGGGTAAGAGTTAGGGGCTTAGGGAAAGTTTCCTCTTTGCCCTGCACATACCTAAAGAACCCTAACCTAAAAAATCATCAGGAGAAAAAATTCCCCTTCTTGACTGGCATTCATGTACATTTTTATTTTTATTTTTAAAGAGTAGCTCTAGGCTCCTGCAGAAAAAAAATAGTACTGTAGCTGCTGACTTTTAGTATTGGGACACAATTTTTCAATCGGCTCTCGGGTGCTTCCACCGCCATTTTGGGTAGGGAAACCAGCAGTGAAGCCTTGCGGCTACTACTGTGCAATCGCAAAGTGTGCTGCGCTTTGTGAATGGCCCAGCGGCGGGGGAAGGAGGAGGGGAACCAAACTTCTGGATGAGTTAGCTGTGGCAAAGTCACCCCGAAGTGGCAGCAGGTACCTGTCAAAACTAGGTAAACGCTCCCCCCTCCTTCTTCCCCCTCAGAAAGGTGCCAAATGTGGCAGCAGAGGGGGCACATAAGCAGAGCTTCCCCTTTTGGGTGGAGCTCCGCTTTAATTTCATTTTGTAGACTGCCAATCTTCCTCTATGTTTTAGCTTAAAAATTGCTATACCACAGTCTCTTTCAGTCATATTAAAATTAAACATCCAAAACGTGTTATTTAGTTTATTGAAGAAAACTGTAAAGAAAAAAAAAACGATCACCTTGTAAAACAACCTATTTCGTTTAAAAAAGAAATGTAAAAGCAAAACATTTGGGTATTAGTGATTAAAAAAAAAAACATTATGGGCTCTTTCACACGGCCGCTCCGTGTGTCCGCAAATCATCCTATTTTTTTGCGGATGATTTGCGGACATAATGTAAGTCAATGGCATTGCGGATGTCAGCGGAATACCATCCGCTGACATCCGATTTTCCTCCTTTCAGTTCTGTTCCGTATGTTTGGAACGGAACAGAACCCTATTTTTCCTCCGTTCAAAAAACGGAAAGGAAGGAAAATCGGATGTCAGCGGTGTCATCCGCTGACATCCGCAATCCCCCATAGACTTACATTATGTCCGCATATCATCCGCAAACGGAGGGGATGATATGCGGGCATACGGAGCGGATGACACAAATGTCATCCGCTCCGTGAAAAAAAAAAAAAAAAGTCCTGCAGCGGACAAAAACAGCGGAGCGGCCGTCTGAAAGAGCCCTTAAACTAACTTTTTTGCCCTTTTTTTTTTTATAAGTGAACACAGTTCTCAGATGCATAAGAGCTGGGGGGAGGAGAAGCAACAGCACACTGAACTTTCCAGTAAATGGCTGTGTGAGTGTGTGTGTGTGTGTGTGTGTGTGTGTGTGTGGGGGGGGGGGGTGTCAGGGCAAGGAAGAGAGCAGGCTGAGTTCCCAGCATAACTATAGAACTGACTACGTTGTGTTCTACTGCTTAGTGTGGTCAGTTTTTATTAGGAAAGCAGAGGGTCTGGCAGGAACACCAGGCAATTCAAGGAAGTAATACATAAAGAACTGAATACTTTTCTATACATGTACATGGTACAGCAGGCACATATCAGAAATATGAAATGCTGGGGTAACAAACACTTCAACCTTTTAGTTTGCCAAGAAAAACTAGGCATGTGTCTGTTCATTATTATTTTTAAGTGAAGGTATTTTCCTTGGCTTTTATTTTACAATCATTTAGGATGCACACAATAAAGTATAGTTCATGCAGTGTCTTACACAAATATCAACTTATTAGGTTGTTCTTTATTATTTCTGATAGTTATTTGTGGAAAAATAGTATTCTTGCGGTGTCTCAAGCTGCAACATAATTTTCCATTAGTATTATTATATGTAGCATCCTCTAGTGTACAGTACAGTTCAGTTAAGTAAATTTAGCTGGCTCATAGGAGCTCATGTGAGTCTGGGTAATTGTTGTGAGTTCAGCTTAAGGTCAGGCTGGAAGGCTCTGCAGACCAGGCCTCTATCGCCTTCCCATGGTTCTGGAGGTCCATGGAAACTTCTAGAAACTAGTGGGCGGAGGTACATAGATAAGGATCTGAATATTTATTAGAGTTTAAACCAATCCCCAGGCAGGAGACCTGGCAGGGTGGTAAGACAGGCCCATAAATATTGGTGAGCCTGGCCAGTGGGGATTGTTGTTGTTGAGTGGAAGATGGAGTGCTGAGGATCGTGATGCCTGGGAGGGGACCCTGGGGCTGGGAGCTCTGTCTCCAGGCTGGAGAGGAAGCTGAAGAGAGGAATCTTTACCACCCTTCAGTCTCATCTAGGAGACACCCTGTCTAGCATAGGAAGACCTGCACAGCAGGAGGCCTGAACAGCAGGCCTTACCAAGGCAGCAGGATTCAAGGGGGCAGTGTGAATACCTCTACCTATCACTCCCAGGGCCAATAAGGGAGAAGGCTGCCAGATGCAATATCCAGCATGCTTTCATTGGGACAGTGTCTCAGTTAACCTAAATACCTTGCTCTGGGACACTTTTCAAGGCAGCAGGGTGAGCTGGTATTTTCTGCAAGTGTTGGTTTCACCAAGGGGACATAGCTCCTGAAAGTTTGTGATTTTGTGATTTTCATCA
This sequence comes from Pelophylax lessonae, assembly GCF_965119305.1. Lineage (NCBI taxonomy): Eukaryota > Metazoa > Chordata > Amphibia > Anura > Ranidae > Pelophylax > Pelophylax lessonae. Next base: position 221,086,039 of record NC_138772.1, read on the forward strand.
AGGGGACATAGAGCGCCTGAAAGAGAAACCTTGCTATTGATGCACTAGAGACTGATATTATTCCAGAGGGAGTACAGTCAAGGATCCATTTTTCTTTGTACGTGCAGACTAAGTTTGTCCTCAGGCTAGTCTACCAAGTTCAAGCTGGGCATTCCATAATCCCTTATTCCCATACAAGTTGGTTTCCCTCAATAAAAAAACAAGCCCATGGACTGGTTACTGACTCTGTGTGGAAGTTGGAAAATGCATGTTGCTTAGCTGTGCAGGAATAGGGAGACCCAAAATCTAATGGGGCTCTAAGGGGTAGGGCTACATGACTTTAAGAAGCAAACAATAATGCTAAAAGTCATATAAAAAGAGTAGCACTAGCTGTGGCACTGAAAAAAAGCACCTGGAAAAAATCAAAGTGAAAAAATGATGCAGCAGGCTAGTCCATTTTGCGGAAATTTCATTGCAACAACTCAGAATGGTACTCAGTAGCTTGTATGGCCCCCACGTGCTTGTTTGCATGCCGGACAACGTCGGGGCATGCTCCTTTTGAGACAGTGGATGGTGTCCTGGGGTATTTCCTCCCAGATCTGAACCAGGGAATTACTGAGCTCCTGAACAGACTGAGGTGCAACCTGGTGTCGTCAGATGGACCAAAACATAATGTCCCAGAAGTGTTCAATTTGATTTAGGTCAGGCGAGCGTGGGGGCTATTCAATGGTAACAATTCCTTTATCCTCCAGGAACTGGCTGCATACTCTTGCCACATGAGGCCGGGCATTGTCAAGCACTAGGAAGAACCCAGGACCCATTGCACCACCGTAGGGTCTGAAAATGGGTCCAAAGATTTAATCCCAATACCTAATGGCAGTCAGGGTGTAATTGTCTAGCCTGTAGAGGTTTGTGCGTCTCTCCATGCATATGCTTTCCCAGACCATCACTGACCCACCACCAAACTGGTCATGTTGAACAATGTTACAGGCAGCATAATGTTCTCCATGGCTTCTCCTCACCCTTTCACGTCTGTCACATGTGCTCAGGGAGAACCTGTACTCATCTGTGAAAAGCACAGGGCTCCAGTGGCGGACCTTTCAATCCTGGTGTTCAATTGCAAATACCTATCGAGCTCCTTGGTGGAAGGCAGTGAGCACAGGGCCCACTAGAGGACGTTTGGACCCTCAGGCCACCCTCTCCCATGAAGTCTGTTTCGGATTGTTTGGTCAGAAATATTCACATATGGCCTGCTGGAGGTCATATTGTAGGGCTCTGGCAGTGCTCATCCTGTTTCTCCTTGCACAAAGGAGCAGACACCGGTCCTGCTAATGGATTAATCTACAAAAGGGGACAATGGTCGTGGGACTTTAGAAGAGGTAGGTCACTTACTCAATAGCATGATTTTAGAATAATAAATTAATGTTTTATTGAATATTTCATAGTAAACATATATATATATATAGAAATTCCACGATCCAGATAACATATAGATAAATATGTAAAAACAGACATAAATAAGATGTATTCCATGGAAAAATACAATTCATAGTACAGTAAATAAATATATTATAAATAAATTGAATATAAATATAAATAGTATATAATGAACAATGCATGGTCAATCTCCAGGTAATATGTCTTCACATCTACAGTATATGCTCTGGAGATTGACCATGCATTGTTCATTATATACTATTTATATTCAATTTATTTATGATATATTTATTTACTGTAATATGAATTGTATCTTTTCCATGGAATACATCTTATTTATGTCTGTTTTTTACATATTTATCTGTATTTTATCTGGATCATGGAATTTCTATATTTATATGTTTACTATGAAATATTCAATGAACCATTCATTTATTATTCTAAAATCATGCTATTGTGTAAGTGACCTACCTCATCTAAAGTCCCACGACCATTGTCCCCTTTTGTATGTATAATTTAGGGATGGAGGTTTGTCACCGTGTATACTTCAGATCATATTTCCTTTTCTCTCGGCTGATGGATTAAGGACTCTCTCCTGGAATCTCCTCTATGCTCTTGAGACCGTGGTGGGAGACACAGCAAAGCTTCTGACCATGGCATGTATTGATGTGCCATCCTGGAGGAGTTGAAATGCCTGTGCAACCTCTTTAGAGTCCAGGTATCGCCTCATGCTACCAGTAGTGACACTGACCCTAGCCAAATGCAAAACTAGTGAAAAACGGTCAGAAAAGATGAGTACTGAAAACATTTCAGTGGTCTACACCTGTAAAACCATTCCTGTTTTGGAGGTTGTCTCATTGTTGCCCATCTAGTGCCCCTGTTGTTAATTTCATTACCAGAGAAGCAGCTAAAACTGATTAACCCCCTTTTGCTACTAAACTGACCAGATCAATATCCCAGGAGTTTGACTTGCTGCTATAATCTGAATAAAAAGTGTTCCTTTAATTTTTTTGAGCAGCGTATGAACAGATCAGCTTATCCTATCCAAACAGACAACCTTATTAATGGTTCACCTTCACAACAGAAAGATATATCTGCCACTTATTCCTCCTCATCTCTTCTAACACCTGCTTGCCTGTTAAAAAGTTTTTTTCAAAATCTCCACCTGTCCCTGCGGTAAGGGACAGTGGCACTTGTGGTGACAGCTCAAAGACATTCTAGTTTTTGAACACAAGGAGCCATACAAAATCACAAACGTTTTGCATATGAGGAGGTTAGAAAAAAAATGAGAGGTAATGAAAAGGACAGACCTGATGTCATGCATATGTGGTTAGTGGTGATGATTGTAGCACCTATTGCAAATGTAAAGGTGGAAAAGGTAAATTCTGTTGTAGCACCCTCCTAGTTAGGTAGGTGCTAGGTAAAAGCATCTTTTGCTCCTGCTGCTTATCAGGGGAGCCTGATCTATTAGGTTGCCTGTCACATGTTTCCAGGTGTGATTCACTGGGTCTAAAGGAGGGTCCCCACTGTATCCAATGAGGGAGCATGTTGGACAGTGGAGGAAACCTAGCCAGTGGCACATCAGGTTTTATGGCAGTCCCAGTGGGAGGGCATTCCTGTAATGCATCCTGGGATTGACCATAAATACTGAGGGGGCATGTGACAGGGCGTCTTTTGGCGGGAGCAAAGTCCCAGAAGGAGGTGAACGGCTGTCTCTCTTCCTGCAGGTGTGAGGAAGGTGGTTCAGGCAGTCGGCCTAGTGAACCAGGCGTGGAGCTGAGCTGCAGAGGATCCAGAGTGCTGAGAGTGGAGCTGCTGGCAGAGTCTCTTGCGAAAAACCGTGTCCGTGAGTATCAGGAGATTTGCCAAAGGGTCTGCCTAGGAAAAGGGACCACTCCAGAGAAGTCAGGGGATCAATGAGCTAGCTTACACAGAAAGTGTAACAGTAAAGGGGGTGCCTTGTAGTTGACCTTGAAGAATAGGAACAAAGGGGGTGCCGGGACGGGCCCTGAAGTTTGCTCTGCTTTACAGTACAGTTTACCTCAGAAAGTTCACTTACTATTACTTCTCTGCTAATGTCAAGGTGAAGCAGCGGCCTAGCCGCAACTCAGCATTACTCAGCGCTATTCAGCATTATTCAGTCGTCCAAGCCTATTGTGCATAGTTACAAAAGTTGGAGTATCCCTTCTCCCATCCAAGTTCTCAATAAAAACACAAAAAACAAGGCTCCTAGACTGTTTCCTGACTGGGCCAAAAATCACTTTGAACATGTTGAACTGCCTTGCTGTTGGTAATGGTAACCCAGGGGAACCCATAACCAGAAGCTCCCATGGAGTAATGCTACACTATTAATGGAAGAGCAAAGCAACCTGAAGAAATATTTTTGAACACCCACTGTGCAACAATGAGGCACCTTACATAACCAATGATTAAAATCTTGAAAATAATGCCTGTACTGACCCATGTCAAACAATATAAGCTGTGATTCAGTAGGCATTTAGTGCTGCATCCCCTGCCATGACCTGTGGTTCTTCCTGTTAGCTCCTACATACTACAAGACACAATATTGACATAGAGGGCCAAGGGAGGAACCATAGAATATGGCGGAGGCACGGGCAGCAGACACACCAGGAAGTATGTTGGATGTGAAAAGTCTATGAACAGCACAGAACAATGATTCAACAAACAAGTACTGGGGCGGGCAAATATAACATCTCTTACTTTACAGGATCTTATTCAATTTTTTTTTTTTCTTATCTACAAAATACTGTAGCTTTAAAGAACTTAGGTGACACATTGGATTGTAAGAATCCTCTTGCATATATGTGAATTATACCTTTAATATTTCAAACATAGATTTAAAAGAAAAAACAAAACAAAGATAATCACTAAAGAGTTGCTAAGTTGAGATGCATTTATTTTTACAATTTGCTGTGTTATTCTCATTCAACCATACAAACTGGCAATTGCTACATTTGTGACTTATTTGTTTTTTAATTCATTTTCTATCAATATAAATGATCTTAAGAGAGCATTTATTTTTCCACTTTATTGTAAGGATTGCATGGTGAAACTGTAGTGATCATTTTGGAAAGAGGCCCCTGGTGTTTGTATGCAGAACCACTTCTACTTCCAATAGGAGATCTGAAACAAAAGTATGAAAATATATGATCACAAAGTTCTGTCTTAATATGTCATGTTTGAAAACATATTTACATTTAGGCTCCGTTCACATGTAGGCGTTTTGGGGCGTTTTTGGGGCGTTTTTCTGCTCTAGGATCAGCTCTCAAAACGCCCAACAAGACAAATCCTATTCATTTCAATGGCCCCTGTTCACATCTGAGCGTTTTGAAGCTGTATACAAAACGCCCAACGCTCAAAAAAGTACATGAGCTTCTTTTTGGGCAGATTACAGGCGTTTTCCATTGATCTCTATTCAATCTAAAAACGCCTGCACAAAAATCGCGGTAAAAATCGCGGTAAAATCGCGGTAAAAAACGCCGCAAAAATCGCGGTAAAATCGCGGTAAAAAACGCGCGAAAAACGCTACGCTCAGGTGTGAATGATAAACTAGAGGTTATTTTGACATTTTTTTAAGTACTTGTATATCCAAAAGTTTTTTTTTGGGTAGAGTAAGAAAGGATTCATATCCCTGTTAAGTTTTTATTGCTGTCTATGGGGGATCTCTAGAAAGATGAATATCAGTGGATCGAGAAAGACACTGGACTCAATTTATGAAACATCTTCTACTTTAAAGTGATAGTGAACTCAATAGTATTACTTCCTCTTTTTACATTTTATCTAACCTGTGCCATTCTGTTGCAATTTAGCCAGGATCGATGTAATGACGTCACTGGCGCATGCCCATATTTGCGGGGATTGACAGCATGCTCTCCATTACGGCAGATGCTGTGCCTACATCATCCAGTCTTTGCGGCATTGCATTGAAATCCCGCGAGAGTACAGCCCCATGCACAACCTTCTAATCCCGGAATGAAAATCACCAGATTGCTCACTCTCACTATTCTGGCCATTACAACATGAAAGGGCAGAGGTTTTACATTGTACAGATGCAGAAGGGAACAGTAAAATTGTGCCGGCTAAGGATGGGAGACAGAGAAGGCAAAATCAGCTAAAAAAAAGTAAAAAGGAACCAAATGGGTTTATTTATCAGGCAGATTGATATAAAGGGATTTTGTTTAGTGCCTATATTCATTTTTTAGAATTTTGTTGGTAAAGTTTACTACCGCTTTAAAGTGGAACTTTAGGACAAAATTATAAATGGGCAAACAGGCAGGAATTTTAGTGCAAAAGAGACATGCTTTGTCTTCTCTGCAATTAAAGTTACTTACCTGCCTGTCCGCCTTTGTAATATTTTTGTAAATATTTTATTATATCTTTTCATGTGACAACACTGAAGAAATGACACTACAATGTAAAGTAGTGAGTGTACAGCTTGTATAACAGTGTAAATTTACTGTCCCCTCAAAATAACTCAACACACAGCCAGGAGCTGGTGGATGTTAGAGACCTTGCGCTCCTCCACCTTCTGTTTGAGGATGCCCCACAGAAGCTCAATAGGGTTTAGGTCTGGAGACATGCTTGGCCAGTCCATCACCTTTACCCTCAGCTTCTTTAGCAAGGCAGTGGTGGTCTTGGAGGTGTGTTTGTGGTCGTTATGTTGGAATACTGCTCTGCGGCCCATGCTCTGCTTCAGTATGTCACAGTACATGTTGGCATTCATGGTTCCCTCAATGAACTGTAGCTCCCCAGTGCTTAAAGCACTCATGCAGCCCCAGACCATGACAATCCCACCACCATGCTTGATTGTAGGTATTACATAATTGTCTTTGTACTCCTCACCTGGTTGCCGTCACACACGCTTGACACCATGTGAACCAAATACGTTTATCTTAAACTCATCAGACCACAGGACATGGTTCCAGTAATCCATGTCCTTAGTCTGCTTGTCTTCAGCAAACTGTTTGCAGGCTTTCTTGTGCATCATCTTTAGAAGAGGCTTCCTTCTGGGACGACAGCTGTGCAGACCAATTTGATGCAGTATGTGGCGTATGGTCTGAGCTAACCCCCCCCCCCCCCCACCCCTTCAACCTCTGCAGGAATGCTGGCAGCACTCATACGTCTATTTCCCAAAGACAATCTCTATATATGACGCTGAGCAAGTGCACCCAACTTCTTTGGTTGACCATGGCGGAACCTGCTCTGAGTGGAGCCTGTCCTGTTAAACCACTGCATGGTCTTGGCCACTGTGCTTCAGCTCAGTTTCAGGGTTTTGCAATCTTCTTATATCCTAGGCCATCTTTATGTAGAGCAACAAATCTATTTTTCAGATCCTCAGAGAGTTCTTTGCCATGAGGGGCCATGTTGAACTTCCAGTGACCAGTATGAGAGAGTGAGAGCGATAACACCAAATTGAACACACCTGCTCCCCATTCACACCTGAGACCTTGTAACACTAACGAGTCAGGTGACACAGTGACATTTCTTCAGTGTTGTCACATGAAAAGATATAATAAAATATTTACAAAAATGTGAGGGGTGTACTCACTTTTGTGAGGTACTGTATCCAAAGATTTTCAAGTTTATTCTTTTCAGTTTATTCATGTCTACATTTTCATGTTATGCATCTGAGAGGTACATTTCTTCAAGATAATCTCTTTACCACTGATTTGGAATAATCCCTTTTTTTATACAATCTGTCACAGGCACCCTCTCTCCTGCTCTGCACATGTATCTTCCTCCCTCAACACCGATCGCTTACGTGGGAGAGGACACACTAGCTAGAGGCATCATTCCTTCCCCAGTTTCTAGCACTCCACAGCACCTGTGTGTGAGGTGCTGGGCAGTTCAACCCTCTGCTGCTTTATGTAGAAGGATTCACCCCACGCAGGATTCAGATTTCCTCTCACCTGGCACCCCAGAGTCCTTGTGGGTACAGTATGCTCTTCTTCCAACACTGTGCCAGTTATGTGGTGGGGGCAGAATCAGTTGGAGTCTGTGACTATGGCAGCTGATGCTAAGCATCAGGTGGCCTGGCTGCTGGATTGCACTCTGGCTTGGGTTGAGATACAGGGCTCAGTAGCAATCTGACTTCTGGTTGTGTTGGCCCCCTGTGCCTTTGTGGACCTGAAGCTGAGACAGGGCATATAAGAATACTCTCTTTGCCCATCCTGAGCTCAGGAGTTTCTCCCTGTGACACTCTGCCCTCCTAATCCTGTCCCTTGCTGCCTGGGGGACCTGAAGCTGTGATCCTGGGCCTCCACAACTCCCAGGACCCAGTGAGTGGCTGCCTGACCCTCATTCCGCTGATCATCCTTCAAAGAGCCCTCTGTTGAGTCAAAACAGCCAGCTTGCCAGGACTGTTAGACACCTATAGTGTGAGTCTTAACTCTTTTGATGTACCACATTGCTACCTTATGATTCTGGAGTTATCTTGTGCTTTGCCATACTGATGCCTTGTGATCCTGCTGTTTGTTCTTGAAGTGCCTGGATTGCTGCACTGTAATTATGGAATTACCTTTGCTGTGCCATATTGCTGACCTGTGATCCTGCTGCTTGTCCCTTGCTGTGCCACTGAACTTACCCCTTTTTGCTAAATGCTATTTAAATACTGCAATCATGCTGATTCTCACTGGCTGCATCATACTGTTGTCCTACACCACCCTTGACATAACCCCAGCCCTAAATAGGTTCTAAAGTCAAAACTTTTTTTTACCCTAATGCATTCCCTGCATTTAAATAACAAAAGGCCCACTACTTGTCCCTCCCCCTCCCCCTCCCTCTCCCCAAACACTTACCTTCGTTCTTTCAGGTCTTCTCTCAATCCCACGCTGTGCCCATCTCCAGCAGTGCTGCACTCTCTTTCTTTTCTCCCAGGAGACTGTGAGAGTAGTGTGCGGAAAGGAGTGTGTGTGTGTGTGTGTGTGTGGGGGGGGGGGGGGTTGAGCAGCGCTGTATGTGTCTATAGAGTTCAACTGCAGAGTCATACTCGAAGAGGAGGAGGAACGGAGGAGTGCCAGTGGGGGACTCCAAGAGAGGAAGTAAGGAAACACTCTGTGCAATACCATTGCACAGAGCAGGTAAGTATAACTTCTTTTTTATTTTAAAAAAAAATTACCTTTAGAAGCTCTTAAAGGAAAAATCCATCTTTCCACACACTTTTCAAAGTTCGTTTGTCCCTTGCTAACTTGTGAGGCTGCTGGATGTGCGGTATACAAAGCTTCCTCCGATTGGCTGGATCAGAGAGGCGGGGCTCATGATGTCACATCCTATGACTCAGCCAATCAGAGAAAGCTTTGTATTCATTTACAGAATACATTGCTTGCTCTGAGCATCGCTGTGGTAGCCTCTTCAGTGTTTCGGGTATGAGACAGGAAGTCTCAGCTCGCACCCAGAACGCAGTGCGGTATGCTGTATGTTGATTCACCTTTGCACTAATAGTTAATTAATTTTGCACTATATAATATACAGTATATGGTTGTAAATTGACTGCTATTTGTTGTTCTTCACAGACAAGATTTCTATGATGGCAGAGACAGCTTAATAGATCTAAAATGCACGAAGGACAAATCGAAGCAGCACTCTAGAGGGTTAACACTGTAGCATATGAAAACTCTTTCAGAAATTCAACTCACACATACCCATTCATTTTTTTGTCTGCATATGAAGGGGGAGATGGAAGATTAAAATTTGCTGGGTGGATAGCTATCCAATGAACCCTGCCAGTGTATCCAGGAATGTTTGGAGTGCTAAAAAGGAAAAAGTAAATAGCATTAGTAATGCCAAAGACAATGAGATGCCATCATTGTCAAGGTTATACAACAAAGAAGTAAACAGACACTCTGATTAATCGTGTTTCACTCATATTTTGATCAAACAATAGTGACCCAGGGATACTAAATTACTTAAATAATAGAAAAGTTAAAAACTCCAAGGCTAAGATTTTTTTTATGTCTTGTTATCCTGGCATAAGGTAAAAAAAAAAAATTAAAAACACACAAAAAAATAAATAAAAATAAATAAATAAATAAAGAACAAGAAACCACTATAACTGATACAATATTAAAGCTAAAGTTACATAGTAATCTATGTTTCTATATAGTATGTTACTATCACACACCTTTTTCATGATAAATATCAGGTCTTTGTTAGATATGTTATTAAATAGCGAACTTTCAGGGCAAATAATGAGTGCATGTTGTAAGTTAGGAAATTCAAGAAGTCCCCCCCCTCCCCACGCCTGATCCCACAAGGTTTTACCCCATTCAGCAATGTATAGGTCTTACTAATGATCATGCAGGAGAGTAGAAAGCCTGTTTTGCATTTCTAGGATGTATCTAGAGATTCAGCTCTTTTGCCACTGCTCCCCCTGTCGTTAACATTAACCAACATTAATCAGCTGTCAAAATGACACTTGTGGATAATTTGCAAGTGTCATTGGGTGATACTGTATAACTACTGCATTTACCATTTCATTCATTTGAAGATCAAAGGTGGGACCTTAAAGAAAACCTGATACGTTACAAAAAAAAAAAAAATAGAATATAGAAAGTTTTCCTATTTAACCACTAATAAAACCTCAGCTAACCCTAATCAGCCCCAATTGCCTCCCCTTCTTTCTTTAGCAATTCTTTTTGTGCTGATTTTTTTCATTTCAAATATATTTTACCATTAATATTTACATTTGTTTTTCAATTTCATTAGTTTCAATTGTTATTTATTTCAGCGTTGTATAAAAAATGCAGGAAAAAAAATCCACAGTTTTCATTTGCAAATAACTTTCCCAGGCTTTATACCAGTGTTATTTTAAATGGGACACATTATAGAATAAAATGTATACATTTTTATTTACAGTAAAACAGCAGTTTGTACTCACTGTAAAGTCAGTCTTGGCGTTAAGGGACAAAAAATTACTGATACGATTGAGTTATACTGCCACCAACAGGGTGTTTGAACACTTACATATAAAAAAGACATTGGCCGGATAGGTATAACCCCTCCTACTCCCAGCATGCTTCAGTTTTGTAGAAAATCAGTATTTAGAAGTAGATCACAAACAGAGGAGTGGAACCTGTGGGCACAATTCACTAAGCGATATGTTACCACATCCGAGTATGCAGTAAAATAACGCACAATGTTACAGAAAAAAAAAATGTGTAATTCACAAAGAAACTCTCATTAACCACTTGACCCCTGAAAGATTTACCCCCCCCCCTTCATGACCACGCCATTTTTTGCGATATGGCACTGCGTTACTTTAACTGACAATTGCTCGGTTGTGCGACACTGTACCCAAATTTAATTTATGTCCCTTTTATTCACACATTGAGCTTTCTTTTGGTGGTATTTGATCACCTCTGCGGTTTTTGTTCTTTGCACTATAAAATAAAAAAAGACAGACAATTTAAAAAAAAAAAAAAAAAAACATTTATTATTTCTGCTATTTAACATACCCAATAAAAAAAAAATCAAATTTATTTATCTATTTAGGCTAATATGTATTCTGCTACATATTTTTGGTATAAAAAATTTCAGTAAGCATATATTGATTGATTGGTTTGTACAAATGTTATAACATCTACAAACTATGAGATTTTTTTAAATTCATTTTTTACTAGTTGTGACTCCTGATGACGTCAGACGCACACTGACGAAACACGTTGGATCCTATGAATGCCACTACGTCACCTCCGGCCTTTGGAGCGCAATTGGAACGCGGAACGGCGTTCCTGATCGTATTTAGCACCAGACGGTTTTCTTACTTTGTAATGTAAGTTACTACTATTTTTAATAAACGGTGTTTGGAAATATTACACTATAATTTATCTATGCTGGGAACCTGAAAACCTCGCTTAATACTGAGTGGACCATAGTGGATATCTTAAGGGCTATCTGGATCCTGGAACCATGCTCATTATTGAGTGTCTCATAGCAGGATACCATAGAAACGCCAAACCCTAAGGGGTATCTGGTAAGTGGGCTGTGCATGCGGTGGAGGTGAAGGAGAGCACATACCCACTATACGGATATCAGTGAATGATTCTTACCCACCATAACCAATAATATGGGCACTAAAAGCACTTTACTTGGATTTGGCCACGTTGGACATTATAACATTATTTATTACTAATTATATACTATTTATTTATCACGGACTTTCACGATTCACTTTAATATGGATTGATTTACATTTGAGTTTTTTTTATATATTTGTATTTTCACTCATTGGATTGATATTTATTTATTGTATTTATTAGAACGCGGTCTCTTGCCAAATTAATTAACCACTTTACCACCGGAGGATTTTGCTGTCTTACGTCCAGGCCACTTTTTGCGATTCGGCGCTGTGCGACTTTAACTGACAATTGCGCGGTTGTGCGACGCCTTACCCAAACGAAATTTACGTCCTTTTTTTCCCACAAACAGAGCTTTCTTTTGGTGGTGTTTGATCACCTGTGCGATTTTTACTTTTTGCGCTATAAACAAAAAAAAGCGTTTATTTTGAAAAAATAACAATATTTTTCATCACATTTTTTTATAGGAAATTCCCCCCCAAAAAAATGTAAAAATCAAATTTTTTTAAAATTTTTGGCCAATTTGTTTTCTGCTACCTATGTTTGGTAAAAAAAATCATGATAAGCGTATTTTGATTGGTTTGCGCAAAAGTTATTGCGTTTACTAACTACGGCAAAGATTTCTGTCATTTTTGGTGTTTTTTTTTAACGCGTAATGGCGGCGATCTGCGATTTTTATGCGGGACTGCGACATTGCGGCTTACAGATTGGACCCTTGACTGACATTTTTGACACTTTTGGGGGTACCAGTGACATTACTGCAGTAATCAGTGCTATATATATGCACTGTTACTGTAAAAATGAAACTGGCAGTGAAGGGGTTAATTTTATTGGAGAGGGAGGGGTTAATGTATGCCTGGTGCTTACTGACGTGTGGGGGGGGGAGGTGACTGAGTGACAGAAGGACAGATCGGATGTTCAGCTATGCTGAACACTCCGATCTGTCAGTCCCTGTCACTTAGGAGATCCACCCGCTCTGTTTACACAGGCGGACGGATCTCCTCACTCGATTCCCCGACGCTCCTCCCCTGGCCCGACTCCCGCTGTGACTGAAAACAGCGGGAGCGCGCCTCCGAGCGCCGCCTACAGGGGGAGGAGTCCAGCGACGTAGGTCTACGTCGCTGGACAGGAACGAGCCACTGTGCCGCAGTAGCAGCACAGTGGCTGGGGCTAAAGTGGTTAATATTTTTTTACTAGCAATGGCGGTGATCAGCAACTTATAGCGGGACTGCGATATTGCGGTGGATATTGTGGTGAACCACTGGACACTAACTGACACTTTTTGGGGACCAGCGACACTAATACAGTAATCAGTACTAAAAAATATGCACTGCCACTGTACTAATGACACTGGCTGGAAGGGGGTTACCATCAGGGGGGATCAAAGGATCAACTTTATGCCTACCATGTGCTTTCTCACTATGGGGGAGGTGATTTTACTATGGGAAGGCATTGATCCATGTTCTTGTACCGTACCTTACCTACTAACAGAATGGCAATCTGCCTAGTTTACATAGGAATATTAAGAAAAAATTAGCCGTAAGATAAGAGCCACACCTCGTAGACTGCAAACAAACTAGAGAAAAAGTGGGACTTTAAAGGCTCAGATAGTCAAAAGACTTAAACGCTACACATATTATATTTAAAAATGCATTTTATTAATTCAATTAAAAAAGGCAAAACCTATGGCTCAAAACACACATATATAATACACATATATAATAACCACATATTATAAAAACAGAACACTACGTAGGTAGCCAGATGGTACAAGTCTCAAAACAGTTGGATATGGTCCCTGTTAATTGCCAACGCGTTTCGCTTGACTTCGCGTTGAACACTAGCTGGTTCTCTGGTCTCTGTCCTAAGCCCTGAAGAAGCGAAGTCAAGCGAAACGCATTGGAAATTAACAGGGACCATATCCTACTGTTTTGAGACTTGTACCATCTGGCTACCTACGTAGTGTTCTGTTTTTATAATATGTGGTTATTATATATATGTGTGTTTTGAGGCATAGGTTTTGCCTTTTTTAATTGAATTAATAAAATGCATTTTTAAATATAATATGTGTGGCGTTTAAGTCTTTTGACCATCTGAGCCTTTAAAGCCCCACTTTTTCTCTAGTTTGTTTGTAGTTTACATAGGAAGATCACCGTTCTGCCTGTGTACTGTACAATCAGTGGATGCTGGTGGACATCCGCAGTACCCGCCGATGGGCACCCGCTGTGTGTGATCACAGCAGTAGCGGGTCGCCAGAGGCACGCGTGCGCCCCAGACCCGGTACTAGAGCGGCCACACTGCCACAGTAAATCAGCAGTGGGTGGTCGGGAAGTGGTTAAAATCTTGCATATATTATCTTTCCGAAGTATGCCTTAAATACCACATTAAACCATGCGGAAAGTTATCACAAGCATCTCGCATGAACATCACATCCTGTGTGAGAATTATATTATAAAAATAATCTTTTTTGATCGGATTCCACTCCTGGAGAGATTCAGATGCCACTATGCAATCACATAATCTCAGTGCCCACACAACTGAGTGGGTTACATTCATCACAGTTACTGTATGTGTTTAGTTTTGTGATGCTGTGATTGACCCACAGCTATCACATGGTACCTGGGCAAATCACAGAACCCTGTACCATGTGATTAGCTGCAGCCAATCACATAATACTAGTAATAACAGCTGTTAGGAAAGAAACCCATTCATGACAATTCAAAACATTGCTGTTACAGCGATAATCACTGTAACAGCAATCAAAGCCCTCATACTGAATCCTTTCCATCCCAGGTGTAAAGCAGGCTAAAAATCGTCATTATAACACCCCCCCCAGGGCCACAACAGACATCAAAGGTAATAGACAGGAAACAAAGGACAAACTGACTACAGATAGACTTAAATGGTAACAGTCTCTACAGATCCTACAAAGGGTTCCTCACCAAGTGTTTTAAAGAAGCCGTCCTATACGAATTATGTCACGCTATATGTGAACGGGTGGTGCAACACTTTACTATGTATATGGCATTGATTGTCAGTTTGTGATTAATATATTGTTGCATATGAGTTGAGCCACCATCACTTTCAACATGAGGTGCAGAATGCTACTGTGCTTGTACCTTGTATGGTTTTAAGATTTTATTTTTGCATCAATAAAAGTTTTTTTTATATACAATAACGTCTGGTGATGCCGGTAAAATCCATGGACTACGGTCCAATTAGCTTTAGTGACTTGTACTGAAGAAATACTCTAAGGCACTGAAGATTTGACAAGATGGCTCCCAGACCATCAAAATAAAAGATGATTTTCAACAATGTCTAGAAATGGCTTTTCTAAAAAAGGATTAAAGTGATTGTATAGTTAGAAGGTCATCTACTTTCATGCGTTCTATGCATGAAGGTAAAAAAACTTTCAGTATGCCGCTCCCCCTCAGCCCCCCCCCCCCAATACTTACCTGAGCATGATCCCGATCCAGTGATGTGCACAAGAGCAGCTTCTCCCCCGGGTCTCTGCCTCTTCATTCACTGAGACACAGCAGCAGGAGCCATTGGCTCAATCACAGCCAGTGAGCCAATAAGAAGAGAGTGGAGGGTGGCGCCAAGCCCCGTTCTGTGTGTCTTATGGACACAGAGTGGGGCTCAAAAGCGAGCGCAGATGAGTTGTTATGGGGGCACTCAGAGAAGACGAGGAGCTGGGAGCTCCGGCAGGCTGAGAAGAGGAGGATCAGGCCTGCTCTGTGGAAAAACATTGCACAGAGCAGGTAAGTATACATTTTTTTTTTTGTTTTTTTTTTCCCAATAATTTAACATTTAATATAACTTTAATAAACTTCATCTACTCTGTGGTGAGTAAATGATTCTACCATTACATGTCATACTCTGTGCCATTATGTACTGTACAGCAAAACACAAAATTGAATCACATGCATGAGCTACAATGGGTTTGGCTGCATTTACATTGTATTTTGTTTTTTGTTTTTTTTAAACCCATACAATTTTAAAGTGGCATTTTATACGATTTTAATAAACAAATCTATCTATTAGTGATAGACGAACGGTTCGGCCCAAGCATGAGTGTTTGGCCATTTGCAGAACACCCGAATCTGCAGGGTGTTAGCCAAGTGTTTGCCCCCGACGAACACTCTGTAATACACTGAACGCTGTCACATGACTTTAGAAGGGGGCAGTGCCACTGGGTGATGTAGGTGGGTGGCCCCGCCCCTTGCCTATATAAGAAATGTCAAATCGCAGAGCGGGCATACGGCAAGAGGCCTCCCAAGAGGCAAGAGCATTTTTAATTTTTTCTATTTTTCTGGTCTGGTGGGCGGCGTGATTGACGATGGATTTACTTAGAGGGACACTATATTTTTTAATAAAGGCCTTAAAAACAGTTTTTTGTGTTTTTTACATTTTGACACTTTTTTGGTGAATGGGTAGGGGTACGATGTACCCAATACCCATTCACATGGGGGGGGGAGCGGGATCTGGGGGCTCCCTTGTTAAAGGGGACTTTCAGATTCCGATAAGCCCCCCACCCGAAGACCCCGACAACCACAGTCCAGGGTTGTCAGGAAGAGACCCTTGTCCAACATGGCCCCACCCCTTGCCTATAAAATGGCTTTCAAAGCTCAAGAGTGTCATTCGGCATTCATTTTCTTTCTATTTTTTGGGTGCGCCGAGCGTCGTGATTGACAATGGATTTTTTTTTTTTTTCATTTTGGCATAGAGTTACCCTTAAAATCTGTACCAGACCCAAAGGGTCTGGTATAGATTTTTTTTTGGGGGGACCCCATGCCGTTTTTTCTTTAATTCTGTCATAGGGTTCCCCTTAACCACTTAAATACAGGGCACTTTCACCCCCTTCCTGCCTAGACCAATTTTCAGCTTTCAGTCCACATTGGCATCTATGGGAAATATTGGTCAGCTTGGCAAAGCATTGCTCATGAACTATAAGTGACAGGGACACAAAAGTTGGGGAGCACCGAGAGGGGACCCAGGACTACAACATGTCTATACATTTTAAAAGTGGAGTTAACCTGAACACTACACTGACTGCACTAAACTGACTCAACACACTATCCACTAACTACCTGCCTAATCTCTATTATCACACACTATACACAGCTGCCATGTAAGTAGCAGCCTTATATAGTGGGGGGCATGGACTTAGCCCCTGAGCCATGATGGGCTAAACGCAACCTGCCTTTGGCCCATCATGGCTCTGACAGGAAATTGTGCTGTGATTGGCCAAAGCATACAGGTGCATGCTTTGGCCAATCACAAGCACATAATGCACTGCAATTGTGCAGTGCATTATGGGCCGCTCATCGGCGGGCGAACTTGCCCCTGAGCGCCCTGGATGTTCGTGTGTTTGGCGAACACACGAACACCCAAAGTTTGAGTCGAACTTACATTTGATTCGAACATCCAGCCCTTCCCTAGTCAAGATCTATCATGTGAGATTAACCACTTGACCTCCAGAAGATTTACCCTCCTTCATGACCGGGCCTTTTTTTGCGATACAGCAGTGCATTACTTTAACTGACAATTGTACTGTCCTGTGACACTGTACCCAAATAAAATTTATGTAAAACATTTATGACAAATGGACCTTTTTTTTGATGGTATTTGATTACCACTGTTTTTTATTTTTTGCGCTATAAACATTAAAATACCGACAAAAAAAAACAAAAAAAAAAAAACGATTTCTTCATAAATTTAGGGCAATATGTATTCTGTTACATGATTTTGGTAAAAAAAAAACAAAAATAAAAAGGGTATAATTATTGGTTTACGCAAACGGTATAGCATCTACAAACTATGGGATACATTTTTTTATATGGGTTATGGCGGTGATCAGTGACTTATAGCGGGACTGCAATATTACTGCGGACAATTGGACAATAACTGACACTTTTGACACGTTGTGGGAATCAGTGACACTAATACAGTGCTCGGGGTCTTCGGCTGGAGAGCAGGGTCCCGGAGGGAGGGGGCGGCTGCCCCTCCTCTGTAGAAGTTTCCATGCAGCCTTTGGTAGTTTATCTGAGGGCCTGAAAGTCAAAGAGAGAAGCTGAATCCAGAGGTCCTGCAGAGCTGACTGGTAGGGAGACACCAGAAAGGATCTGCCTACTGTGAGTACAGATCTGTGTCATGGTTACATAGTTACATATAGTTAGTGAGGTTGAAAAAAGACATCAGTCCATCCAGTTCAACCTATAATGGTGTGAGGCTAAGTGAGAGTTGTCCTTATCTACTGTGAATAGTTCAGTTGGAGTATCCCACTATTACCTTCTTGCATCCTAGTTCCAACAATAAATACAAAACCAAATACCTTGGACTGTTCATTGAGTAACGAGCAAATGGGAACAAGGATGGGGATAGTGCTACATAGCAGAAAGTATAAAATATTGTTTTTTGGTTTTAGTTTTTTTTCAAATTTGTCAGTCTTTTTTCATTTATAGAATAAAATAAATAAATAAATAAATAAAAAAAAAAAACAACAACAACAACAACAACCCAGAGGTGATCAAATACCACCAAAAGAAAGCCCTATTTTTGTGAAAAAAATGATATCAATTTTATTTGGGTACAGCGTTGCATGAGAACTCAGTTGCCAGTTAAATTAGCGCAGTGCCCCATGGCAAAAATTAAGGAGGTAAAACCTTATGGAGCTGAAGTGGTTAAATGGATGATCAAGAAAAATGTTTTCACATGTTTAAAAATTAGATATAATTGATTAGAATGGAGAATGTATTTTATGGTGATCAAATACTACTAAAAGGCAGTGGGATGCCAGAAAAATTCAGGCTTTGAAAAAAAAAAAAAAGGGCTAAAAGGGTGATATAAAGAAGAAAAAAACAACAACAACAATTGGAGAGCAGCATGTCCTTGATATAGTTTAATCCTCAACTAATGGCATACAAAGTGCATTCTGCACTGTCAAATACCAAAAACGTTAGATATAGTACACATACTTTACAAATAGATAATTGTCAAAACATAATTTGTATCTAAAATGTCACCAACAAATAATTCCTGAAATATCTATCATTTTTGAGGACTTATCAGTATTGTTAAATAAGGAGGCTGGGAATTGGAAAGTATTAAAGATAGTAAAAATATTGAATATTGATACACAGAAGTACATGGATGTATTGCATGGAGGTACATAAAAGGAAAAAACTGTATTTCTGTTGTCATGGTGCTCACATGTCTGATGTACCTTTCAAGTAAGGATTTTTCAAATGTGTCACCTCAACCCCAAACCCACATTCCTATCAAAATGTTATCCTCCTGCCCAGGGCTGGCCCAAGACATTGTGAAGCCTGGGTCCAAGAATGAAATTCTTCCTCAAAAAAAAAAAAAAAACAGGCCCACCAAAAGGCCCCCACATCCATTATATATAAAATGTTCAAAATATTATATGCAGTAAAACCTTGGTTTGAGAGTAACTTGGTTTGAGAGCGCTTTGCAAGACCAGCAAAATTTTTACATAATTTTTGATTTGATATACAAGTAGCATCATCACAACTGAGTATAAAAGAGAGGCGCCTCTAAGTGTAGTAATAT
Source organism: Pelophylax lessonae (assembly GCF_965119305.1). NCBI lineage: Eukaryota > Metazoa > Chordata > Amphibia > Anura > Ranidae > Pelophylax > Pelophylax lessonae. The sequence goes on from NC_138772.1 coordinate 221,105,121, forward strand.
GGTTATATTTAATGAAGATACAATATTTAGGCACATCTTAGTATGCAGGCACCCGGGGTAAAGCTGCCCACATAGACTGTCCTCCGCACCGCCATCGACGTCATCCCTTCCGCGCTGCGCTCCACGAGCGCTTCAAGCCTTGCTTTCAGACCGCTCTACTGCAGACTAGTCTTCCCGGTCACGAATGCAGACTGACAGTGGTGAGAGCCGGCGGTGTGGAGGATGGTCTATGTGGACCGCTTTACCCCGGATGCCTGCATACTTAGAAGTGCCTCTTTTATTCATCAACCATGTGAGGTCCTAAATGTTGTACCTTCATTAAATGTAACCATATTGCTACACGTAGAGGAGGCTCTTTTCTCTTTTATACTCTAGCTCCTGCTGGATTTTGCTTCTAATCCCCTTGTGGAGGTGCTATTTGTGGATGGACATTTTTATGGTTGCACATCCCATGACATTGTTATAATCTTTTTATATGGACTATAAACTGAAGAACTTGTGAATAAATGGTTGTGGAATGAATCATCTGAGTTTCCATTATTTCTTATGGGGAAATTCACTTTGATATAAGAGTGCTTTGGATTACCGGAATGAATAATGCTCGCAATCCAAAGTTTTACTTTATACTGTTATCTTCTTCTATAACTCACCACCAGACTGGTCCACCAAATACCCACTGTCTGTTCTCCTGTCGCTCCTGTGTCTGCCGCACCCCCACCACCCTAGAAGATCCAGCCTGCCCTGCGTGAGATGAAGTGCGCTGATGTCTTACATCATTGCGCACAGCACGATTAAATGAGGGACTTTCCCCGACACTCTGCCTCCTCATACTCATCACTTTGCACTACGGGTGGCAGTATGAGATGGGGAAATGCCTCCCGTAACGCTCCACAAACTGATGACACACAAAACTGCTGGAAAAAAAATATTGGGAGTCAATTTGCTACCCCTCTCAAAGTTCTCCCTAGGTCCAATGGACCCAGCGGGACCCATGGTAAGGCCGGCCCTGCTCCTGTGTATGACCTATGCATGCCCTAGTGCTGTCCCAAGCCCAGATCACACCGGTGTTTCTCCTACCCCATATTTGAACCCTACACTTGGGTTCTCCCATCTTCAGCATCCTGTTTTCTCCAAATCCTTCAATAAATCTGTGTTTCCTTCTACACCTGCACTCACCAAATATAACCTTTCGCTTATAACGTACTAAATCCATTTCATTTTTAGCTTGGTATGCCACAGTTGTTTTCCCCTAAACAAGATATGTTCCCTTCCTCGGCACGCATGCATTTCATCCTATAACTTGTCACAAACTTCCACCAATGGCTGCATCCATTCACATACATCCATAGCCATGGTCACTGTGTATGCCCAGCATTGAGGAGATTAAATTCACAGAAAAATAAAATACATTGTTATGACCATTTACATACATCCAACCTTCTGAGATGAGAATAAGGGAAATCTATTAGCAAAAGTTCCTGAAAAAGACGAGCTTGTACCTCATCGAAATGTTGAATAAAACCATCATTGTGTGTTTACCTTTCAAGACCCGTGAGTGCCGCTCTCTTTTTTGGTTTATATTAGCAAAAGTATGTAGGCATAGGACACACCCTCTACCACGCCCACCCCTTAAAGGAGAATTGTACAAAAAACAAGTGCTTTTTTTACCACTTCTATTCCTTTTTACTATCTTTTGGAATTTACAGATATAGCGATTTAGAAATGTGATGAAATATTTAGCATTGAAAAACATATTTTGATAGATAAGTTGTGCACTTTCTATACAACTATATAGATCAGGCCAAAATGAGGGACAGATGAGGAGGAAACGGGGGCCGTGGGACTTTGTTCTGAATGAGGGACAGTCCCTTAAAATCAGGGACAGATGGGAGCTATGCATTTATAAACATGTTGATCATTTTAAGATTCTCTGTATGTATTATAGTCAGGCTGAATATGCTACTCTTTTTTTTCAACTGCTAAGAACTGCAGCAAAAGGTAAAATACCTTGTGCTGACAGCACGTTGGGGAGTAGTACCGTGCTTTGACACATAACATAGTGGCCTGGGAATTCCAGAGGTCTGACACTCCCACTGCAAACCGCTCCAATCAGAAAGCAACAGAACTATTGATTGGAGGTGTGTGGGAATGGGAATGGGAGTGGAGAGGTAGAGGGATGTGTGTGGGCAGTGGTTTGACTCTCCAAAGTGCTGCCAGAACATGGTATTTTACCCCTTGCTGCAGCACTTAGCAACGAAAAAGAACCTAATATCCTAACTTCATCACAGTAAAAAGTACAAAGGGTTCAATTAAGCTAGGAAGAAAAAAAAAGTTATACAGATTCCATTTAAGGCCTGGTTCACACCTATGCAGGTTGCAGTTGATGCATATTCCAGGTGCATTTTGCGTTTTTCAATACACGTTTTTGATTCATTGAAGTCTATGGAACCAACCTGCTGGTCCCTGGCCCTTTCTATAAAATGTACAGATGTGAATGTGACCCATAGGAAACCATGTTAAATGGACTGTAGTGTGTTTCTGCAAAACTGAAAACGCACTAAAAAGTGCATAGGTGTGAACCAGGCCTAAATAGTTATCGTCCCATTTGTGCTGTATCTGGGAAAAGGAAAAGGACATTTTTAATTGGAGTTAGGGTCCTTTGACACGGGGCGGACCGTTTTTTGATCCGCTCTGGCACTTCTTTTTTTTTCTGACCCTTGTGTCATCCGGTCCGTATGTCCGTTTATCATCCCATCTGTTTGCGGATGATAAACGGAGATAATGTATGTCAATGGGATTGCGGATGTCAGCGGATGACGCCGCTGACATCCGTTTTTGCGTCCATTCCGTTTTTTTAAAAAGAAGAAAAATCGGGGTTCTCTTCCGTTCCATAAAACGGAACTGATAGGAAAGGACGCAAATCAGATGTCAGCGGATGGTCATCCGTTGACATCTGCAATCCCATTGACATGCATTATGTCCGTTTTTCATCCGCAAAAAAATGGGATGAAAAACAGACATACGGACCATCCGTGTGAAAGGACCCTAACAAGACTTTTGAATGTTACAAGAATTACTGTTAACAGATAGAAAAAGTTCACAAATGTATTTCTTTTTATGTTGAAAAGAAATCCTCATTTAAGCCAGTAAGTTTGAAACTCGGACAAGCCTTTCCAATGTATGGCAACATAGAGACATCTTGTGGCCAAGCAAGTAAATGCAACTTAAACGACATCGATTAAAATTATATTCTGTATATATTTATTGTCTCTTTTTACAAATGTGAGTTTGTTCGTTTTGTTTATAAGAAGAATTTGTCAATTCTCTGCTTTTCAGGTTCAGCATTTCACAATCATTTTTAGTTATTTGTGCTCTACTGTATTAATATTTCAGAGTTTAAGCAAAAATACACTAACAATTAATTTTAATATTACTTTTTATATTACTATTTTTGATTATTTATATTAAATATCTATTTTACAAGTAAGAATTTAACATTCACATACATATACACATGTTTATATTTACATGTCTCAAAAAAGAACTTTTTTATATGCTAAAAGAAAAAAAAAAATGTTAGTATAAATACTATACATTCCCTTTATTTATATATTTTTAAAAAGAAGCAGCTGCTTTGAAGTTCACCTTGTGACCATGCTCAGTAATTTTATGAAAACATTTGGTGTTGTGCTTTATTTTTATTTTTTTAACCACTTGCCACCCAAGCCAATTCTGGCACTTCTCTCCTACATGTAAAAATCATAATTATTTGCTAGAAAATTACACTGAACCACCAAACATTATATTATATACCTATATCTCTACACACATACACACACACACACACACACACATATATATATATATATATATATATATATATATATTGTATATATATATATACTGTATATATATATATATAATTTATTTATTTTTTTAGCAGAGACCCTAGGGATTAAAATGGCAGTTGTTGCAATTTTTTATGTCACACAGTATTTTGCGCAGCAATTTTTCAAACGCGATTTTTGGGGAAAAATAAACCCTTTCATGAATTAAAAAACAAAAAAAAACAAAAAAAAAAAAAAACAATATTTACCCCAATTTTTTTTGTATAATGGTAAGAATAAATGTTATGCTGAGTAAATAGATACCTAACATGTCACACTTTAAAATTGCACACACTTGTGGAATGGCACAAACTTCGGTACTTAAAAACCTCCACAGGCCACGCTTTGCAATATTTTACAGTCTACCAGTTTAGAGCTACAGAGGAGTTCCTGTGCTAGAAATATTGCTCCCACTCTAAGGTTTGAGGTGATATCTCACATGTGTGTTTTGAACGCCGTTTACATATGTGGGTGCGACCTACGTATGGGTTCCCTTCTGTGTGCAAACACGAGAGGACGGGGGCACTTTCATTTTCTTTTTTATTGTTTATTTTATTATTTTTATTTTTACACTTTCCCTTACATTTTTATTTTTCAATAACTTTTATTCCTATTACAAGGAATGTAAACAATAGGAATAGGGCATGACAGGTACTCTTTAAAAAAAAAAGCTAAAATATTTTTCCAGAAGTAAAAAAATTATTGAATACCAAACATGCTTGTTATACTTGTTATATCCAATATATTAAATTTTTGCCATATATTTAGGCCAAAATGTATTTAGCTACATGTCTTTGACAAAAAATTCTCAATGAGCGTATTTTTAACCCCTTTAAGACCGGAAGATTTTACCCCATTCCTAACCAGGCTTTATTTTGCGATTCAGCACTGCGTTATTTTAACGGACAATTGCGCGGTCGTGTGACGCTGTACCCAAATTAAAGTGATGTCCTTTTTTTCCCCACAAATAGAGCTTTAATTTTTGAAAAAAAGAGCGACAATATTGAAAAAAAAAAAACAATATTTTTTCACATTCTGATATATAACATTCCCCAAAAAAAAATTATAAATCAAAATTTTTTAACATTTTAGGCCAATTTAGGCCAATTTACGCCGAGGGATGGAGGAATCCAGTGACGTAGGTCTACGTCGCTGGACCCAGCCGAGCCACTCTGCTGTGGTAGCAGCAACGTGAGCGGTTGGCAAGTGGTTAACTGACACTTTTGAAACTTTTGGGGGGACCAGTGACATTACTACAGTAATTAGTGCTAAAATATGCACTGTTACTGTACTAATAATGACACTGGAAGGGAAGAGGTTAACACCAGGGGCGATCAAAGGGTTAAATGTGTGCCTAGGAGATGCTTTCTAACTGTGTGGGGGATGGGCTCACTGGATGAAAACAGAGACCTGTTTTCCTAAATAGGAGGAACACAGGATCCCTGTGTTCATCACTGACAAAACAGCGGTTTGTTGTGTTTACATTGGTAGACCGCTGTTCTGTCTCCATGGGGAGCAATCGCGGGTGCTTGGCGGACATCGCGGCTGCAGGACCTGCTGGCTGGCTCCCCCTCTAGCCAATCGGCGCGTGTGCGTGCCTACGCCGGCGCGCGCCCACACTAACTGCTACACAAAGCGATGTACATTATTATTATACAGGATTTATATAGCACCAACAGTTTGCGCAGCGCTTAACAAAATGAAGGCAGACATTACAGTTCCAATACAATTTGGAACAAAAGGAATCAGAGGGCCCTGCTCGTAAGAGCTTACAATCTAAAAGGGAGGGTCAATTGATACTAAAGGCAATAGCTGTGGGGGATGAGCTGATGGAGCAAGTGAAACAGTGTTATTAGTTAGTAGCCGGGTAGGCTTCTTTAAAGAGAAGGGTTTTCAGGGATTGTCTAAAGATGGATAGATTAGGGGTAGAGAGTTCCAAAGAATGGGAGAAACTCTGGAGAAATCCTGGAGGCGAGCATGGGAAGAGGTGACAAGGGAGCTAGATAGCAGGAGGTCTTGGGAGGACCGAAGAGAGCAGCTTGGTTGATATTTTAAGATCAGGTTAGTGATGTATCTGGGTACAGAGTTGTGGATGGCTTTGTAAACTATTGTTAGCACTTTGAATTTTATTCGTTGGGTGAGTGGAAGCCAGTGAAGGGATTGGCAGAGAGGGGTGGAGGACACTGAATGATTGGTAAGGTGGATAAGCCTTGCAGCAGCATTCATTATGGATTGAAGGGGGGATAATCTATGTAAGGGTAATCCAATGAGGAGGGAGTTGCAATAGTCGAGGCGAGAGATAACCAGGGTGTGAATTAAAAGCTTGGTGGTGTCATTGGTTAAAAAGGGCCGTATTCTAGCGATGTTGCGGAGGTTAAGGCGGCATGATTTGGACAGGGATTGGATGTGAGCCTGAAAGGACAGTGCAGAGTCCAGGGTTACCCCTAGCACCCTGGCAGGTGTGGAAGGACTAATAGTTGTTCCATTGATCTTGACAGAGAATTCCGGGGAAGGGGCACGTGGAGGAGGAAATATTATGAGCTCGGTTTTAGATAGATTCAGTTTGAGGAAGTGGTGAGACATCCAGACTGATATGTCTGTTAGTAGATCAGTGATGCGGGAGGAGACTGATGGGGTGAGCTGAGGGGTAGAGAGGTAGATTTGGGTGTCATCAGCATAGAAATGGTAGTGGAAGCCATGGGAGACTATTAGCTGACCCAGGGAGGAGGTATAGATTGAGAATAGTAGCGGTCCAAGGACAGAACCTTGGGGGACCCCAACAGTAAGAGGAGTTGCAGGGGAGTAAGTGGAATTGTAAGTGACACTGAAGGTGCGGTGAGATAGGTAAGATTCGAAGCAATGGAGAGCACAGCCACGGAGACCGAGCAAACTGAGTTTTTTTGAGAAGGAGGGGGTGGTCAACAGTATCAAAGACAGCAGAGAGGTCCAAGAGTAAGAGTATTGAGTAGCGACCATTGGTTTTAGCTGTTAGTAAGTCATTTGTAAGTTTTAGGAGAGAAGTTTCTGTGGAGTGTTGCCAGCGAAATCCAGACTGAAGGGGATCAAGGAGGATCAATGTACATGTACGTTGTTTCAAGTAACAGAGCCGACCTGCCGCAGTATAACTATGGTGGCTTGTCAGGAAGTGGTTAAAGTCTACAAGCAGCCTTGTATAGTGATAAAAAATGATTTTACTAATGTGCTCAAGAGTTTGTCTCTCTGGATACCCCAGTTCCCTTATTCCAAACGGCATTTCACTGTACAGATATGACTGGGAACCTGCTGGTGTGCAGGCTTTACTTACTGAAGGAACTTACTGAACTGTTTCAGGTGTCCATTTGTTATATAGTAGATTTGAACAATTATTACCCCAAGCTGTCAGGGATTTATCAGATTACATTTTGAGGCATACAGTTATAGGCTAACAAGTACACTGAAAAACAACATGTTTTGATGTATAACTGAACTCTTCACTTGCAATCATTGCACAAATCACTAAGGAGAGCACAAATACATACTGTGCTGTTGCTGTGTAACGAGGCTGCAATGTTCGAACTTTGGTAAAAGGTGTGAAGACTTCTCGGGGATTGTCAATGTCATCAGTATTCACAGAGCCAGTAAAACCACTGTTTGAAAAAAAAAAAAAAAGAACATTTAGGCCCAAAGTCATCGAAATAGATAGAGCATGCAGTCAGATAGCTGTTGCACAAACAATCTTCTTTCATATAGCAATACCACCATTTTCCTGATACAGAAGTTGTAGAGGGTGTATAAATATAACTGTAAATTTTAAATACGCGCTATGGATAAAGCAAGTGCTGTCAGTAATCAGCACTCAGTAATATAACTGGTCTGACACATCCCTCTCTTCCTTTGCAATGCAAGTCTGTGTGAGCATGCTTGTGATTAGGGGTGTATTAGGGGTGTATTAGGGGTATAGCTGTCACTCTTAGTACATAGCACTTAAATAGGGAGGCACAAACTGGCATTTTTTACTGACAAAAACTGGTATTTTAAGACCCCTTTACACTCGTACGATTTCAAAGTTGCGCCAACTTTGGAGTGCAACTTTGACGCAGTTTTTGGATGGGTGCAACTTTGGCTTTGACAAGTTTAAATAGACAACTGTTGCACACAAGTTGCATTGTATAACATTCAGGTATGACTTTCTTGCAACTTCTGAGGGTTAACATTGAAGTCTATGGCCCTTAAGTTGCAGTAAAGCCGGACCAAAGTAGTACATGAACTACTTTGAAATTGCTGCAACTTTAAATTGCGTATATATGAATGGGTATTATTGGATAACATGGGGAACGACATGTCGTGCAACTCTGATGTTCAAAGTTGCATGACAAGTTGCACAAGTGTGAAGGGGGCCTAACGCTGGCCATACACGCACAGAATTTTGGCCGTTTGCAGACTGAACGATTATTCGTCGGTCGAAAGCGAGTTGGCCACTAATTTACAGAATAAACTCTTTTACATAATCGTTTTCATGATCATAATGATCGTTCAATAACATGCACAATACGAGTCAGAATATTATTTTCATTTCAATTTTACCATACACGTAAAAACTTTTGTAGAAACGATAAAAGTTTTCGCTATGGATCCATCGACATTAGCCGGGCACATGATCGAAATCGTTGGTAAACTTGTGTTCACGAACGGACCGTTTTCGAACGATCTTTCCTAAAACAACCATTTTTGGCCGAAATTCTGCGCGTGTATGGCCAGCATAAAGCATTTCCAAGCACATATCAGTGGCAAATAGTAATATACAGTATGTGGGGGTAGAGAACTATAAATAAATAGCAGTTTGAAACATCAGTAAGGCTTTCAGATATTTCCATCCAGAGTTACCTGGCTTTATATTGGTTTGTCCACTTATTCGTGCTGATTTTTTTGTCTTAAAAGAGTAAAGGATGTCTGAAATTTATGGAGAAGCTGCTTATTGCTTCTCCATTGCCTGGATCATTAGCAAAGGGGCAGAAATGGGTAATATTAGGCTTTGAGCCATCAACCAATGATACTTCACCTTTCATAATGATGTTCGTTTGGAAGTTAAATTCACAAAGCATAGGCAATGCAATATTTTTATTAGTGTTTTTTTTTGTTAAACAAAAATTTTTTTTTCACTTAATGTCACACTGGTTACTTAATCACCATGTGGATCAGCTAAATTTACTTCCTATTATAGTTTTTGCAATATTTTTAGTCTAACCGTCAATTTGCAAAGATGTTTTCTGTCATGGGGTAATGAATAAATATGTTTAATAACCGTATTAAAAGAAAAGTACTTAGAACATCTTTTCTACTCACTATAAAGACTTAGAGTATACTGTAACTGCAGGATGTCTGACTCTGACCCTTGAGGGGTGGTCACCATGGTGCCCAGCATTCACAGTGTACTAATGCAGACAGCAGTAAACGCATGACCATGTCAGCACTACTTTTTGCATTATTAAAGGGATACTAAAAGATATATTTTTTTGCTTTAAAAAACTAAAGATATTATACTTAACAGCTCTGTGCATTAATTTTGCACAGAGCGGTCCCTTACCTCCTTTTCTGGCGACCCCTGCCGATGATATCCACTCCCCCGTCCTCCAGTTGCCCCTTTAGCAACCCATGTGGGCACACTCCTGATATGGGCTGTGTGTGTCCATAAGCAAACACAGTGCAGGTAAGACACGCCCCTGCTGCTGCATGCGCCTCCTGTGAGACCATGAAGTGGAGGAACAGTGCTGCAGATGGGACAGTGCTGGATTGGTGAGAGGAGCCAGGGCTGACTGAGACAGGTCGTGAGGCATTTTTTACCATGCGTAAAAGTAAAAACAAATGTGCAAACATACACAGTATCTCACAAAACTGAGTACACCCCTCACATTTTTGTAAATATTTTATTATATCTTTCTATCTATGTGACAACACTGAAGAAATTACACTTTGCTACAATGTAAAGTAGTGAGTGTACAGTTTTTATAACAGTGTAAATTTGATGTCCCCTCAAAATAACTCAACACACAGCCATTAATGTCTAAACCGCTGGCAACAAAAGTGAGTACACTCCTAAGTAAACATGTCCAAATTGGGCCCAATTAGCCATTTTCCCTCCCCGGTGTCATGTGACTCGTTGGTGTTACAAGGTCTCAGGTGTGAATGGGCAGCAGGTGTGTTAAATTTGGTGTTATCGCTCTCACTCTCTCATACTGGTCACTGGAAGTTCAACATGGCACCTCATGGCAAAACAACTCAGAGGATCTGAAAAAAAGAATTGTTGCTCTCCATAAAGATGGCCTAGGCTTCAAGAAGACTGCCAAGACCCTGAAACTGAGCTGCAGCAGGGGGGGCCAAGACCATACAGCGGTTTAACAGGACAGGTTCCACTCAGAACAGGCCTCGCCATGGTCGACCAAAGAAGTTGAGTGCATGTGCTCAGCGTCATATCCAGAGGTTGTCTTTTGGAAATAGACATATAAGTCCTCCCAGCATTGCTGCAGAGGTTGAAGGTGTGGGGGGTCAGCCTGTCAGTGCTCAGACTATACGCTGCACACTGCATCAAACTAGTCTGCATGGCTGTTGTCCCAGAAGAAATCCTCTTCTAAAGATGATGCACAAGAAAGCCCGCAAACAGTTTGCTGAAGACAAGCAGACTAAGGACATGGATTACTGGAACCATGTCTTGTGGTCTGATCAGGAGGTGTCAAGCGTGTGTGGCGGCAACCAGGTGAGGAGTATAAAGACAAGTGTTTCTTACCTACAGTCAAGCATGGTGGCGGGAGTGTAATGGTCTGGGGCTGCATAAGTGCTGCTGGCACTGAGAAGTTACAGTTCATTGAGGGAACCATGAATGCCAACATGTACTGTGACATACTGAAGCAGAGCATGATCGCCTCCCTTTGGAGACTGGACTGCAGGGCAGTATTCCAACATGATAACGACCCCAAACACACCTCCAAGAGGACCATTGCTTTGCTAAAGAAGCTGAGGGTAAAGGTGATGGACTGGCTAAGCATGTCTCCAGACCCAAACTCTATTGAGCATCTGTGGGGCATCCTCAAACGAAAGATGAAAGAGCACAAGGTATCTAAGATCCACCAGCTCTGTGATGTCATCATGGAGGAGTGGAAGAGGACTCCAGTGGCAACCTGTGAAGCTCTGGCGAACTCCATGCCCAAGAGGGTTAAGGCAGTGCTGGAAAATAATGGTGGCCACACAAAATATTGACACTTTGGGCCCAATTTGGACATATCCACTTAGGGGTGTACTGACTTTTGTTGACAGTGGTTTAGACATTAATGGCTGGTTGTTGAGTTATTTTGAGGGGACAGCACATTTACACTGTTATACAAGCTGTACACTCACTACTTTACATTGTAGCAAAGTGTAATTTCTTCAGTGTTGTTACATAAAAGCGTAGCAGGATTTCCAGGCATTGGGCCTGATGTGGGTCTGCCATGGTTACCGGAAATGCCAGCAGCCCCTTTAAGCTGAATACCCAAGTGTGAGATTTGAGTCAAAGACCAGTCCGGCATCTTTGGTTTGTTTTGTTTATTTGATATTGGGAATGGGAGAAGGGAATGAGTGGGATACTCCTCTGGCTCAACTAGGTACAAATGGGACACTTTGGAGAAAAATGTCTTTCAACGCTGTCTTGACGCCGGCTGGATGCCGACGAACGCTTGCTGGCGCTTGAAAAACACTGACTTTCTGTGCTGTACTTGAACTTGACTTCTGACACTGTGATTAGCTCAAAACTCCCGGACTGTACTGAGAGAGAAGACAAGCGCCACTCTAAGTGCAGTATGACTCGGTATTTATTAAAAATTAACCATACTGGGTACTCACAATATACAAGAAGTTAAAACATGGTGGATGTGTTCTCAAGGGATCGGTTAGTCCAATGCCTGGGCGAGAAGAGACTGATGTGCTCCGAAGATCCGTGTCTAACCGTGGGAATCGGCGATATCCTGAGGAAGGAGCGCATGCTCCGACAACGCGTCGCCTACGTCATCACATCCCACGCTCTGCGCTCCACGCCCAACCCGGAAGTCTGCCGCCGGAAGCGCTGTAGGTGTCCCCTGGGTCCGGATATCGCCGATTCGCACGGTTAGACACGGATCTTCGGAGCACATCAGTCTCTTCTCGCCCAGGCATTGGACTAACCGATCCCTTGAGAACACATCCACCATGTTTTAACTTCTTGTATATTGTGAGTACCCAGTATGGTTAATTTTTAATAAATACTGAGTCATACTGCACTTAGAGTGGCGCTTGTCTTCTCTCCTAGTATCCTGCAAGTTCTTCTTCTCTACTTGTGATCAAGCTGCCTTCAAGTGTGCACACACCTGTCGTATTTATGGACTTCATGGACTTTTCTGATATCATTCAGGTCCGTCACTGTCCCACATGTTCCTATAGTAGGTTTATTGAGGTTCACCTCTCAGTCCCTGTTGCGCCAGTTCACTCTGTTTGGTTCGGACTGTACTGAGAATTGACTTCTGACACTCTGGTTATGGTCCATCTGCATTAGCCATCGAGCCATGCTGCATTAGCCATGCTCCCTGCTCTACACTATTAGCCTGCTGATCCAATCTGCTGTGAAGCTTGTCAGTGAACTCTGTAAGCTTTCAATAAACTTAGATGTTTATTATGGACTTAACAATGGAAATTTGTATTTGTTTCCTGGCATTCCATTGGGATTGACTGTGGAGTTATGACCATCGTTTCCTTGCTGACCGCCCAGCCTGTGTTGACATCTTATGTGCATTTGGCCATTATAACCTTTGGCCCATCCTTTCTGGTAAGAGGCGTGATGATTATTCCGAGCCGGTGGTGGATCTCTTTACACATGAGTTAGAACACATGTTAATGGTCTTTGTTCTCACTATCGACTTCACAATTTCCTTTTTTATTATTACATAAAGACATTTATATATACACGTGTTGTTACTTTTATGCATAGTTAAGTGTTGGATGTATATCTGCAATTTGTTGAAGGCTGCTCCATATTGCACTCTCTAGCACTTCCACTATCCACTGTTTCTTATTGGAACGTGCATGTTTAAATATTTGCTGTCTCATTGTGCACTTATAGTTCACTGTTCGTTATTGCACTTTTTTTGCATTTTATTTGCTGTTATTTTTTTTTTTTTGTTTGTTTGCTTATCTATAGCGCTGCTTTGACACATATACAGTATTAAAAATGGTATTCACAATTTTTTTAGCAAGCTGCTTTTTAAATCTTACTTATTTAGCACAGATTTTTCTACAGTTTCACACGTGTACTGTGGACTTTAACCACTTCAATACAGTGCACGTTCACCCCCTTCCTGCCCAGGCCAATTTTCAGCTTTTAGCGCTGTCGCATTTTGAATGACAATTGCTCAGTCATACAACACTGTACCCAAACAAAATTGTTATAATTTTTTCCCCATTTTTTGATGGTATTTCATCACCACTGGGCTTTTTCTTTTTTGCTAAACAAATAAAAAAAGACCAAAAATTAAAAAAAAAAAAAGTTTGGGCACTGATAGATGGCACTGATGGGCACTAAAAGGTGGCACTGATATGCAGCATTGATGGGCACTTATAGGCGGCACTGATGGGCACTGATAGGTGGCACAGATGGGCACTTATAGGCAGCGCTGATAGGCAACACCAATGGGCAGCACTGATGGGCACTGATGGGCAGCACTGATAGGCAGCACTGATGAGGAGGCACTGACAGGCATTATTAATGGGCACTGAGTGGCATCCCTAATAGGCACTGATTGGCACTGTTCATGAGCCCTGATTGACATCCCTGGTGGGCAAGGGTTGGCATCCCTGCTGGGCACAGGTTGGCATCCCCAGTGGACTCAAGTGGGCTTCCCTGGTTGGCTCTAGTGGGCATCCTTGATGGGTCTGCACTGATAATCAATGTGCTGACTATCAGTGCAGACCCCCCCCCCCCCTGTCAGGAGAGCCGTCTATCCGCTCTCCTCTACTTGCGCCTTTTCAGCACAAACTGATGAAAGCTGATAAATGGCACTTCCTGGTTACGATGGGACCAGCTGTGATTGGACACAGCTGATCACATGGTAAAGAGCCTACATCATAGGCTCTTTACCGGGATCGGAGATACGGTGTGTCAGAGTGACCTTATCCTTATAGACGTCATATGACACCCACTTAGGATAACTTAACCACTTTGCGGCCTTCATTCTGCTATATGATGGGCGGGAAGAAGTTAATTCCACTTTAAATATTACAAACAAATTAGAGGTCAGGAAGATGCTTTAGTACATTTTTATCCTCAATTATTTTGGGTGCTGTAAGTGCTGATGCTGAAAACAGATGTTCTGCACACCGAATTCTACAAAAACTTACCAATAACCTGGGATATGATCGATACGAGGATATGGAGATATGCTGAAATAAAAAAAGAAGAAAATAGGGTTAATCTGTTTTAGGACTTGATAAAAAATAGATAAATCATTACATTCTTCAAAAATAAAAATAGAATTACATATTGTTCCTGGACCTCCTCATGTCCGCTTACTGTGAGGCAGCTCCACCCTCCTGACCTCTCCAAGACCATCTCTAACTTATAAAAAAAACGGAACCTCCTAGCCACTGTTCTTTTTCCATCCTCGCTCCAAAACTTCTTTTGTGGATTCACTATACCTTTTCCTCCTCTCTCTATGGTGCTTAGATTGCTTTTATGCCTTCCGGACCTGACAAGATTAACTACTGTTGTGGCTGTGTAAACTACAGATTGGGATATATGTTGATAGCTGTATAAACTACTGCTACTTTGGCCGTATAATCCTATTGGATAGTTATTTGTTTTTCCTCTTCCTTCTTGTATGATACCTTTCTTCCTGGCCTCCTTAGGATGCTCCAACTTCTGAAGGTCGGCATCTAACATGGCAGCTCTTGATTTGCCTGTCACATCATGCAGTGGGGGTTTGGGCATTGCTGGCTATCTTTACCCCATTACAACACAGCTCGCTGCAGTGAATTGGGGGTGGATCTCTTTTGTCTCCCAGCTCTGTGGCTGCTGCCTATTCTGGAACTGCTCTGTCGGGCTCCCAACGTGCTCCATCCCTTTCCTGCTTTTCTGTTAGGAGTTGGGACAGTATAGGGATATGGGTTGACTATCCTGTATGCTTTCATTTATTCTCTTTCTGTCTGTATTTTCTTTTATTTTCAGAGCTTCTATGCAGCTAAAGCACTAATGAATATCATGGAAAGGTAGTCATTTCTTCATAAGTTTTCAACTGCTGATTTTGTTTTCTCCCTGTTTTGACACGAGGAAAAGCCCAGGACAGAAAAAAAAGTCTATTAAGAGGTCTCCCAGTGCACAAGTAAGTTGTTGCCCCTGGTGCAGTGTGCAAAATTAAAACACCAAAAAAGTGCATGTGTTCGTCCCCCCTCCCCCAAGGCAGTTGAGGTAGGAACCTGATGGCCACACATCCTCCCCCTAGACTTTGGAGTAGGTCTAAAGACTTACACCCTAGCATGCAATATATATATATATATATATATATATATATATATATATATATAGTATTATGTATAATATATTATATATATATATTATTTTTACAGAAAACTTTGGAGGAGCACTGGAACCTGCTTTCTCCTTTGGTATCGAACATTCAAGAATTGCTGCAGAATGGCTTAGCGAAAGGCATGGTACACAATCATCCTTTGGTGGGACGTTTTAGGAGGCCACCATTGGTCAGAGCTTTATTTTTTTCCCAAAATGGAACTTGTCTTTGGTCCTCAGAGCTTTGTTGTTTTGTTCCTTTTGATCCAGTCTTCTCAAGTTTATTGTTCCATCTAAAATTAAAAGAGAAGTATATCTTTTGAAAAAATAAAGATTTATACTCACCCAGGTGGGGGCAGCATCAAACCGATGCTGCATCTATCCCTGCCGGCTCTGCACTGAGAACTGAATTATCAAACACTGCTGATTGCGTAATTCTTCCCTCTGCCCTTCCAGCGCTCACTGGAGTGGTTCACTGGGAGGCTGCAGTGCCTGTCCAGGCTTCTGGATAGATTCCAACTTTGGCCAGCGGGTTTTAGCCAGCTGATGGCTGAAAATGGGTCACAGGAGTGCAGAACTTAAGGCACTCCTGGGTTACCCAGGAGGAGTATAGCCAAAATAGCTTTCGCTTTCACTATACTTCTCCTTTAAGGACAGTGTTTTCTAAAGCTATTGCCTCTGCTAGTAGAGTCTCAGAGGTATGTGCATTTTTTATCAAAGAACCATATTATATCTTTCTACCAGAGAGAGTCATTCTGAGGCAAGTTCCAGCATTTCTACTCCAGGTCTCTAATCTATTTTATTTAAATTGGGAATCTATTCTTCTGTCCTTTGTGTCTGAAGAAGCAGATGAAAAATGGAAGAAGTTGGACTTGGTCCTTTCCATATCAGCCTATCTGGAATGAACCAAAGATTTTTAGACAGTGGACAACCTGTTAGGTTCAAAGAAGGGTTTGGCAGTTTCTTCAAGAATAATTTCTGCTTGGATTGTCAAGACCATCCAGATTGCCTGCAAGTCCTTGGGTCTGCTTCCTCCTTCAGAAGTCAGAGCACATTCAACAAGATGTATGGCAATCCCATGGGTTTCTTATGCATAGGTCTGAGCAGGGGTAGTCTGCACAGCCACTACTTGGAGCACAGCTAATACCTTCATTTGTCATGACACAGTTGATGTTTCTTTGGCTGCATCAGAGGCATTTGGTTCTACAGTCATTTCTACAGCGGTTAATCAATAAATTCCTTTTCCAGCAGTACTTCTAAGTGTTCCCCTTCTTGTTTGTTTTATGGCATTGCTTGTTACGACCTATAGTAGGCAGACATGAGGAAATCCAGCAATTGTAAAACTTGTTAACATTGCAGAAAAGGAAAATTACGGCAAATATGTCAACAATTTTCCCAAATAACTGATGGCTGTCTTGTGGCCTTGAATACTATGCTAAACTCAAAGTGTATTTGTTATTACAGAAAAAGAAACTACACACTTTAAGCCATGTCAAAATAATGTTTTTTGGGGCACGTGCAATATAGGGTTGCCACCTCATCCCTTTAAAACAGAACACAAATTAATTACACAGGTTCTGTGGCTAATTTAATGCAGAGAAGGCTCCAAGTGAGTTTAATTACCACCTTAATCAGCCACAGAACCTGTGTAATTAATATGTGTTCTGTTTTAAAGGGATGAGGTGGCAACCCTACGTGCAAACTTCATCTTTCTTGTGGCCCTCAGTGGTTTTCAAATAAAAGAAGGGCTTAGTCATCCTTCAGTTGCCAAAAGCTACACTTTAGTTGATCATTTTTTTTTCTGTACTGTATTTATTAAAATGCATTTAAAGAAAGAACTTGTAAAAGAAAAAAAAAATGACAAGACATAAATTTATGTAAAGTGGCCAAAAAAATCAGATATCCAAAATTTACATAGTAGACGCTTTAAAAGACTCCTCTCATTCTTTCCACATGAACTATTCCTCTCACTATTGCCGCAGAACATTTATTGTTTTTTCAAAATTCGAATGCAATTGCATTGATCTAAAGGTAATATCTGTCGAATAAATATAATAGATTAACATGATAATATGGATTTAGAGTTAAACTTACAATGTCAGAGGTTTTTTTTGACCATGAAACACCCTTGTTTGAAATCTGTCCCACATTCCACCTGTCACCTGTAAAATGATTAAACAATGATTAAGATTTTAACTCATGATTATAGACTAGAAGTATTTACCATGAAGTGTAACTCCAGCTTCAATTCATTTTTTATTTAGTTTACGATATAACAGGGGAGGGTGTTTATGACTGCATCCTTATTGGGAAGATTTTCCTCTATTCCTGTTCCAGCGACTACTGTCTATGATATGAAGTGAAGGAAATCTCGCCAGAGTTAATACAACAACAGAAGCTTGACAGACAAAAATCTTTCCCAGTTCTACAAAAAAATTATTATCTTGGCAATCGCTGTTCCTGGAACAAGAAATAAGAGGAAACCTTGGAGATAAGAAGCCAAGGGGTAAGGGCACGAAACAATGAAATCGCATAAAATGAAAAATCCTGGTTTTAAACTATTACTATTCCTTGTACAGCCAAAGAAAATAGTGAACATTACATTCATACATTCATACCCATCATAAGTGCATACATTGTCCAATACAACATCAATTTGTACATTTGGCCATTCTTCAAAATGAGTACCAAAACCAAAGCAGAAACCATTTTGTCAATTGTTTTGTCATGCTTCATAAAATGTATTTTTTAAGATTAGCTGGCAAATTAGGTAAAAGCAAAATGCTTTTTTTTTACTTTCCCAAGCAGACAGCAATTTAGATACTGTCTGTGCGCTCATGTTATCCCTAAGATGACAGATGCTCTTTAAAAATTAATTCTCATTCTTTTCTACATCCTTGCTTACACAAAAGAATTGTGGTGCCACACAGGGTGACTGTAGCAGGGTGACTGTAGAAAAACACTGAATACAGCAGTTTCCATGCTCTCTTCAGGGGCATTTCTTTTTCCTTGACATACACTAAAAGTTGCAGGTTATTCAAAGTAGAATTATAGGCAAAACTATATACAGACATATGTAGGAATGAAGGTGATGGCGCTGCTTAGTCTATAAGGTGCAAATAGGTACTGAAATATATAAATGTTGTTTGTTATGCTCAGATATAATTGAAGAATAAATATATAAATATATGATGTGAAGGTAAAACTCAAAAATTAAGATGAAAGATAAAAAATATATAATGATTAAAAAATATGAAAAATGGCCACCAGAGGGCGTAGTGCAAAGTGCAAGGTGCTACAATGAATGAATATGCCTTCATATATATCCAATAATAAATATGTGACAATTCTGAATAAATAATCAACAAAAATAATACAGAGTAAACAACCTTAAATAAATGTGGACTCAAGTTGATAAGTAAATAAGTGAATAAATATGAAACAACAAATAGTGCTAGGTGAATCCAATATCTAAATGGTAGAAAGGTGCGGGAAACTTATATACAAAATAGATAAATATGCAGAAAAAATATAAATGTGCAGGAGAATTTTATACAAAGTGCAGCAGTAGGTGGTATTTTATCAGTTCATATAATAAGATGAGTCCGTAAATGGTGAATGTGCGAGAAACTTTTCGGATAAAGTAAATGTGCGGGAAAAATGTGCAGCAAAAAAATGGGTAGTCACAATAAATCAATCAGTATTCAGCGTGGTATTGGCGTCCCGGAACGCAATGCGTTCCAAATGGAGGCCGGTCTCCAGTTGGAACGCATTGCGTTCCGGGACGCCAATACCACGCTGAATACTGATTGATTTATTGTGACTACTCATTTTTTTGCTGCTGGAATAAAAATTAGCTTAAACAATATTACACTATCGAGCTTTCTTTCATTCCTTATGACCCTCCCATCCACATACCCTTGAGTGGCCATACCCGATCCCCCCACGGAACGTTGGATATTTTATCATTAGGACAGGACCCCACTACCGGACCCCAATTCGGGATACCTGAGAAATCCCGTGGACCCCACATCACATCTCCCCCAGGAAGGGAACTACCACACAGAGCAAGGACCAGCAAGACACATCCACAGTACCCGCTCTATACCCCTGTGTGGGGTGGGTACATCTGGTGACTAGGTTTTCTAATAGGGGTTATCCCGCAACTCACCAGTCACCCATCTTGGGGGTCAACGTAAGATACCATTCACTTATTTCTCTGGGCACATCCACTCATTTATGGACTTATCCTAGTATATGAACTGATTGAATACCACCTCCTGCTGCACTTTGTATAAAAGTTTTCCCGCACATTTACTTTATCCGAAAAGTTTCTCGCACATTCACCATTTACGGACTCATCTTATTATATGAACTGATAAAATACCACCTCCTGCTGCACTTTGTATAAAATTCTCCTGCACATTTATATTTTTTCTGCATATTTATCTATTTTGTATATAAGTTTCCCGCACCTTTCTACCATTTAGATATTGGATTCACCTAGCACTATTTGTTGTTTCATATTTATTCACTTATTTACTTATCAACTTGAGTCCACATTTATTTAAGGTTGTTTACTCTGTATTATTTTTGTTGATTATTTATTCAGAATTGTCACATATTTATTATTGGATATATATGAAGGCATATTCATTCATTGTAGCACCTTGCACTTTGCACTACGCCCTCTGGTGGCCATTTTTCATATTTTTTAATCATTATATATTATTTATCTTTCATCTTAATTATTGAGTTTTACCTTCACATCATATATTTATATATTTATTCTTCAATTATATCTGAGCATAACAAACAACATTTATATATTTCAGTACCTATTTGCACCTTATAGACTAAGCAGCGCCATCACCTTCATTCCTACATACTTATATATAGCCTTTCGGCTATAGTTCAAGTGAGGCTGCAGCTTATCTGTGCGCATATCTGTTTAATTTATCCTTGGATAGCCTTAGCGCAGATTTAATCAGATACAATATATACAGACATACATACATACAGTGCATCTGGAAAGTATTCACAGCACTTTACTTTTTCCACATATTGTTATGTTACAGTCTTATTCCAAAATGGATTAAATTAATTGTTTGGTAGAGTTTTGAAGAAAATAATGAGTTGAATCCATTTTGGAATAAGGCTGTAACATAACAAAATGTGGAAAAAGTGAAGTGCTGTGAATACTTTCCGGATGTACTGTACATATATACATACTGTGTTTCCCTGAAAATATGACCTTAGTCTTGAATTAATTTTGGCTGTAAAAAACACACTAGGGTTTATTTTCAGGGGTTGTCTTATCCGTGTACCCAGTCTTCTCTCCCCGTCAGCTGAGGAGTCATCATTATGACATCTTTATTGCCAACAATAAACCTTAGTTAAAGTTATTGTAAAAATATGTAATCCGTTTTGTAAAAAGATTATATAATGTCCGGTGTGTCTCCTTTTGTAACTTTATAAAAAGATTATATGATGTCCAGTAAGTCTCCTTTTGTAACTTTATTGTTGAAAATACCTTATTTACAGCGCCACTGGGCACTCACTCTGAGCACTGCCAAGGAAGGACCGAGATTCCCGCTGATGTCACCTGGGAGGAGAGGAGAAGATCTCTGGCGGGTCACGTGAGTGCCCAGCGGCGCTGTAAAAGCATTTTCGACAATAAAGTTACAAAAGGAGACACATTGGACATCTTATAATCTTGTTACAAAATGGATTATATATATATATATATATATATATATATATATATATATATATATATATATATATATAGATACAATCTTTCCTTATTACAATTGAAATTTACTCACATACCTTAAAAAAAAGTGTGTAGCGCCAAAAGCAAATGAACAACAATTAAAAGTGAATACTGTGTTATAAATTGACAACTCATTGAAATAAAGTCCAAAAAAGTCCTAAAGTGAAAGAAATGTATGTATATACGTCCAATCTTGAATGAAAATCAACAATGAAAAACAAATATAGTGAAAAATATACATTTAAATGCACAGTCCTATGATAGGATTAGCAATATAAACTTATTGGTAAAAGCACAAAGTTCAGTGCACAAATGAGTACAAAAAATTGGTGGTGACCTGAAAAGTGAAGAAGTAATCCAGTACAGGGCTCCAGAATCATCCACCACACCCCTGTGAAATGGACACTCACCAGAAAAGCTGGCTGCCATTACAGCAGCCAACACGCACTCAGTGTATATCCACTATCTGTTGAGGTGGTCCCCTTGATAACGTCCTATTGGACGAAATGCTTCGGGTAGGAGATTTTAGTGCTAACGTCAGGTCACTGTCCGATTCTGGGTCGGCAGTGGCACCCATAGTCAAATGTTTTTATGATTCATTTTATTTTGGCTTTTAACATACAAATCCAATAAATACTACACTATAGAGACTTCATCTGGCTCCCGGTGAGCTTTATTTACCACAGCTACATCTGGATGGTGCGAGTTGCTGACCTGCCTTTCCCACAACAGATAGTGGATCTACACTGAGTGCATGTTTGCTGACCTAGACCTAGCTGCTCCATCTCCTGTACCCTCATCTTGCTGCTGGACAAACGCATTCCTCCATCCAAGCATGTCCTGTGAAGAAACAGGTTTGTCATGGTGAGTCAAAACTTTCTGCATCCATCATAAAAGCTCAGCTTCTATAGCTGGAGGTGGGCAAAGCACACTGTTACTCTTCCCCATTGCCAACACTTTAGCCAGGATTTCAGAGCTGTCAGCTTGTTCTTCCCGATAGTTTCAGGCAAAGGGATCCCAGCCCAGCTGCTGAGTAGAGTTGAGCAGCCATCTGTAGGCGATCTGCAGCTCTTATTCCTGAACAGCTAGAAACTCCAATTCTTCCTGTGTCCCGAGCATTTCCCAGATGTTCAACATCTAGCCTCTAGCCTTCCGTTGGGCTGTCCATGGGAACACTTGGGCTACATGCCAGTGGAGGGCTCTGTAGGTCTAGTCCAGCTGCATCTCTGCCCAAACTAGCCTGCTTAACTCAGCTGTCCACTTCTTGTCGGGTTGTTCCCCCATTAAGAGCGCCTGCACTTCATGCTGTGACCAGTACCTTTCCTGGATGGAAGGGAGAATGTTTCTGTTGTGGTGCTGCTCATGGTCTAGCGCTTCCTGTCAGAGTTGCTGGCAGACAAATTCATACCACTTAAGCAGGACCTGTGCTGGCATTGGTCCCTTGTGCTGCATCCACATCTCTCGCAGCCTCTGTCTGAATTCCTCATTCATGGCGGTTGGTATCTGTACCTCTCCTTTTGTTCTATCTAGACCTAAGATCCTGGTGGTGGTTTGGATGTCCTAGACTGCAGGAAGCATTCCGTCGCTTGCCACCAAATGTAACGGACCACCTGGCACTCCACCAGGATACTTCCACCAAGATACAGTTTCTTCTACTTTGGAATCTACTTTGGTATTATAGCTGAGAATTGCACCCACAAACTAGACGACATCAGCTTAGGTGCAAACTGGCACTGACTCTTGACACAGAATTTATACCACACAAAATCAGATAAGAGCCTGATCACATTATCCGAAACAATGCAAAGTTTAAACAGCAATATCATCAATACATCTAACAGTACATCTAATGAACAGCTAAAACATATTAACAGTTAGCTAATAAACAGCTAGGCACCTGAACAAGCCTTGATTAGTCAGGAAGTCCACCCCCCAGACAGTCCATTACCAGTATTTAGGAAGACCCAGGGCTGTCCAAATCTCATTAACCAGCTTTCTTTTGACATCCATCTTCTCACGGAGTTTCAAGTTGGCAGAGACCATCATGGCTTCCTTGACTGGTAACTGTGGTAATGTCATCATGCATTATATAACAGGACATCTTCCTGAATGCTTGTAGCTCCCTCATATGCCAGGGCCCAAAGTCAGTAGGCAAGAGGCTACCCTGCAGTCTCCTTCAAAAGCCCCTTTCCCGGTTGAACATGTCACAGGTTGTAGTGCCAATGTTCCTGCAGCTGCATGGCTCAGACTGATACACAACCACCTGCTGCAGCTGACATCTACGTCTCTCATTGGCTGTGAGTGAACCGAGTGGCCACGCTGGGACAGAAGACAAAGGTGAGAGGACACTGAGGAGCTGCATATCTGCAGTCATGAAGGAGAACCCACTCACTGCCTGGGACATCACAGGACAGAAACAAGGGAGGATAACGAAGCCCATTGAAGGCTTGGGCAAGAGAAGATTGATGGGAATGGAAATCCCAAGAAGTCAGCCCCTGTCCAGAAGAAGACTGTGTTGGACAACCAGTCCCAGAGAGAAAGAGTATTGATGAGAGGAGAAAAAGGACTGCAAAATTCTGGGCTCTAGGCCAGTTTCTCCATGTGGAGGGCAAGAAGGATTATGAGTGTGGATCCTGTTTCCGGTGCTGCTTAGCACTAGAATGATATCATGTTGTGGGATCAGGGCTGCGCTGTTTCCTCTATCCAGAGACTGCTGTTCCTGGAGGGACAGCCGAGCGTGCAATGGGACTATTTTCTGGAGTGGAAGGACCCAGAAAGCTGCAGTAGGGGACTTGTGCACCCAGACCATACGTAGTTTTGCCACAGTGATCAGAGCCCCTACAATCATCCTTTGTGACTGCACCAGGCAAGCCAATCATGCATCTAGGGCTCCAGACACCCATGAGAGGAAGACGATTGCATGCTGGTTGGCAAATATCTTTGCTGCTATTCTATTTAATAGGATAGTATCACCCCCAAAATATTTGTTTAAAGGTTACATGTCTTTTTGTTGGAATTACAAAATCTCTGTTCCAATGCAGTTTTGGGCCCCAACAGTTAGACCATTGGCCGGTAGGAGGGGATAGAGTGGGACTGTGACTTTTAGCTCCTGAATGTGGGAGGATTCTTCAAAAGGTTTCCACACTTTAACTCTATTAAATATAAAAAAGTGCGGAAACTTTTTAAAGACCCCTCATACAGTGGGTACGGAAAGTATTCAGACCCCCTTAAATTTTTCACTCTTTGTTATATTGCAGCCATTTGCTAAAATCATTTAAGTTCATTCTTCTTCCTCATGAATGTACACACAGCTCCCCATATTGACGGAAAAACACAGAATTGTTGACATTGTTGCAGATTTATTAAAAAAGAAAAACTGAAATATCACATGGTCCTAAGTATTCAGACCCTTTGCTGTGACACTCATATATTTAACTCAGGTGCTTTCCATTTCTTCTGATCATCCTTGAGATGGTTCTACACCTTCATTTGAGTCCAGCTGTGTTTGATTATACTGATTGGACTTGATTAGGAAAGCCACACACCTGTCTATATAAGACCTTCCAGATCACAATGCATGTCAGAGCAAATGAGAATCATGAGGTCAAAGGAACTGCCTGAAGAGCTCAGAGACAGAATTGTGGCAAGGCACAGATCTGGCCAAGGTTACAAAAAAAAATCTGCTGCACTTAAGGTTCCTAAGAGCACAGTGGCCTCCATAATCCTCAAATGGAAGACGTTTGGGACGACCAGAACCCTTCCTAGAGCTGGTCGTCCGGCCAAACTGAGCTATCGGGGGAGAAGAGCCTTGGTGAGAGAGGTAAAGAAGAACCCAAAGATCACTGTGGCTGAGCTCCAGAGATGCAGTCAGGAGATGGGAGAAAGTTGTAGAAAGTCAACCATCACTGCAGCCCTCCACCAGTCGGGGCTTTATGGCAGAGTGGCCCGACGGAAGCCTCTCCTCAGTGTAAGACACATGAAAGCCTGCATGGAGTTTGCTAAAAAACACCTGAAGGACTCCAAGATGGTGAGAAATAAGATTCTCTGGTCTGATGAGACCAAAATAGAACTTTTTGGCCTTAATTCTAAGCGGTATGTGTGGAGAAAACCAGGCACTGCTCATCACCTGTCCAATACAGTCCCAACAGTGAAGCATGGTGGTGGCAGCATCATGCTGTGGGGGTGTTTTTCAGCTGCAGGGACAGGACGACTGGTTGCAATCGAGGGAAAGATGAATGCGGCCAAGTACAGGGATATCCTGGACAAAAACCTTCTCCAGAGTGCTCTGGACCTCAGACTGGGCCGAAGGTTTACCTTCCAACAAGACAATGACCCTAAGCACACAGCTAAAATAACGAAGGAGTGGGTTCACAACAACTCCGTGACTGTTCTTGAATGGCCCAGCCAGAGCCCTGACTTAAACCCAATTGAGCATCTCTGGAGAGACCTAAAAATGGCTGTCCACCAACGTTTACCATCCAACCTGACAGAACTGGAGAGGATCTGCAAGGAGGAATGGCAGAGGATCCCCAAATCCAGGTTTGAAAGACTTGTTGCATCTTTCCCAAAAAGACTCCTGGCTGTATTAGTTTAAAAGGGGGCTTCTACTAAATACTGAGCAAAGGGTCTGAATACTTAGGACCATGTGATATTTCAGTTTTTCTTTTTTAATAAATCTGCAACAATGTCAACAATTCTGTGTTTTTCTGTCAGTATGGGGTGCTATGTGTACATTCATGAGGAAGAAGAATGAACCTAAATGATTTTAGCAAATGGCTGCAATATAACAAAGAGTGAAAAATTTAAGGGGGTCTGAATACTTTCCGTACCCACTGTATATCCCATACTTAGGGCTCCCCCATAAGTCACAGTCTAGGAGGTAAAAACTTTGCCCCTTTGAGCCAGGCTTTGGATATCCTGTAAAATTATGTTTGATAATATCGCTTTGAGATATGTTATTGAAACTTCTATTGTATATAGATATTTTACCACTGTTACTTTGTAGGGCGTTCTGCCCAAATAAACATCTTTTTCTCCAGCTCTGGTGTTTCAGAGGGTATAGTATTGCCTGAAGGAACATTATTGCTAGGAAGAAGGGGAACCCAATCGTCCAGTGCAGGGGTCTCCAAACTTTCCAAACAAAAGGCCAATTTACTGTCCTTCAGACTTTTGGTGGGCCAGATTGTAGCCAGTGGGGGTAGAAAGTATCCCAGGCCCTGCATCAGTGACAATAAACAATGCCTCAGGTGAGGTGTTCAGGTGTAAAGTGCCTGTGTGACCAGTAGGAGGAGGTATAGTGCCCTGTCATTGGTAATATTGGGAGGAATAGTGCCCATCATTGCTATTATTGGAAGAAATAGTCCCCCATCATTGGTGTCAATTGGGGGAACTATGGGGGAATTAGTGTCAGTGTAAAGGCCCGTACACACGTACCGATCGTCGGCATACAAACGTCGGTGGACGAAGGATCTGCCGATTGTACGCGTGTTAGTATGGTGCCTCCGACAGATGTCTGCGCACAATCCGCGGACAAAAGTCTTTCTTGCAAACATGAAAATATTTGTATGCCGACACCAGAACGGACGATTGTTCGCCTGTCAGTACACAATTCTGCCGACACACAGCTACAAATCCCAACACGCATGATCAAACCAAATGAGTTCCCGGAAGAATTTTCTCTAGTAAACTCAACATTTTATTCAGAAAGAACTTTCGGCTCGCGGAAGTCCAAGAAATAGGTGAAATGCGGAGCACATGCTCATCTTGATAAATGTGAGAAGAAGGAAGATGCTGCTCATAATGCCATACTTTTCTAATAAAAAGGCATGTGTTCTGTTATGATGAAGATAATGTTTGTCTATTCTATCTGTTCTATCAAATTTTAGAATTAAATAATTTGAACTCTTCACCATTATTTTTGTATTTTCACACCAAAGATCTAACTATTGATATGACCCTTTATTCTTGTATGAATTAATGTCTAAAACATATTTTTCAGGTTATGCACAATATTAAACATGTTAACAAATTCAGATAGGCCATTTTTTATTTTCAATTTTCTTTATTTTTTGGATCTCAGCAAAAAAAAAACAAAGCAAACATTAATACTTTCCGTATAATAAACTAAACATAAAAAAGGTCCATTTGGACAAAATTAAACTAGAAACTGGCAAACAGGGGTAAAATAAATAATAGGGGGTTACAAAAATTAAAGTTGCTGGTAACTGAAATCAGGTTGCCATGAGGGCAGGTTTGGATCATGCTGGCCATATTGCCACTGGCCATGTGGCATTTGGCGAGGTGGTGGGTGTTGTGGAGGTGGAGGTGGAGGTGGAGGGCACGGGTGCTCCTGGCATGCATGGCTGTGCTCAGTAAGTATGCCGTTTTCTGCGTTTTGCAGCACATCCAGAATAATTTTTCTGGCATACTGACACTGCCTGAGGTCCACCTTATCTAAAATTTTTGCCGTCATGTTGCCGAAGGACTCATTGGCCTCCGGTTTCCGACGTAGGGCTATGGTGGCCTCCTGGATAAACTCGTCTGTGATGTCATCCACGTGCTTCCTCTTTTGCCTCCGTTTGGCAGGAGGAGGTGGTGGTGGAAAGAGTTCCACAGGCTCCCCAGGCTCCGCAGGCTCCCCAGGCTCCTGGCTGCAACCTGGCTCCTCCTCAGTGACACTTCCCTGTTGATGAAATGAACAATTAATTAGAATGTTATAGTGTATATAAAAATGCATGTTTGTTATATTATTGTGAACAAATAGCAGACTTTACATACAGTGGCATATCTAGGGTCTCCAGTGCCCTTGTTGAGGAGCTGTATTTGGCAACAACCCCCCCCCCCCAAGATCAATGTAAAACTGTAACCCACCCCCCCAAAAAAAAATTAAAGGGCATTAAAAGTTTCTAATTTGCCCCTTGTTTGCCCAGTGTAGAGCTCTCTAGTGGGCAATCATTGTCTCAGGTGTGAAAAAGAAAGAGAGGGTTGAGAGCTAGAGAGAGGGAGAGAAAGAGGGGGTGTGAGAGAGAGAGGAGGGGGTTGCAGAGAGAGAGGGGCCTGAACTTGCAGAGGACTTGATGTAGGGCATTGAGGGTGAAGCAGTGCAGGGAAACATGAATAAGGAAGCCACCTGCCTTGCTGACCCAGAGTGAGAGACCAGAGACATGGAAGCAAGGATGGATGGATCATTTGCAGGAGCTGTTAGTTTTGTATTAAAAAAGGTTGAGCCAGAGGAATGCTGAGGCTACAGCAGTGTTTGTTAGGACCAGAGGTGTGCTGGGGATGCAGCAGTGTTTGTAAGACCAGAGGTGTGCTGGGGATGCAGTGAGAGGCAGTCTCAGTCTCCTGGTCTTTTGGCTCAGCTGCTCTCAATGTTTTACACCTGCATGAAGCAGCTCTCAATGTTTTACACCTGCATGAATCCGCCTGCAAACTGGGGGTTCTGGGGTGTGCAGGCTGAGTGGATTGTTAAAATAAACAATAAAACAATGCCAATGTTTTTGTGACCCACCCCCCTTGGCCTGCGCCCCTGGCGGTTGCCTGTCATGCCAACCCCTTGCTATGCCCGTTTACATAAAGGGTCAATTATGGTTTAGCTTATAATTTTGTTACATGATTACATTTTAGCAGACAATATATTGTGAAATGCCATACCTGAGTAAAACTCTCCTCCAGGAAATCCTCATCCTGGCTTGGATCTACCGACACTGAGCCCTCTGCCGATGTAGAAGGCAGCGTAGAAATTGACGGCCTGGATTCCATGGTGTCTGCCAGGAACCGCATGTTATCAAAGTACCACAGCCGTGGTACATGTACATTCCGTGCCCCTGCTCCAGACTGGGTGGAATCTTCTATTTTTTTTAACTCCCTCCTGTAGGCAGTGCGAATACTGTTTATTTTTTTGCGGATATACTCAAAATTTGCCCCAGGACAGACGGGCTTGTAGAAGGCCACCAAATGTTCCATGGCCTGTTTTCTGAGTTTTCTATTTTTATAATCTGCGGACTTGACTTGCCACAAACAGGGCAGTTGCCTGAACTCATCAATAAAACTTATTAAAAAGTTGTGGGTGGTGAAATTGTCCACCATATTGCAGGACAGTATATGCCTGCAAGACACAAAACAACACAAAACATATTAAAATAGCATGTATTTTGGCACATAATAAAGATATTCCTAATAAAAGCTGTATAGGGCCCAAAACACACACTTTCTATTAAAAGAGTCGTACCTTTGTTTGTGGGGAAAAGTCGTGATTCGCCGCTCGATCGTGCTCCAACTCTCGATATGTCCGCTAGCGAATCGTCGGCCGAACGATCTGGCGTCCTTTAAATACAGCGCAGGCGTCAACTCCTCCTCCAGTGGCGGGCTTGTGCAGGGGTGTGTACGTGCCGAAGATCAGGCCTACATGCGACACTCACACCTGAGGCAGTGGAATAATCATTGTTTAATTAGGAACCATGTCTCAACAATCTGGGAGCTCAATTAGTGGGGGCCGAAGTGATTGGGCCACCCGAAAATCAAGGGCTACACCCATGTCAAAGCCAGAAATGGTGGAGATGGTCTCCATTTTAGAAAAAATGGATTACGATGGAAAGTTGGCAAATTACGATCGGCCCAATGCCAGGAAAGATGGCATCATGGACAAGGTGGTGGCCTGTTTGGTCAAAAAATTCGGTGTCGAGCGATCGAAAGATCAGATTCGGAAACGGTGGTCCGACCTCAAACACCGTGAGCAGGATCAGCTTTCCCAAATCCATCGGATTTTGAAAAAAAGTAAGTTTTATTTTTTCTTTATTTTTTTAATCATGCAATATGTTTTTTATAATTTTGTGTATGTTGTATTAACATGTCTAGATTATAATGTCTATGTAAAAAGTTAGATTACTCATTTTAGTTGTCATGTCGTGATTTGATCGATCTATTGTTGATGTTTTAGTATATGACATTAAAAGTCAGGAAGCCATAGTTAAAAATATATGTATTGTGTTGCAACGAACGTTCTTTCCTGCACGAATCTTCTCAGCAAACATTCCTATTAATCACAGATTATTATTCAAACCTTTAAATAGGAGAAAAACGTAAACTCCGTGCCAAACTATGGGAAAGGAGGAGGAGAGGTCTGGCAGCTCCATCGGCAGTTGCCGAACAAGATGAGGACATGGGCACAGAAGGTGGCACAGATTCCACTAAAGGTAATTGGTTCCTATGCACTGTCAAACATTAATGTACCATATTTTTCGTAGATAACCATGTACATGTCTTCATATTTGTTACTAAAAGAGCTATCAAGCAGGGCACCATGTCCTAACAAATGTACCTCTTGTGACTTTTATGATATGGCCAATGTTTTGTATTATGTAGATGAAGACCTTATTCCGGAAATAATCCTGGTGGAGCCAACAAGTGATGAGACACCAGAGCAACAAGAAGGTTGGTAGTCACAGATTTTTGTGTAGTGGTATCATAGAAATATGTGTATTTGCAATGATTGTTTAACCTTATATTCTTGTATTCCCTTACAAATTTACATTGCAGATGTTGCATCATGCCAGGATGTGGCATCCCCAGCCAGGTCAGAAGCCCGATCTCCTGGCAACTTGCCAAGCAGCATGGAAGCCAGTTCCGAAACTGTGGAGGAACCAGGACCAAGTGTCCAAGAGCCAATTGTGTGCCCACGTAGGTTTTTTCAGAATGATTTTTATCAGTGTTATTTTTAGCCTCCAATTTACAACACTAGTTCCCTATGGGAGCCTCTTTATTTGAATGGAAGTCGCACCGTAAGTCGGATCAGGATGCTCTGACTTGCGGGGCCACTTGCGTTGTGAAGATTTTTGAGGGGGAACTACACCCAAAAATTGAACAACCCACCGTGGGTGTCCCCCCAAGTTCACAACCAGGCCTTTTGTGTGTGGTATTGAGTTTGAGGGTATGCCCACAACAAAAAGACAGCGTGGGTTACCCCCAAAACCCCTACCAGACCCTTATACAAGCATGCAGCTTGTCAGGCCAGGAAAGAGAACGAGCAAGCGGACCAAACACCCCCTGGACCACAGCAGGACACATGCCCTCAACATGGGGGGGTTTTGTTGCTTTGGGCCAGGGGGCCTCTGCACCGCACACCCAAAAGCACCTTACTCCCATGTAGAGGAGGACAAGAGCCTCATCCCCACAACCCTGTCTGGTGGTTTTGGGGGGTCATGCGGCCAGGGGGTTCCTAGGACTTTGGAAGCAACCTTTAACAAAGGGTGGCCCCCAGATCCCAGACCCCAATCACTATGTGAATGGGTATGGGGTACATAGTACCCCTACACATTAACCACATAAATGGAAGTGTATGTGAATAACGACAGGAGACGTTTATGAAATGTTCTTAAATATCTTCATCCGGTCTTCTCCACTCTGCTCTTTGGATCTTCTCCTCTCCACTCTTCTGCTGTCCAATCTTCTGCTCTTATGTTGTCTGCTCTTTTGCCCTAGGCTCTTCTTCTTCCTCCTGTCCTCCTCCAATGCTGTTGCCGTGCATTCTGCCCGTCTCTGGTCTCTGCATCTTAATATATATACATTACAACCATGCCCTCACAATGACGTCATCATGCGTTCACACCCCTAATGAATATATAGTAAGCTCAGGAGACCGGCAGAATCATCAGCAACAGCATCGGAGGAGGACAGGAGGAAGAAGAAGAGCCTAGGGCAAAAGAGCATAAGAACAGGGTAGGTATTAACTCGAGAGGAATTTAAGATTACCTGGACACCAAATGTTTCTCTATTATTATGACCTCATGTAGGTGATTCACATTGACTCATTTTTTTTTAATTTTTACAGACCATGTTTTACATAGTTGCACATTAGCCAAATTGACCCGTGAGGCTCTCCAATGCTGCGCAGACCTGGAACAAATAAAGGAGACTGCAACGGCATTACAAATCAAAATGCGCAATTTTGTGGACATGATTGGCAAATTTTAAGCCACAATTTTACTAGGTTTTTAATGTTTGTATTGGGATGTTCCTGATGTTACAAATTTTTTATAATGTTTTAGGGCATTTTAATTACACTCAGATGTTAAAGAGTGTACCCAAGTTTGGGAAAAGCACTTTACAACACCCTAACCCT
Organism: Pelophylax lessonae; assembly: GCF_965119305.1. Classification (NCBI taxonomy): domain Eukaryota; kingdom Metazoa; phylum Chordata; class Amphibia; order Anura; family Ranidae; genus Pelophylax; species Pelophylax lessonae. The sequence continues at coordinate 221,137,442 of NC_138772.1, forward strand.
AACCCTAACCCTAACCCTAACCCTAACCCTGTGAATGTTTGATACTAAAACGTTTTTACATTCAACAATGTGTGTTCAATTCTTTATTAGACTTTCGTTGGGGGGTCGAGGTCTAAAGCTGTGTAAAGAAGCACTAAATGTATGATGGCTGTCCTATTCCCATATTTACATGTTAATGAAAGCATTTTGGTCACTGCCATATGCGAGTTGCTGGAGGTGTCAATGAAATGTTAAAGATACCCCCAGTTTTAACGCATATCACAGTGCGATCTGACATTTCACACAGGATCGGATCACACAAGTTTGAACGATTGTGCGATCCTATCCTGATGCGGCTGAATAAATGCATCATGTGCGACTTTTGTGCGAGTGCAGTGCGAATTGAGCCATACAAACTGTATAGCTGATTTTCGCATGAACATCTGATCGCATGTAATAAAGGAGCAGTGCGCTACGATATTACATGCCATCAGATGTGCAGTGTGAATTGAGACATACACTTTGTATGGCTACATCCGCACTGAACACGCATACAAGTCGCACATGACCCTTTATTTCTGATGTATCTGGATTGGATCGCACAGTGCTTAACACTTGTGGAATACAATCCTGTGGAAAAAGTAAGTGGCGGGTCACCCTTATGCAATGCTGGAAGGCTGCAAAGTCGCAGACTTCCCGCATCGCATAAGTGTGACTCAACACTCAAGGTACTAGCAGTCCTAGGATTCAATATGGCATTGATATTGCCAGTAGCAATCAGTGTAGGGAGATCAGTGTAATCTATAGTGTATTGCTTGTTCGTTGCTCTAGTTCACTTTCCATTACCTATATATATAACACTTTGAGATGAACAATGATCAAGTTTCACATAACACTGACATATCCTAACATTGGTGGGCAGTGAGAAGGATGTCATAAATGAACACAACATAACAGGTGTAGGTACTTTGTTAATACCCTAATGTATTATATGAAATATATAGTATGGGCAACTTCTGGACAATGAACACCAATGTAAGGTGACATTAGATGAACCTTGGGTGTGACCTAGTTCTCAATGTGACAGGGTTTGTGTACATTTTGTGGGGTGCAGAAGGCCCTTGTATTTACACCACTGGCTAAAAAATAACACATGGCCATCATCACTTTGGATCAGCTGGTGAGAGACTACAGTCAAGAAACACACTGATGAATGTATTAACCCTTCCAAAGTCACACATATATAACACATGATTAACCCAAATAATTGTGTTTGGCATATGTGCCCAAATGATTATAATCCACAATACAGAATCATTGCAATTTTTGTTTAATGTGTTGAAAAATAATATATCTCTGACATTTATCTTGTGTGTCCAATCTTTAACAAGATTAATGGGTGTGTGACAGTGATTGCTGCCAGGACACAGCTCCTCTCCCCACGAAATAGTCCAGATATTCCTGGCGGATCTGACGGGCCCTGTGTGATGCCAATGCTGACAGTCCAACTTCCATTGACGTCATGGACTCCACTTGGTTAGAAGGTTGGGCCTCTCCACTTGTACCTGGCATAGCAGGGTCAGTATCCAGTTGCTGCAATACATAATTTTGTGCATTCCTGCGTAGGAAGTTGTGCAAAATGCAGCAACACAAGACCACATTATCCACTTTGTACAGTGCCAGGTTTATGGACGTCAGGAATATCCGGAACCGGTTGGCCATTATCCCGAAGGCATTCTCCACAACTCTGCGAGCTCTGGACAACCGGTAGTTGTAAATCCTTTGGTCTGGGGTGAGGTTCCTCTGAGGGTAGGGCTTCATGAGATGCTCCCCAAGCGCAAAAGCCTCATCTGCGATAAACACAAAGCTCATACCCTCAACAGTTTGCTCCCTGGATGGCAGGTTCAGAGTGCCGTTCTTTAGACGACGAGCGAACTCCGTCTGATCAATAACTCCCCCATCCGAATTGCGGCCATTTTTGCCAATATCCAAAAAAATAAACTCATAGTTTGCATTAACTATGGCTAGCATGACTATACTAAAAAAACCTTTATAATTATAATAAAATGTGCCGGAATTCGGAGGGGGGACAATGCGGACGTGCTTCCCATCAATAGCACCCCCACAATTGGGAAAATTCCACTTCTCCAGAAATTGATCAGAAATCTCCAGCCATTGCTCTGCGTTTGAAGGAAACTGTGGGGAAAAAATAAAAAAAAATAAAAAAAATAAAATTAGTGCTTGAGCACATCACATTATTAATTACACACACAGTTGTCTGTTAAATGCTTATGCAACTTGCTAAAAAAATATACAACAGGAAGGCAAAGGTTTGGATATGGGGATGTAACATCTACATACATTTCTTTTCAACCTCCTATTGTTCTTATATTGTAAAGGGCCATACACACTAGAAGATTCTCTGAAGACTTTTTCGTGCAGATTTAACTTTTCTATGTAGTGCAAGGGCCTACCAGATTGCATAGGATTTGAAAGTGTTTGTTGGACCTCATATTATTTGGTTTTGGTAAATCGGAAGGATAAATTGTTCTGACAATCTTCTAGTGTGTATGGCCCATTATACTCACCAGCTAGAGCTGAGATTTACAAACTACGGCCCTCCAGCTGTTGCAGAACTACACATCCCATGAGGCCTTGTAATTCTCTGACATTCACAGACATGACTAGGCATGATGGAAATTGAAGTTCGTGAACAACTGGTGGGCCATAGTTTGAAGACCTCTGAACTTGAGCTTTGGTATATGCTGACTTTGAGATTTAGCATGTGGGTGGGGGATGGGTAAGTAAAACTGGGCATTTATACATCAATAAGGGCTTGTGGTCAGTGAAGGTTTTAACATCATTACATAAACATACAGAATCATAGGTGGGAATGGATGGACTGATGTATTTTAGATAAATCATTAACTAGGTACTAAAACATTGGCCAAGGAATAATTGTTTGAGGGAAAGCAATAAAATGACCCAAATTCAAAATACTGTTAACAGGCAATGCGTTTAGGGACACATAGGAGAGAATGGTGGGGTGGTTAGTGGGTAATTTTACAAATGGTTAAAGATAATCTACATCTTTACTACTATGTGCATACGGACAGAGGGTAGTTTACAAATAATGGCCTGTGTCAATTGCTGTACATCCAAAAACATCATAATTCGGGTGAAACTAGTAATACATGTAATGTAATGTAAAAAATCAAACATACCTTGATATAGTCCTTCTGCAAGACCTTGATGATGGCAGAGCAGGTCTCAGGGATGATGACTCCAAGAGCTTGGGGGGAGATGCCTGTGGTGAACTTCAGATCCTGCAGGCTTCTCCCTGTTGCAAGATACCTCAACGTCGCAATTAACCTTTGCTCAGGAGTAATTGCAAGCCGCATACAAGTATCCTGCTTCAGAATATAGGGGGACACCAGGGCAAGAAGACGGTAAAAGATGGGATCCGTCATCCTCAAATAATTCCTGAAGTCATCAGGATTATTTTCCTGGAGCTCCCTCAGCAAGGACATATGAGAAAATTGATCACGGTTAAGCAACCAATTTTTCGTCCAGGAGGTCCGCTTCTTCTTCCTATTGCTCGTACGTCGTCTCAGAGCCAAAACTCCAACACTAACGACAGCAACGGACGAATTCACGGTCGCCATAATAAATTCTCGAACGATGTCTCGGAAAATAGCGAAATGTCGTCAACCAAACAAATGCTACCGAAATCAGCGCGAGATGCCCAGAAGGGTCACGGCCAAACACTCACTTCCTCTTTTGTAGCGGCGAACGTGCGTGGAACGTAGTGACGTCATTTTCTGTCGGAAGACAAATGTCCTGGGCAAGTTTGGAGCACTTTTCAACAGACAAACAACAAACACACCAGCCGCGAACATTTGTAGGACGTTCCGTCGGCCGACGATCGGTACGTGTGTACGGGGCTTTAAGAATAGTGCCTCAAAATCAGTGCCTCGAGGGCTGGATAAAGACTAGCAAAGGACTGCATCCGTCCCTTGAGCTGCAGTTTGGAGACCTTCGAGGGTAGTTCTACATCTTATAATGAAAGTCTGTTTCCCCAATTTTAGCCCCCCTCTCCCATTCATGTCTATGGGTGGCTGCACGTAGATTTTGAACAACCGGGAAAACAAAGATACACCATATCTTTAGGCTGCAAGGGCAAATGCGCTCAAGTGCTTGTAGCCGCAATACCGTATCTTTAGACTGCAAGGGCAAATGTGCCCAAATGCTTGTAGCCGCAATGATGTATTATTGATTACAGAGCTGCATTATTTGTGTCTTTTATTTTTGCCTAATTCAGCTTTAAAGCGGAGTTCCACCCAAAAGTGGAACTTCCGCTTTAGGGAGTCCTGACCCCCCGTCATGCCACATTTGGCATGTCATTTTTTGGGGGGGGGAGCGGGTACCTAGTTTTGACAGGTACCCGCTCCCACTTCCGCTCGGAGCGCCGCGGCGCCCTGAGCGGAAGTTCTCCTCTCCCCCTCCCTCCCTGCAATCTTCTGGGACACGTCAGAGGTCCCAGAAGATTGCCGGCCAATCACGGGGCGCAGCACGACTCGCGCATGCGCAGTGGGTACCCGGCTGTGAAGCCGCAAACTGTAACAGCTGGGTGCCCACAGCAGTGATGCCGGTGCCGAGGGAGAGGATCGAGGCTTCCGGTGGCCGCATCGCTGGACCGTTGGACAGGTGAGTAAATGGCTGGAACTCCGCTTTAAATACCACTGAAAGAATGAGCATACTTTTGTTAGATTTTCAATTAACCGACATGAAGTTTATGTCTACTATTCCTTTCATATATGTTTTTGGGAATAGCACTTTAATTTTACAGTTTCATAGTTTACCATCTTGAAAAGAAGGAAGGTACAAGATAATGATACAGTTTACATACTTGCCATATTTCCGGTTCGGGTTCATATCTCTTCAGGGTGAAATGCTGTGAGATCGGATCTGGCATATTTTCTAATGTAGACTCAGGAGGCTGTAGCTTTGGTGGCAGTTTAACATCCCATGGAACATCTTCATAAGCTCTGTGTAGTTAAATTTAGCAGCTTTGAAATTGCAATGACACTGCAAAGGGCTCTTTTCAGTTGCTGATATGTTTAAACTAATCTTGCATAAATGCTATCTACCCACATCAAAATGTTTTGAAAAAAACATAGCAAATAAGTCATTTCTAATTCAAACATTGAACCCTTTTATTTAAGCAAGAAAGAATTTTCATCTTTTTTTTCTAAATCAAGCATAAGGGGGATTGACTCATGGTATTGGCAGCAGCAAATCACAGAACAGTCTAAGTAGTTTTATCTTACACTTTTATTCAGCAAGACAAACAGAGTGTTCCCTAATGGCTTCCTAAAAACAAACAGGCCAAACAAACAGGCAAGGAGCAGTGATACACTTTATGAGATACATTTACTGTAGGGTTACAACTTTAGAGATACTTTTCCCCTTCTACTCCTCATAAGATGTTTATGAGGAGTAAAAGGGGAAGTTTATGGATCTGCAAGGGAATATTCAATTTGGTGGCATTCCAGTTTGCATAGAATGCCCAATCGTGTGCAAAAAAAACCAAAAAAAAAAACCAGCAATTTGATTGCACGTGATTGGATGATGGAAGTCAGCAGACCTCACTCCACCTCAGTCACTAAGTTCTGGGCAAATTCCCTTGCAAAGTGAAACTTAATTTTGAAAGTGAACAGTCTTTTCACTTTCTGTAAATGCCATGGGATGGGGCTTGTTTCCAGGCAGGCACCAGCTTCAATCACACAAAAGGTGTAGTAAACAATAATAATACTGTTGACTGTTTATTGACTGTTTGAATGAGGAGTGGATATTAGTTGGATTAATCAAATGTAGGGATCTGTTGTCCTCTGCTGTCTGTATTTGTAAATAAAGTAGCTGTGCTGCTTATCACAGACTTATGGGCCATACACACTATAAGATTTTCTGAAGACTTTTTCCTTCAGATTTACCAAAACCATATAATATGAGGTCAAACCTAAACACTTTCAATTTGTATGCAATCTGGCAGGCCCTTGCACTACACAGAAAAGGTAAATCTGAAGGAAATCTAACCACAAAAGTTGGATAGTGTGTATCCAGCTTAAGGCTCCATGTACACGGGACGTTAGAAAAAACGTCCTACACAGCTATTTCTGACGCCGGGAAAAAGCAGCTGTTAAACGTGCTTTCAGTAGCTTTTTCCATTTGCGTTATTGCACGTTTGGCCACGTTGCTTTTAGCAGCGTTTTTCTGCCTCCATTCAAAATCAATGGTTCCCTATGGGAGTCTATTGATTTGAATGGAAGTCGCACCGCAAGTCGGATCCAACTTGCGGCGTGACCTGCACTGTGAGAATCTTGAGGGGGAACTCCACGCCAAAAATGGAAAAAAACTGCGTGGGGGTCCCCCCCAGTTTCCAAACCAGGCCCTTCGGGTCCGGTATGGAATTTGAGGGTAGCCCCACGCCGAAAAAACGGCGTGGGGTCCCCCCCAAAATCCATACCAGACCCTTATCCGAGCATGCAGCCCGGCAGGCCAGGAAAGGGGAGGGGACGAGCGAGCGGCCCCACCCCCCCTGGACCAGGCCACATGCCCTCAACATGGGGGGGTGTTGGTGCTTTGGGGCAGGGGGAGCTCTGCACCCCCCACCTCAAAGCACCTTGCCCCCATGTTGATGAGGACAAGGGCCTCATCCCCACAACCCTGGCCGGTGGTTGTGGGGGTCTGCGGGCAGGGGGGCCCCCCAGATCCCGGACCCCCTCCCTATGTGAATGGGTATGGGGTACACTGTACCCCTACTCATTCACCACATAAAAGGCAGTGTATGGAAATAACGACAGGAGACGTTTTGGAAAGTTTATTAAAAATCTTTATCCGGCTCTTCTTGTGTTCTCCTCTCCGGGGTCTTCTGCTCTTTTGCTGTCCTCTCTTCTTTTCTTCTCCTCTCCAGTCTTCTGCTCTTTTGCTGTCGGCTCTTCTTCTTCCTCCGGTCCTCCTCCGACGACGTCTCCGGTGATTATGCCAACATCCCCCTATGTTCCCCCTCAAGATTCTCACAGTGCAGGTCGCGCCGCAAGTCGGATCCGACTTGCGGTGCGACTTCCGTTCAAATCAATAGGCTCCCATTGATTTTGAATGGAAGAAAAAAAACTTATAACGTGGCTGAACGTAGGTTCATCACGTTCAGTCACGTTTAGTCACGTTCGGCCGCGTTTCTGCGTTTGAAACGCCAGGAAACACACGTTCGAACGCAAATAATTGCGTTCTAAAAAAAGTCCCTGAACGCAACTGCCTGCAAATGACTGTAAACGACCATGTGCACATGGACAGATAAGATAACATGGAGCTGCGTTCAGGGGCTTCTGAAAAAAACGCCCAACTGCTCCTAAATGGCCATTTCCAGCGTCCCGTGTACATGGAGCCTTATGCTGGCCATACACTAGCCGAAAAATCGTTCAAACTCATTTTTTAGAAAAACGAAAAATCGGCCGTGAGAGCAGACGATCGTGCCATCATGTAATGACCGAATTTCGAACGATAAATCATTTAGTGGACGTTTTTCCTTGAGTTTGTCACATATACCTAGTGCAAACAGTTCGGCCGAGAAACACATTAACCTTTCAATTTATCGTTCGTTCGCCAGAATTTTCCAAACTGTTCCTTCGATTTTTCGGCACTGAAAAGTTAAAAACGATTTTCTATTTGTGCCCATTAACTGGACGAAAAATGAACGATCGGACCAAATGACAGATTTTCAAATGATTTTTCGGCTAGCGTATGGCCAGCACTAATTATGTATAACACTTTCTGTCTCTGGATCCTTAGGTTGAAAGCCCAAGAAGGAGGAAGTGAAAAGAGAGAGAGTCTAATACCAAATGTCCTGCTATAGTAGCTGCTAATAACCCAGGCCAGGATCAGTGATTATTAGGCAAATATTCCTATGTTTAATAGTTTTCTATTGTTGCCCCTAAGCTTCTGTGTGTATAGTATATATTTAAAGATTGCGGACAGAAAAATAACTGTCTCCTTGCTGTTGTCTCACATGCACTATGCCAGTTCGGTCTTTGATAGTGTGCATGTGTAGTGGTCATCTTGCTGTATCATAGTAGGTGAACCTACTTATTGCAATATTTACTTCTTTATTTCAGGTACCTATATAGCGCTGTCAATTTACGCAGCACTTTACATATATATTGTACATTCACATCAGTCCCTGCCCTCAAGGAGCTTACAATCTAAGGTCCCTAAATCACATTCTTACATACACCTAGTAAGGCCAATTTATACAGGATTCAATAAACCTACCAGCATGTCTTTGGAGTGTAGGAGGAAACCAGAGTACCCAGAGGAAACCCACGCAGGCACAGGGAGAAAATGCAAACTCCAGGCAGGTAGTGTCCTGGTTGGGATTCGAACCAGCAACCCTTTTACTGCTAGGCAAAAGTGCTAACCACTACAACACTGTTCTGCCATAGGGTTTATAATCAGCTCCTGTTGTCTTGGTTAACCTTTTCCCTTTTGGTCTGGGATTCTGTGGCTAGTTTTAGCTCAGGGTTCAATAACCAGCATAGGCTAGAGGTAAGTTAGGCATCTGACGGCCCACAGGTAGTATGGTTGCATGGCAGATTGGAAGCTACTAGGGACTAAGAAGCAGAGTAGATAGGCTGACCCTTAGTTTCAGTTTCACACTATGGTTTCTGCTGGTGAGAAGCTATGTTCCAGGCCGGTTGGACAACGGATGGAAGATCTCCCCATCATTACTGATTGTGTCTTCAGGTATTTCACACCAAGACAGATGCCACATTGTGATCATCCTCAGGACCCCCTGCAACTGGACTTTGCTGCAACACTTATCTGGAGGTATCTATATTAATAACTATACATAACTATACATATCAATGCACAATTCCACCAGGACTCCTGTCAAGCCCTTTGTTGATATACAGGTATTTCTTTACATTGGAAGTATTTACTATTACTAATCTTTTATTATACAAAGCTCATATTATTCCTCTACTGTGTATCTATATACTTATGGTAATGTTATATGCGGACTGCAGTTATTCCTCTTCTCCCAATTAATTAAATTACTGGTTAATTTCTCAGGAAGGGAATCCCCTCTGCTCACAAAGGCCCTGTCCTGGGTGTAGGCACTGCCAACTTTATTATCAACCCACTCTCCCACAAGGTTCTGGTTCTCTTATTTACCTATAGGTTTAGCGCAATATTCTGTTTGTGGAGGGCCACTTCTCCCAACCCCCCCACCACCTCCACTAAACAAGTGTTATATCTACTGTGTAGGTCTGTAATAGGACCAGGCCTAAAAAAAAACTTATTACAGTATTTTACATACTACAAAAGGCTTGTTGATATATTTATAGTTACTCCATGGGTTAAGTTATAAGTAGCACTATGCTTTACAAATGTGCATTGTGCTCTGATGGTTTTGGGACTTGGAATTAAAGAAGAAAAAAAAAATCAGGAAAGAGGACAGCCAGTCATGTGTCCTGTCAAAGTAATGTGATCAGTCTCTCCTTCAATCATACAGTTCTTTCTTCAGAATTAAGCGGAGAGAACTCCATGGAACACTGCAGTGAAAGGATATGAAGCTAAATAGAAAGTAAAATGCAGGTTGCAATGTGGAATACTGCAGTATCCAGCAGATAATAGAATCTGCTCCTAATTTTATATAAGGTCTCCAGTATCAACAAAGTATCATCCCATGTCACTTTAGAAATCTTGTCATTGACTGCAACTCACCAGCAATTGGACCGCCAGAGAACACTCACCTGTTTCAACTGCATCATTGAATACTTGAAGGATAAAATTAGGTAAACTGTGAATGCTCACCTAATTGGCAAGTGAGGTTGTACAGTGTTTTGTTTGGTGAAGGAGTGATGCTGTAGGAGCATGTTCTCTGTGGACATATTCCTGGTGGTTTTTCTATAGACATGTTTGGGTTGTGTGTGTACAGAACTAATGTTTGGGGACATATTTCTGGTTCCATCAATAGAGTACAGATTGTGTCTCTGTGACCCTGTGGATTTCTCGTTGTGTCAGTACAGTAAGGATTGTTTTCTGCAGGGACATTCCTGGTTATGTTGGTACGTACTTATTGTTTCTCGGTGGAAACATTTCTAGGTGGGTCAGTACAGTACTGATTGTGTCTCTGCAGGAACATTCCTAGTTATGTCAGTATGTACTGATTGTGTCCCTGTAGAAACATTTCTAGTTGTGTTAGTACAGTACTGATTGTGTCTCTGCAGGAACGTTCCTAGTTATGTCAGTATGTACTGATTGTGTCCCTGTGGAAACATTTCCAGTTGTGTTAGTACAGTACTGATTGAGTCTCTGCAGACACATTTCCGGTTATGTCAGTATGTACTAATTGTGTGTTTGTGGAACATTTCTAGATATGTTAATACAATGCTAATTGCACCTCTGGAACATTACAGGAACATTCGTGTTTATGACAGTATGCACTGATTGCGTCTCTATGGCAAATTTCTAGCTGTAGAACAAAATCTTTCTAGCTAAAGAAAAAATTAAACAGTATATAGATAACTAACTTATAAGTAAGTTAGTTATCTATATACTGTTAGGTTATTTTGGGTGTTTTCTTTTCCCTTCTTATATAATAGACTTCTTATATGCTGTGATCGGGTTCGCTACTCTATATGCAGGGCCAGTTCACACCATATGCAGTCCTGTGCGTTTTCTTTCTGCATCAAAAACGCATGGATAGTAGGTTATATGGTTTTCAATAGCATAGTTCACACCAGTGCAGTCAATTCCAGTGCATTCCAGTTCCAGAAAGAAAAAAGTAGAACATACTCCATTTTTTCTGCACTGGACTGTACTGGAATGCGGTAAAACGCATCAATAATGCACTGGAATGCACCAAAAATGCATCAAAAACGCACATGCAGAAAAGCATCCGGAATGCATCTTGACCGTTTCTATGGTGTGAACTGGCTCGCAATCTATGTGGATTAATAGCCTTCCACTATATACCATTCTTGAGCCACAACAAACCATTTCAAAGTGAGGCCCCTCTTTCTGTGGTATCCTGAAATCTGTGCGCTAGTACACATTATGGTTTGAAACTCTAGCTTTTTTTATTAATTTTATCCAAATTCCTTAATTTCAATTATCCGTATATATCATCTATGAGAACCTGTTTTCTGTCTTTTGGTTTATCTTCCACCGCCGTATGACCGTCCAGTGTTTGCCTATTGTTTAAACCTTTTAGGTGTGTATAATATGGTAGCATAAATGTTAGAGGTGGTGGAACGTTAATTGTACCCCCAAATTATGAAGACTCCTTTTGGGTCTCTTTATAATATAATACATGTTCCTTTTATCACTATTATCCACCATTACTTACTGTTCAACTGGTTCTGTCACTCGCCCCAGGAGACTGCCATTTGGTATTGCAGCCCCATAGGTTGCTGATGTGGGTTCTTTGGTGAGTATGCCTTTGCCGTGTCTATATGGCTTTTTGGAATGGTCTGGGAATTTTTCAGGGTCTATTTTTTCATTTTTGTTTTTGCATTTATGGCTGCTTTTCAGCAACCTAATAATAGTTTATACATGTGATTTTCCAGCACCTATATACGATTCTGATATGCTTATATTTGTGCTTCCTGTATATTATTGTTTTTTGTATATTTTTCCATATTCCTCATGAATATAACTCCTGAAGTAGCGGGCACTCAGCAAAACAAATAGAGTGTGAGATTGGAACTATATTGACTGAGGCCCCCCTTGTGATGAAGGATACCTCATCTATCGCCCAATCTGTATTAGAGGAAGGTAGGTTCTGTTAGAACCGTGTCTTTTTAAACTAATAATGTGTTTGTTTTATTCCTTTATCCCCCACCCCCATTTTTATGGGTGAGTTTCAACCTGAACTGTTGCAATAAATATTTGTACTGTGTAGTTCATTCCATACCAAGTTCTAAGGGCCTCAATTGTCTGTCTTGTATTTGATATTATAGGATGTAGGTGCAACTATCTATTGTATGCATGTAGCACACATCCCATACATTGTATAAAAGAAGGTTTGCAGATGCATATACAGAAGCATACGCTTGAGAAGAAACAAAGATGCTACATAGTAAGCAATGGGAAATGATAGCAGGTCTCAATATTCAAGGACAATCGATGTGAGATCTTAGGAGCTCAAAAAGATTTGTGTTAAACAAGGGCTGGGGGAACCAATGCATGGCAAGGTACCAGGCTGGACACACTAGCTACTGTTTGTTATGCAGAGAGAGGCAAGTATGACCAAATAAAAAAGTGAAAAAAAAAATAAAAAAGTGAAAACAACTGCGCTAATCCAAATAAGAAGCAGCAACTTCAAGTGTGACCGACACCCCAAAAAGCAATAATATAGATAAGTTGCGCTAAAAAATGATCAACCATATAAATGAAATATGCCAAACAGTGAAAAAATATATATATATATGTGAAAAATTATGCAAAAATAATTAGTCCAAACAAAAGTCCATAAGTCAATCCAAAAATTTACAAAAATTGACAACGTGATTGGGGGTGACCGTGTAGATGAAACGCTTACCAGAAACAGGTAAAATTTGCGCCAAATGATAACCACGAATCCAGATGTTTCCAGGGACTTGGACACGATAGACTTCACAGTCTCAGCACCGATCCCCTCAATGTGATGGTTGTATGTGAAGTAAAAAAATATATATCGCCATAGCGTAAAACCAAAACAACAAATGTAGAAAAGACTCTCTAAATAAATAAATTTAAAGCACCAAAACTCCAGGTGATAAAGTGCTCATAAGAGAGTGAAAATATATATATGTGTGAAATTGATGAAACTCCACCACCGAAACAGACCTACAAGGTACTTCTTACCAAAAGTAAGAGAAATTGACAGCTTGAATGAAAGATCCAGGCACCTCCCTCGATAGGAATGCAGCTTACCAGAGTGATATGTGAAAACTCATATAAGATCCGCAGGGGGTCCCAACCATGCAAGCAATGTGTGATCAGAGGCAACACAAAATACCATTTCTCACTTTGCAGAGATTTTCTCTCACTTCCTGGTATGTCTTCAGGGCAGGGAGAGAAGGTCAAGCTCCCTTCACCTGTACCTGAGTGTCCGCACACCAACTTCAAGTTGCTTGCATGGTTGGGACCCCCTGCGGATCTTATATGAGTTTTCACATATCACTCTGGAAAGCTGCATTCCTATCGGGGGAGGTGCCTGGATCTTTCATTCAAACTGTCAATTTCTCTTACTTTTGGTAAGAAGTACCTTGTAGGTCTGTTTCGGTGGTGGAGTTTCATCAATTTCACACATATATATATTTTCACTCTCTTATGAGCACTTTATCACGTGGAGTTTTGGTGCTTTAAATTTATTTATTTAGAGAGTCTTTTCTACATTTGTTGTTTTGGTTTTACGCTATGGCGATATATATTTTTTTACTTCACATACAACCATCACATTGAGGGGATCGGTGCTGAGACTGTGAAGTCTATCGTGTCCAAGTCCCTGGAAACATCTGGATTCGTTGTTATCATTTGGCGCGAATTTTACCTGTTTCTGGTAAGTGTTTCATCTACGCGGTCACCCCCAATCACGTTGTCAATTTTTGTAAATTTTTGGATTGACTTATGGACTTTTGTTTGGACTAATTATTTTTGCATAATTTTTCACATATATATATTTTTTCACTGTTTGGCATATTTCATTTATAAAGTATGACCAAATGCTTATGAGAGAAAAGAAAAAGAAGATGCGGACGGGAAAAGGGTAAGGAAACACCGGAGGAGAGGGTTCCCAAGAAGCTACACTTGATGGTCATAAGTGCTGTAAGTGCAAAAAACCTGTGGAATATTTCCAGTTGTGTCAGTACAGTAGTGATTGTGTCTCTGTAGAAACATTTACTTTTTAATATTATTTAATTGTTCATTTGTCTTGTTTTTTGTGCAACTCTTTTTTTCAATGCTTCTGTCCCTCGGACTAGCAAAGATGGTTGTGTGCTGCCACTGGATGGAGGGGAGGGGGGGTTCACAAATAGGTATAGCTGCACTAAACGTTACAATTTTAGGCCAATCACTTTGACACTTTTTTTGTTTTACCATTGCCAAAATGCATATATATTCAAAAAATATCTATATTTATTGTTAAATCTAGCATTTGATTTGTGCAAACTAAAAATAGTAAGATTTCTGAAAACTAACAATAGTTCATTGCATTCCTAGAAGTTGCCCATATAAGAACGTAAGCTTCTAAAACTTTTCCGTTTGAAGCAGAAATACTACAGCTTGCCAATCAATTACTATATAATTCAAGCAGACACTACTTAAATAAATAGATTTTTGTATGGGTTACCAATGAAATAGTCATTTTTTTCTTCATGAGGAAGATAATCATTTTGTTAATCACCTGTGAAATTGGTTTTTGAAAGTTCTTCATCACTGAGCTTTTCCAGGCTAAAAATTACATGAAATGTGTTGATACAATTGATTCATGTTTTCTTAACCGACATCTGAGCCTCAAGGTGAGCAAGAGGACACACATTTTGTTCACAGGTACAAGCATAGAGAACCGCAGATGATCTTTATCTTATACATACAAATGCTTAAAATACAAAGGTCAGATATATAAACATAATAATTACACATATTTGGCAACAAAGCACAATTGCATATAGTCATTCAGTAACTAAAGAATGCCAATGGAATACAAATCAGATAAAAAAATGTAGATTACTGTTTGGACCCTGTGCTATGCAATTTTAATGTATTTTGGAAAAGACATCTTTTTTTTTTCTACCTCTTCCGGCGGAAGGGGCGTGGTTGTTGTATGGCGCGGGGAAGCCGCGTCTAAGCAGGTCCCGTCTGCGCCTGATGAGCTGAAGCGATGCCATCGAAGGCTGTTAAGGCTCTCAAGACCCATCCGACTCGCTCCACCCGCACTGCATGCTCTACCCGCTCCTCCAGCGCAAGGAAGCCTAGCAAGCAACTTCTGCTAAGACCGCTGCCTTCTAGCTCCAGCTCCATAACGAAGTACCTGACCGTGGAGACCCTGGAGTCGGACACCACGGGTAACATCACTGGCAACATCAGCGAGGTACGTGCTCATAAATCCAATAAATCCAATAGATCCCACTCCCCACAAACAGGTGGAAGCTTTTCGGGTTTATCATCTGATTCAGAGCTTATGGAGAAGTTGGAAGGAGACATAGGAGAAGTAGGAGAATTAAGAGCACATAGCAGTACAGAGATGCCAGCCTTTATGCAAGATTTGAAAAAGGAGATAGCGGGGATGTTTCACAGTATGGAGAAATCCATAAAAAAAGAGCTGGGTGCAGTCAGAGCTGACATGTCACATATATTAAAAAGGGTGGAGGAGTCTGAAAGCCGCCATGATACCCAGGAAGAGGCTGTTAAAGAACTGCAGCAGTCAATTATTAAATTGGCCACAGTGCATAGGTCCACTCTCTATAAACTGGAGGACCTCGAGAACAGGAACAGGCGTAATAATCTGCGCATAAGAGGGTTTCCAGAAACTATAAAAGATGATGATCTCCAGGTGATAATACAAGGTGTCTTTAATAAAATCCTTGACAGACCTTCAGATGTCTTAATCCGATTCGATAGGATTCATCGGACATTGCGTCCGCGCAATCTTCCCTCTGAACTTTCCAGGGATGTAATATGTCGGTTGCACTATTTTGAGAATAAGAGTAAGATTATGGCTAAACTGCGTATCGCTCCCCCTGTAACCTTCGGAGGTGCTAACCTGCTCATCTTTCAAGACTTAGCCAAAGAAACTTTGGAGCGTAGGAAAATCCTCAAACCACTGCTGGAGGTTCTCAAAGCAAAGGAGATCACATATAGGTGTGGATTCCCGGCTCGCTTAACAGCGACCAAAGATGGTAAATCTTGTACGCTGCGATTCACCGAAGATGTCCAAACCCTTTGTCAGACTTTCCAACTAAAAATTCCGGAGCTCCCAGGCTGGCAAGATGACATTCCATCGTTTCGGGCCCAATTGGACCCCTCATGGCGGAAGACTTCAGCCAAAAGTAATCGCACTGCCCTCCCTGGGCCTGTTTAGAGATTATGGGTTGATGTGGACTGGTGATGGGGACTGAAGATGGGGTCTAGGAACCCTGAGTGATGTTTCTGCAGTTACTGGAATTAACACCTTGGGGTTAAGGCCAATGGCACAGTAATATAGACAGTACCATAATATATAATATAATATATTCACCTCCTTTTTTCTCTCTCTTTTCTTTTTCTTTTTGTTCTCGTCATGGTGCCTCTGTGCATAGGTTTAAAATAGGGTTACAATACATCTATAAGGGAGGGAAGAGGGAGATTGGTTTTTTTTTTTTTTCTTTCCCTTTCCAAATTAAAAAAAACATTTTTTTTTTTTTTTTTGTTGTCTGCTGGTATCCTTATCTTATGTTATAGGAAGTTTATATTGGGATAAATACGGAACGAATTGGCACCATGTGAGGAAGAAGGAGGAAGGAAAGAGAAATTCCTTCTTTTTTTTTTTTCCTTTTTGGTGGATATAAGGAAATATAGATGTGAATATAAGGTAGTCAGCCGCATGTCTCTAGGGATTCTGTTTGCTCGATGCAGTTTGATGGAGCACCACGTCCTGGCCCCTGTGGGATCGGCCAGGCCAGGGTGACTAGCATGCTGCGCCCAGTTGTTTCTGGGTGTGTGTGCTGGCTACCCGGGCACGGTCTGACCTACTGGAACCATACTTTACAGGTGCAATATGCACGTGTCCCTCCCCCTTTACCTTTTTTTTTTTTGTTTATGTTGTTGTTGTTTTGTTTGCATTTCCAGTGCTGGTTATAATGTTTCAGGTTTTTCTTTGAGTAGATGTAATTTGGCGACGGGGATGTAACTTGAATGTAACAAGATGTAACTTGGCGACGGGGATGATGTATATTATATGGAGGAAATGGATCACTTGCTATGGTCATGGCCACCTGAAACCTAATCTCATATAATGTAAGAGGCTTAAACACCGCCACTAAGCGCCATTTGGTTATGCGGGAACTAAGGAAACTGAGAGGTTCTGTGGTTTACTTACAGGAAACACATCTTACCCATCAGACGGCGGTGCGATTGTTTTCGCCTCTTTTTCCAAAATGGTATTATGGCTTATCAGATACTAACAAAGCTAAAGGTGTGGCTATAGGCTTTAGCAGAGACATAGTGTTTCAAGTAGAGGAAATGCAAGCAGACGATTTGGGTAGATATTTATTTTTGAGGGGGACCATAAGTTCCTGCACTTATACATTCGTGAATATCTATTGCCCTAATGTTCACCAAACATCATTTATGTCGAAAATTCTTACTAAATTAGCGGTATTTACGAAAGGGGTATTGGTGATGGCGGGTGACATTAACTTACCATTAGACCCATTAGTAGATATATCACTGGGTCGTTCAAGTATACCATTTAAAAAACTGTCATTTATTAGAAAGCGGTTACATAATTCTCAATTGATGGATGTATGGCGTCTCTTAAATCCAAAAATGCGTGATTATTCATATTTTTCCAAGACACATAATTCATATTCTCGAATTTATGTTATATTTTTAAATCATTATTCCCTTCCAATGGTGCGTGCAGCATCCATAGGCCAGCTTACGATCTCAGATCACGCACCAGTACAAATCACATTGGCATTAAAGGAAACAATATCAGTAGCGACGGAATGATTCACTTTTGGCAAACCCAGCGGATGTGGCTTCATTATCTTCTTTTTTGACACAATATTTCAAAGAAAACACTGGAGATGATTTACCACCTTCAGTGGTGTGGGAAGCCCATAAGGCTAGTATAAGGGGTCAACTGTTAGAATTGGGGGCTCGGAAAAAAAAGGAACGGTCCCAACAAATGGAAAAGCTTTTGTCTGAGATTAAAATTTTGGAAACACAGCATAAACTTTCTCTTTTGGCCAAACATCTAGAGGCACTGGAAAATAAAAGAGATGAACTCCGGTCGCTCCTTGACCTTGAGGTAAAGAACCATGCACATAAGATCTCACGTGTAATATATGAATGGGGAGATAAGCCAGGTAGGCAGCTTGCCCGTTCTTTGCAAACTAAACACACTACCTCTTTTATACCTCGGGTCAAGACGCGGGCGGGTACTTGGGTACATTCCACCCCGGAGATTGGGAAGGCCCCAGGACCGGATGATTTTTCTATAAATTATTATAAGACATTTGGTTCCATACTTCTCCCTTATTTAACTGCATATGCTAATTCTGCATCTGTTCACCCTCAACTTCGGAAAGAAACACTTGAAGCCCACATCGTGGTTTTGCCAAAACCTGATAAGGACCCATCATGTTGCACTAGCTATCGTCCTATCTCCTTATTAAATGGTGATGTTAAGTTAATGGTGAAGGTTTTACCATACCTAAATGGGTCTCACCCGAGCAATCGGGCTTTGTACAGGGACGAGAAGCTCGGGACAATGCGTTGAGAGCCGTCTCCCTGATCCATTATGTTAAGGTAAGTTCCCAGTCCACCCTACTCCTCTCAACAGATGCTGAGAAGGCGTTTGATAGGGTGGACTGGGACTACTTAAATGCTACCCTTCAACACCTGGGACTTGGAACCAGAATGCTGAATAGGATATTTGCACTATATTCTTCCCCAACAGCCCGGGTTAAAATGAATGGTTCAGTTAGCGATACTTTTCATTTGTATAATGGAACTCGACAGGGTTGTCCCCTGTCTCCATTATTATTTGTTTTGTCTTTAGAAACTTTTTTAGCCACAGTTAGAAATAATGTAGATATCCAAGGGGTGCACATAGGACAGTCTATACATAAATATGCCGCCTATGCGGACGATATGCTCTTTTTCGTCCAAAACCCTCTAGTTTCCCTACCCAATTTAATTTCAGCACTATCAGATTATCAGCAGGTTTCTAACTTTAAAATTAATATGAATAAGTCTGAAATAATGAATGTAAACATGTCCCCTCCAGATTTCTCTCTAATTAGATCGTCCTTTGCTTTCCGTTGGCAAACAAAAAGTTTGAAATATCTGGGTGTTTTTCTTACACCCAGAGTTTCTATGTTGTATAGACATAATTATATTCCATTGTTAAATGGAATTAAAGACTTACTTCAACGGTGGTCATTTATTCCACATTCATGGTTGGGAAAAATCAATATAATGAAAATGTCTATATTGCCTCGAATTCTGTTTGTTTTTCAGATGTTGCCATTGGGAGTCCCAACGAGTTTTTTTTCAACTATACAAAGGTTACTGTCAAAGTTTATATGGAAAGGTAAACAACCTAGGGTTGCTAAAACGACCCTCTATCGTGTTAAAACAAAGGGGGGCTTTGCCCTCCCTCAACTGAAATTATATTATCAGGCAGTAGCACTAGCTAGAATAGCGGATTTTGCTAATACGAACAATTTTAAACTTTGGGTACAAATGGAACGGGATCTAAGTGGGGTAGACTTATCTAAATCCCCCTGGATTCCAAATAAATATAGGTAATTTTTGCCTACAGTCTCACCAATTACCACCTCCACATTGGTCATATGGGATTCTATACATAAAAAATATAAGTGGGCATATAATTCGCCACTTATGCCAATAACAGGCCATGCTCTGTTTATGCCAGGCCTTATGGATAAGGGTTTTAGGCAGTGGAAGCCAGGAGAGGAGCTTTGTATACATCACGTTTTTAAAGATAATCAGATTACAACACTAAGAGAAATTATATACCCACAGGAAGCAGCACAGATGGATGAATGGAGATATGGCCAACTGGTGAGTTTCCTAAGCTCTCTTCCACAACCTATACGTGAAATGTCAGATCTTAATCCTGTTGAAATGATATTACAGCCACAACAACCACTTCGGCATGCTATATCTGTTTTCTATAAAGGTTTGCTGTGCATGAACTATCCAGATTACCCGAGATATCTGGCTAAATGGGAAAATGACTTTGCTTTACCTTTGTCAGATAAGCAGAGGACTAGGATTCTCCAGCTGGCTGTGTCTTCATCCCTTTCCACCAAAACAGCAGAAGTAAACTACAAATTGTTAACAAGATGGCATTATACGCCATCAAAATTGCATGCTATGTTTCCATCACAATCACCACTGTTGGGGAAAATGTGACCAAGTGGCAGCACATGCACATATATGGTGGCAGTGTCCAATTATAAAAGTATATTGGGAAACTATTTTGGATGCTATTACGAGGATCACGGGCTCTCCCCTATCGAGAGACCCATGGACGGTTCTTTTCCACTGTACAACACAGTCCCTAAAATCATATAAACACTCTATCTTACCCCATCTACTTAACGCGGCGAAGGCTTTGATCCCGGCCAAATGGGGAAACCCAGAACCACCCTCTTTCCGCCAGTGGTGCCGCAAGATTGATTCTGTGGCATTGATGGAGGACCTTACTTACATTTCAAGGGGACAGGTAGATAGGGGTCAAAAAATTTGGGTTAAATGGAGAGAATTCAAGATTAAACTATACTCAGAGTAAAGGTTTACTCTCCAGTTTGGGGTAGTCTGTTCTGGATATTAATGAGAAATATATATTGTAAGTATGTATGCTACTATCTCCCCATCGCCAATGTTTGGTATAGTCAATTGCCTGGGCATGCTTGAAATGTTCAAAACAATTATAAGATACACACTGGAATTTACCTCCCTCCTTTTTTTTTTTTTTTTTTGTGTTTTTTGTTTTGTTCGTTGTTTGTATTTACATTTATATATATTTATCTTTGTATTTGTATATTGTTTAATGTTTGAAATTCAATAAAGACTTATTATAAAAAAAAAAAAAATTTGGAAATGACTTCCATATCCTTATCTATTTGTTATATGATCTTAAACGAATAAAATATTTTGAACGAGAAAGAAAATGTAAAATATGAGTTGCCTTATAGAAATAATTGTGTTTAATATATTCACCACAATATTTTTGACTGGTCATTCTCATGGACTCAAACTCTAGTTAGGACTTAAAGTACCAATCTCTGACATATCTACTAAAAGCTTCAGAAAGAGGAAAGGATTCAAGAAAAAAATGTGTTATTGTACAAAAAGGCCATAACTTTGAGAAAACAAAATTAATACCTCCCTTTGCCACAAGACTCATTCCACAGAGACGACCAGAGGGCATTAGTAACCATAGGGGGTGAACGCGCGCCGCCGGAGGCGCACTCCCGCCCCCACTCGCACACTGTGATCCCCGCGCGTGTGACCGGCGGACCCGATGTCCGCCGGTCACTCGCAATCGTCCATTACAGAGGGAGAAAGGCAGGCGGCTAATGTAAACAAAGCCACCTGTCATTCTCCCTTGTGTAAGTGCAGAGATCATACGGTCCTGCTATGTAGGATCGTATATCTCTGTAGTTACGCAACAAGCCACATCCCTTCACAGTTAGAAGCACGCCCCTAGGGACACACTTAACCCCTCCTTCTCCAATAAAGTTAACCCCTTCCCTGCCAGTGTCATTTTTACAGTAACAGTGCATATGTATAGCACTGATTACTGCAGTAATGTCACTGGTACCCCCAAAAGTGTCAAAAATGTCAGTCAAGGGTCCGATCTGTCCGCCGCAATGTAGCAGTCCCGCAAAAAAAAATCACAGATCGCCGCCATTACTTGTTAAAAAAAAACCAATAAAAATTACAAAAATCTTTCCCTTAGTTAGTAAACGCAATAACTTTTGCGCAAACCAATCAAAATACGCTTATTGCGATTTTTTTTACCAAACATATTTAGCAGAAAACAAATTGCCCTAAAATGTTAAAAAATTTTGATTTTTACATTTTTTTTGGGTAATTTCATATAAAAAATTTGAAAAATATTGTTATTTTTGCAAAATTGTCGCTCTTTTTTTGTTTATAGCGCATGATCAAAAAATCGCCTAATCTCAGTCACTTACAATATGCTCTTTGACAAAACTGATATACTCGATATCAAAGCATTCAAATCCTGGACCTCAGAGTTGGATTTAAATCTCTCAGAATTTCAATGGGAGACTAATTATAAAATACTAACCCGATGGTACAAAACGCCTGCCCTTCTCCATAAAATAAATCCATCCATTTCAAACAAATGCTGGAGATGCAACTCTGAAACAGGGTCAATGCTCCATCCTTTCTGGTCGTGTAGTCGCTTACAACCATTCTGGAACCACATTCGCACTATGATCTCATCTATCACGGATGTTACGCTGGAACTATCCCCAGTACAATTTCTTTTGCATCATTCAGACATCCCTAGTCTAGATATCGCAAAACCCTGATACCACACTTACTCAACGCAGCAAAAGCATGCATTCCCTTACACTGGAAGTCACCTGATCCCCCCTCCATTTTTGAATGGATTTGCAGAGTCGACAAAAAAACAAAAATGGAGGAATTGATCTCCATAGCACAAGATACGACTGCCAAATATGCACTTATCTGGAGTCCTTGGACCCATTTCCAGATCTCAACCACATATCTGTCACATATAAACCATAACCTCAATTAAAACCAGGATTCTGCCTGCAATATAGCGTTCTGTCCAACGGACGATATATCATTTCCTATTCCCTATTGATTTGATCCTATGATCGAGTTCCTCTCCACATCTAGCGATAATATTGTGTGGCGGGTCCCTCTCACCCCTAAACAAGGGATGAATGTGAGAGGCTCCTTGCTTCAACCATAGATTACTCCTTGGCCATCAACGATATCTACCTTACCACATTCCTAAGACTCCATACGCCGTAAACCCATTTTCTCTCTGATCTGAGGCTCGCCTGAGGCAGAGACCGGGAGGAGACGGATGCTCTTTCCTCCTGCCCCCCTCCCCTCCCTTCTTCGTCTCAGGAAGGGGGTAAAATCTACTAAGTGGTTAATACTACATGCAGTGTTTGACAGGTGGCACTGCCTGTCAAACTCTCCCATGTAAGTGAATGGGGCCAATCGATTCCAGCGATAAAAAAAAAAAAAGTAAAACAAAAACACAGGCATCAGAAGGTGGCAGTATTGCCTTCTAAATGCCTGATAACCTCCCTTTTCCGTCCTCTAAAAAGCAATTCACTGCATATTGATTTTCAGGGGGGCATGAAAAGAGCCTTAATGAGCTACAAAAAGGGTACACATTTTCATGTCATATAATTACACCAGCCTTTCTCAAACTTTTTAACATGGAGGGGCCCTTAGAATACCTTTCTGGGCTCAGGGAACCCCTGCTAATAATTACTATATCTACAGTTCCTATTACATTAGTATGATGGTCACTGGGAAGAATGCTCCTTGCATTTGTGGTCATTGGGAGGAATCCCAACCTTACTGTACTAATCGCTAAAAAGATCATTGTTGTCTATGGTTACTCTAAGAAGCAAAAGTTGCTTATTACGCAAGGATTCCCTAGCAACCTCTGAAGGAGAAAGCCTGATTTACTCCATACCAACTGGGAATGGGTTTTTGGAAAATCTTCCTTTGCTTCAACAGAAATGGATCTGGTTGGTTGTGGAACAAGGTAAAATGAAATGATTGGGAAGTATGCTATATGTCTGTTGTTTTTCCTGTTAAAGTTAGCATTTATTTACATAAAACTATCAATAAGCCCTTAATCAATGATTTTGCCTATTGATTTCATTACATGGAAATCCTACACTGTACCAAAATCAAATAAAAGGCTATTTAGATTACTCTCTTAAATTGAGAAAACAGTATAAACTGTACATGCCCGACCCACTGCACAACAATGTGAAATTTAAAGACAGAGCTTGAAAAAAATTGTGTTTTCATAACACTAAGGCCAGCCATACACTGAGCGAATTTCTTTCCTTCCACAGGTTGCAGGAAAGAAGTTCACCCAATTCCCCATCAAGACAGATAGTGTTGATGTGTAAATCCCTCCTGCTGGGCCACTGTCTTCTTCCCCCTGGGGGGGGGGAGAGAAGACAGGGATTATTGCTAGAAGCTATAGTAGCCGCTAGTGATAATCACAGGTGAAACCCGGCATACTGGTTGTACTCAAGTTGGCCTAAAGCCAAGCTGCTGAAAGCTGGCCATAGACAGTTCAAATCTCAGCCGGTTCCTATTCGAACCATGTGTGGGCAGGCTGAATGTACCGAGTTGACTGATCGATCGATCGGCTGCTATAGCCGCAAGCAATAACTACTGTTATCTCCTAGCGGGGACGGCTTCCCCTGCCCACCCCGGCCAGAAACAGATAATGCTTGGCAGGAGGGATTTCGTTTAGTTTTCACATGCCTCCAGGGATGCCTCTGTGTCATGGGGTCTCCTTGCAGAGGGGAGAGCTCCTCCCCCTTATCTACATTGGTGTCAGCTGACATTTTTTTTTCCAGTGTCCACCTCCGCCTCCCTACACTGCTTCTTTCTCTCTCGGGGCTCCAGACTGCAGTGCTCAGCTCAGCCCAGCCTCCCCTCAACGGCCGGCCGCACCCCCTGCATGCTGATACGAACGAACGAGTGGGCGGCCGCCCCTCACAGTAGCACAGCCAGAACAGATAGATGCCCCCCCCCCCACAGTGGTGGAACTCCAGGGCCCAGTCGCAATGGTGACTGCTGTGACCTTGGTAGTTCCGCCACTGCTTTGAATGACAATTGCGCAGTCTTGCAACATTACCCATATGACATTTTTATTATTTTTTTTTTTTTTTTACATACATAGAGCTTTTTCTGGTGGCATTTAATTACCACTGGGTTGTTTTATTTTTTGCTAATTAAACAAAAAATGCATTTTGCTAATTTAGGCCAAACTGACATTAATGACTGTGTGTTGAGTTATTTTGAGGGGACAGCAAATGTACACTGTTATACAGGCTGTACACTCACTACTTTACATTGTAGAAAAGTGTAATTTCTTCAGTGTTGTCATATGAAAAGATAGAATAAAATATTTACAAAAATGTGAGGGGTGTACTCACTTTTGTGAGATACTGTATATTTAGATGCTGTGTAGTAGAGGATCTTTTGTTATCCAGTCTAGTTACTGCTTTTCTACAAAACTGCGACATGCCGAGATTTGAAAGGGTTTACCTGGCTGTCCAATGGCTTGCCAGTGTCCAATTCCTCCTGAAGGTGGCAGTATAACCAAATATATCACAATAGATACTGATTCTGTGCCCCTTTACCACTTTATGACCGTGCTCTATAGATATACTTTGGCAGGGCAGCCGCTCTGCGCCAGATCACATACTTAGTTTGTAATCTGACACTTCCAGGGCTGGGGCACACAAATGCGCCACCGCCGACTTACTTCTGTTGTGATAACACACAGCGGGAGCTCAGCGGCGGGTGCTACGGACTCAATGTCCACAGCACCCACCAATTGTTCAGCACAGAGGCAGAACGGCAGTCTGCCTATGTAAACAAGGCAGGTCACGGTTCTGTCAGTAGGGAAGAAGTGTTCCTGTAAATCAGAGACATGGATCAATGCCTTCCAATAGTAAAAGCACTTCCCCCACAGTACCAAGAACAGGCTAGGCACACTTAACTCTTTGATTGTCCCTGATGTTAACCCCTTCCCAGCCAGTGTCATTAGTACAGTGACAGTGCAATTTTTTTCAACACTGATCACTCTATTAGTGTCACTGGTCCCCAAAAAGTGTCAAAAGTGTTAGTGCCTAATTTGTCCATCCCAATATTGCAGTCCCGCTATAAGTCGCTGATTGCTTCCATTACTAGTAAAATAAATAAATAATAAATAAATAAAAATATCCCATAGTTTGTAGACGCTATAATTTTTGCACAAACCAACCAATATACAGTGGGTACGGAAAATATTCAGACCCCCTTAAATTTTTCACTCTTTGTTATATTGCAGCCATTTGCTAAAATCATTTAGGTTCATTCTTCTTCCTCATGAATGTACACATAGCACCCCATACTGACAGAAAAACACAGAATTGTTGACATTGTTGCAGATTTATTAAAAAAGAAAAACTGAAATATCACATGGTCCTAAGTATTCAGACCCTTTGCTCAGTATTTAGTAGAAGCCCCCTTTTGATCTAATACAGCCAGGAGTCTTTTTGGGAAAGATGCAACAAGTCTTTCACACCTGGATTTGGGGATCCTCTGCCATTCCTCCTTGCAGATCCTCTCCAGTTCTGTCAGGTTGGATGGTAAACGTTGGTGGACAGCCATTTTTAGGTCTCTCCAGAGATGCTCAATTGGGTTTAAGTCAGGGCTCTGGCTGGGCCATTCAAGAACAGTCACGGAGTTGTTGTGAAGCCACTCCTTCGTTATTTTAGCTGTGTGCTTAGGGTCATTGTCTTGTTGGAAGGTAAACCTTCGGCCCAGTCTGAGGTCCAGAGCACTCTGGAGAAGGTTTTTGTCCAGGATATCCCTGTACTTAGCTTCATTCATCTTTCCCTCGATTGCAACCAGTCGTCCTGTCCCTGCAGCTGAAAAACATCCCCACAGCATGATGCTGCCACCACCATGCTTCACTGTTGGGACTGTATTGGACAGGTGATGAGCAGTGCCTGGTTTTCTCCACACATACCGCTTAGAATTAAGGCCAAAAAGTTCTATTTTGGTCTCATCAGACCAAAGAATCTTATTTCTCACCATCTTGGAGTCCTTCAGGTGTTTTTTAGCAAACTCCATGCGGGCTTTCATGTGTCTTACACTGAGGAGAGGCTTCCGTCGGGCCACTCTGCCATAAAGCCCCGACTGGTGGAGGGCTGCAGTGATGGTTGACTTTCTACAACTTTCTCCCATCTCCTGACTGCATCTCTGGAGCTCAGCCACAGTGATCTTTGGGTTCTTCTTTACCTCTCTCACCAAGGCTCTTCTCCCCCGATAGCTCAGTTTGGCCGGACGGCCAGCTCTAGGAAGGGTTCTGGTTGTCCCAAACGTCTTCCATTTGAGGATTATGGAGGCCACTGTGCTCTTAGGAACCTTAAGTGCAGCAGAAATCTTTTTGTAACCTTGGCCAGATCTGTGCCTTGCCACAATTCTGTCTCTGAGCTCTTCAGGCAGTTCCTTTGACCTCATGATTCTCATTTGCTCTGACATGCATTGTGATCTGGAAGGTCTTATAGACAGGTGTGTGGCTTTCCTAATCAAGTCCAATCAGTATAATCAAACACAGCTGGACTCAAATGAAGGTGTAGAACCATCTCAAGGATGATCAGAAGAAATGGAAAGCACCTGAGTTAAATATATGAGTGTCACAGCAAAGGGTCTGAATACTTAGGACCATGTGATATTTCAGTTTTTCTTTTTTAATAAATCTGCAACAATGTCAAAAATGTCTGTGTTTTTCTGTCAGTATGGGGTGCTATGTGTACATTCATGAGGAAGAAGAATGAACTTAAATGATTTTAGCAAATGGCTGCAATATAACAAAGAGTGAAACATTTAAGGGGGTCTGAATACTTTCCATACTCACTGTATGCTTATTGGGATTTTTCTTATCAAAACTATGTAGCAGAATACATATTGACCTAAATTGATGAAGGAATTTGATTTCTTGCTGAATATGTTTAATAGCAGAAAGTTAAAAATATTGTTTTTTATTTTTTTCAAAATTGTTGGTCTTTTTTTTTTTTTTTTATAGCTGCAAAGGTGATCAAATACCACCAAAAGAAAGCTCTATTTGTGGGAAAAAAAAGATATACATTTTATTTGGGTACAGTGTTGCACGACCACACAATTGTCTGGTAAAGTATCGCAGAGCCGTATTACAAAAAATGGCCTTGTCATGAAGGGGGGTAGATCTTCGGGAGCTAAAGTGGTTTATGAACTCCAAGAAAATGTTGTTTTTGTCATTTTTTCAAGGTGTTCCTTTGATCGTCGCTTTTTGGAATGAAAAGGATAAAAAACAAAGTATCACCGTGCTAAAATTTATTTGACAATAGAAATAATCATGCTTAAAATTATTATGCTAATATATGTTTTATTTGCTTGCTGCTCTCAGCTGTACATCCTTTTCTTGATCAGCCTAGTAAACATGTCATAATAGAATAATCTTTAAAAGTTATACACGGCACTGCGCACTATTAAATTGTTTTGTTTCTGTGCATCATTACTTTCACTGCTTGCTGCCAAAATTTCACAGCATCTTCGGAGTCTGGAAGTTGGAAAATAACCCCTTGAATTATGACATATTCTCTACATTAATTGCTTTGTGTAGCTTGCATGGAATTGTCTGTAACTGATTAACGTTAGAATACATTATTTTTATGATATATTTTTTATTAGTGTATGATCTTCTTATTATTTTTCTAATTTTCTATTTTTCAAATGTACTTTGACTGTAGCCAAGCTTATGATGGCGCACATATTTATAACCACTATGGGAAAAAATATTGTATTCTGGTAGTGTGGAAAGACAGTATTTTATTGTCCAACTATGTTTCAGACCCTCCTCCCCAGCACCTCTCCCTGTTTTAAAGAACTGCTCTGCACGCACTGCATGGGTTAACATCTCATTTTGTCCAAGGGCGCAAGGAAAATCTATACTTACCTGATCCTTCGATCCTCTAGAAAACACCTTCCCCCCCCCCTTTCCCCATCCAGCGGTGGACTGTTCTTGCTGTCCTCACGTCCAGAGGTGGTCCATGACATCTGGAATGCACAAGGTGGCTAGTATGCAAGGGGGGCAGAAGCGCCAGGGTCCGGCCTTGCGCTCAGAGGATAGGTGGATTAGGTAAGTATATCTCCACTCTCCTCACCCCATAGACAAATATGAGCAGTGAACTCAGGCAGTCCGGGCACAGCCTCACTGCATGGGAAAAAATAAATGCCCTAAGTTCTTCTTAAAACCTTAAAAGTAATTGCTTTGAACCTCTGGGGCAGAGAGGTTTGTGGCTCACAAACTTGGAGTGGTTCCTCATAAAATCCCTCATGAGCCTGTTTGTGGATCTCAATGAGTTTGAGAAGTTTATAGTGTGGGTGTCCCCTTCTCCCTGGATATTGTAAAGTGGCACACCTGAAATGGGCTGTTGTAGGGAAACCTCAGGGATTTCTTCCTATGATGTTTGCAAAGCTCCCTGCAGGTGTCCCCTTTCAAGTTGAACTAGTACTCTGTCTTTAGATTGAAGGTCAAAGTTTGATGCTTCCATCCCTTCTTGTTCTACCCATGACTAGTCTTTAACTGTTGAACTTCAGACAGACATTGCTTCCACTTCTGAAAGGAAAATGTTATGTGTTGGAAGTTATGTGTTCTTCTGTGGCACATAGGGCTGAGAGCCCCCTGAGAGTACAGCCATAAATAACAGGGTGAGTGGACTGTTGAGGAATGCACTGTACGGCTGTATTTCCACACCACGTTGGCTATGCAACGGAACCACTTGCTTACTTTCTCATGAGCTGATTCTCTCAGCAGTTGTATCAGAGTGAAATTGAACCTCTCACATGCCCCATTGCTTTGTGGGTGGTATGGGGTATTGTGCAAACTCCTAATGCCCTAAATCGCAGTGAGTGGCAACATTCTTGGAAGAACTCTTAACACAGGATTTCTGTTTAAGATTTCTGTTTAAAATTTAAAAGTGCTTCCACACCATCTAGGTGGTGGTCTTGGCTGTCTGGCTGCAGGTCAGTACTGGCACTGCAAACTTGGTAAATGGTCCACTGTAAATAAAACATGCTGGTATCCTTCATCTGAAATGTTGCGTGTGAGACCATAGATAGTCAGTACTTCTAATGGGGCAGGCTTGTGCTAAGCAAGAGGTGGAATCTGGGCTGCAGCCCCCTTCGACACTGAACATATCACAGAGTGTTGGTTGACTTGTTCAACCAACTGGAATTGGACCTACACACATGGCTTTCTGCCACAGAGAGAACCCAAGTACTTGTTGGTACAACCTGCCAGATCATTGATGAGTCATGGGGAAACATTATTCTGTTGTACAGTATACCATATCTTAGAACCAGACAATGACACTCACTTCAGGACCACCGCCATACCCGATTCCCCTCTACTGGGGAGGCAACCACTGGGTTCTCTTCATGTGTCTCTGTCCAGTTATTCTCTTCAAGTACATCTGTGGCCTACTTGTAGGCCTAACTCCAATCAAGTCAGTGTAAATGTGTAAGTTATACATATATAACATTTTTCTAAAGAGAACACAGAAAAGACAATGTATATTTTTTGACTGAGCAATAGTGTATGTAGCCAGGTGGAGAGAAGAAGAAAGAGGGGAAAGATTCCATTGGGCTATCCATTTTAAAACGAAAGGCTAGCTTGCCCTGGTGTGCTCTGGTGATACGATCTGTCTGTAGACATAACCTAATAATACGGTCTAGTTCTGATCTCATGATGTTAGAGCATAGCTGGTGATATGGCTTGGTTAATCAGTTTATACTGACATGTATAATATATAATATAATACATGTCAGTATAATATATATATATAATATAATGTTTGTTGATGTAGTCTGGTAACATGCTGTAAGTTTTGTGATCCAGGCTACTCTTCTATAGAGCATAGTCAGGTTACAACGTCACTTCCCTTCACTGTGAAACAAACAGAGCTGGATTACCCACCCACACTAGCCTGCTGATGGCACTATGACCTTAGGACATTTTTCTTCTTGTTTTCACCTTCTGCTAGTGAGAGAACAGTGTTATATTGGCAGTATTGTGCTATTAGGTATGAGTTAAAGCTGAACACTATGAATTCAGCCACTTGGGCTGGCTTACTATGGGTTAAGTCCATCGAAGTGCATACCACCGTAATAATGTATCACTTTTTTTTTTTTCTATTGGCAGTTTTACTAAGTGCTGGGAGTACATCTATCACAGTGATGGTGAACCTTGGCACCCCAGATGTTTTGGAACTACATTTCCCATGATGCTCAAATGCACTGCAGAGTGCATGAGCATCATGGGAAATGTAGTTCCAAAACATCTGGGGTGCCAAGGTTCGCCATCAGTGATCTATCACTATACTCTCTGAGCTCTGCTAGGACAGACACGGCTTTCTCAAACAGCAGCAGCTCTACAAAGCTCTCCATGAATTGGGCAGAAGAAGAGGAGGGGGCAGGCAGAGCAGCTGCAGGTCAAGGAGCTGCAGAGCGCTGGGAGTGTAGTAAAAGCTATGCTCCCAGTGCTCAGTAAAAATGTAAATTAAAGGGATTAGTCCATAAGGTGACATGCACATCATTGGACTTAACACAAAGTAAGCCAGCACATTTTAAAAAGTGTCTGAATTCCTGAAATCTAGCTTTAATATATACGGATACATGTATCTGCCCTCTCCATATTTCAAAACACATTTACCAACTTTTAGGCTGGATTCACATTAGCTGCAGCCACAGCTCACAGCGGGGGGTCTGATGCATCCTTGTTCTCTGTTTCAGATGCAAATGAGGTCCTAACTTTGGCCGGAGTTCAGACCTAAAACAGAGGCAAAGATGCACAGGGCCCTTTTCCAGTGCGGACGGCGGCCACCCCGGAGGTGTGTCTCCAGTGAGAGACAATCACACTCTCCTGCCATGCAAATTGGTTACAAGGGAAACCTGCATCCAATTTGCCAAAGTCTGAACCCAGCCTTAAGGAACACAAAACTACGTGATAGCCTTTTATATTTGCTTGGGGTTCAACTTTACCTGAGAACTGCCTAATTAATACATATTTCAGATATGGGCTTTAAAGCCCAACTAAGAAAGGTAAATATCCACCTTTGCAGTGGAGCCAACCTCATGCTGTAAAGGTTAAACTCTCTGCTCTCCCTGCAGCTGGTGCTCCCCTGGGCCCTGTTGTGGAGTGTCCCTTGGCATCCTCTTGCCCAATGTAGAGTTATGGGCATTGCATTAAACTTGATGACATATGAGAATGAGAGTAATGAAGGGAAGAGGCTGTGGGGATTGGCAAAGCAGTGTGTGGTAGCCGACGGCAGCAATGGCTTCTGTCTGTAAAGTATTTTTTGGGCCCCTTAGACCTAAACAAGCATTTAATCCGTGCAGTGTGGAGGCAAACTTACAGAAAGTACTGGGCATAATGGGGATTTAAAGTAAAACTCCACTTTTGTTAAGAAAAAAAATATTAATGCTACACAAGTCATTTAATAGGGTGGGGTTAGGGGTGCAGGTAGAGTGCTCTAATAACACAGTGCAGTGCTGGCTAAAGTCAGGCGGTTGTCGCTTGAAGATGTACAGCAGTGCACAGATCCCTGCTGCTGCCCAAAACAGACCATGCACACACAGTTCTCTTGCAGGACTACAACAGGTTGCTGTAGTGGTCCCTGCACTCCTCCTGCACCCGGAAGGCACTACTCTAGAAGACATTTACACTTCTCTGTCAGACGGAGTAATCTCCACCCGACAGATAATTTCTAGTCCCAACCTCTGACGTAACATTATTCAGAGGCCAAGACAGGAAGAGACAGCTGCACCATGAGGGAGGGTCTATGTTGGTCAGATAACTGAGCAACTGAATAATACCCTAATAAAAGCAGCAGGCAGAGGAGGATAAACACGACTTTACAGTATAATGGTATGCCTACTTACAGTGAGTCAGTCATAAGAATTTTCCTGTGAAATGGACTGGTTAACTCCTTGGGGAGTTTTTGTAATTGGGGTGAGGTGGGGGTGAAGGGGTTAATTAACTACTGCCACTGCTCACTGATGCATTAGTGATCAGTGGCCGTGTTAATGAACCCCTTTGTACCACATTAGTGGCCAGTATTAATGTTAATTAACCCCTTAATGCTGCAGCCACGGTCCACTAAAGTAGCACAAAGGAGTTAATTAACACTGTCACTGACCACCAATGGGGAGGGATGCTAAGCCACTTCCTGCAAACCGACGTACCTGTACATCAGCTTGAAGAAGTAGTTGTACCGGGGGATGCCTGCAGCTGAAGGCATCAACCTGGTACCGTTTTTTAGAGCTGGCTGAGCCGCTTAGCCATTATCTCAACGAGCGGTAGGGGACGTCCCACCCATCCCGCCGCCTTCCGCCACTCAGCCCGGGTCTCCAGTCGCCTATGGAGATATTAAAGTACTGTAGTTTGTCACCATTCCACAAGTGTGTGCAATTTTAAACTGTAACATGTTAGGTATTTTTTTTACACGCCATGACATCATCTTTCACAATATACAAAAAAATTGGGCTAACTTTACTGTTTTGTTTTTTTAAATGCAGTGAAGTGTATTTTTTCCCAAAGAAATTGTGTTTGAAAGACCGATGAGCAAATACTGCGTGACAAAAAATATTTCAATGACCACCGTTTTATTCTCCAGAGTCTTTGCTAAAAAAATATATATAATGTTTGGGGGTTCTAAGTAATTTTCTAGCAAAAAATACTGATTTTAATTGTCCTTAAGTGGTTAAATAGTACTCCCACACTGATCATCAGTGCAGAGAGATTAAAGTAGAATTCCAGCAATATGGTGGGTACAGTGCAGTGCACCCGGAGTTTTCCATAGTCTTTTTTATGTTCCGCCTTTTCGGTGCATTTTCTAAAAGCACCCCAAAAGTCCTGCATGCTGCATCATTGGTGTGCTTTTTAGAAAATGCACCACACATGGGAACCTTTGGGTGACGTCACCACTCCAGGCTTTACCAGCCTATGACAAATGCTTTCTCCTTTGTCCTGTAGTTGCCACTGGCTGATACAAGGAATATCACGTGACCAGACTAGAGCAGAATGAAAATAGGTAAGTATATATACCTTTTTTTTTTTTTTTTTTTTTACAGGTTATTCAGCATAGGTTTTAGGAATGAGGAGGGGGCATTTCTAAGGCTAGTTAGGTTTTAACTGGAATTCCACTTTAAGGGGCTAACAATGAAGGGGCTTAACACACCACTGACCACCTATGCTGGGGGTTATTATTGCTGCTTCTGACACTAATGTTGGGGGTTTTTATTGTTAGAAACTGCCACTAATGCTTTGGGTTATTATTGCTGCTATTGATACCAATACTGTTTTTTTAATTGCAAAACTGGCACTGATGCTGGGGGTTATTATTTCTGCTATTGACAACAATGCTTGGGGTTATTTCTGTATAAACGGGCACTGATGCTGGGGTATATAATTGGGTCCTCTGACATCAATGCTTGGGGGGTACAATTACTGCAGCAATGAGGGTTATTTTAATACTACTTTCTCCTAAGTGTGCCTTGTGGTAAAACATTTTACGTCAATCACCCAATCATGTGCAAGCAAAAAAAATTAATTTCCGTCATGCATTTTAGGTTACACCATGTCAACAAATTCATCATTTTCACTATGTTAAGTTAACCATTACTTTGCTTGAAAGGCCTATCGCTGCACGTTTGAATGAATGATAGGGCTGCCTATCACCACAACATGCCAAAATTTGTGTATGCAGCATTTTTGGCAGAGCAAGGAATGTCCTTTCGGAAAGTGTCTTGAGGTGACATTCAGAATAAACGAAACAACACTGTCCCAACATGCATATCTTTACCATAGTGCACAAGGTGAAAAAAGATCAAATGTGTGAACACCCAAACCCAGAATAATCTCAGTGCACCAACCCTATGGAGTGAAAACGCCCTGGTTGATCTCACCACTGTAAATAATGCAGATGGCCTGGTAAATTAGGTAGCAGCAGTGAGTACCAGCATGCAGTGAGGCTGATTTAGTAAATCTTCACTCAAGAATCGCCCTGGAAAGGTTGCATAGTGAATGTACAGAAAACTTAGATATTTAATACCCATTGCTAAAGCAGAGTATGCTTTCCTAAGAAAAACAAATATCTAGGAAGGACACTCTTAAAGTTTAAATGGAAACATATCTTACCTTTGTGTAGATGAAGTGTACATAAATTTGTGGACCAAGGCATCTCTTGAGTAATTATCATCTGAATGCTGTTTAGAATAATTAGAAAATTCAGAATGAAAACAATGAGGACCCAAAATCTTTCAAATAGTACATTTTCAAAATATAAAGGAACTAAAAAAATCATAAGAAGAGTGAGCAACGAATAACACAGTATGCATGGTGCAAATTTGACCTATGAGCCTCTTATAGTTCCTGTACAATATAGCTGGAGTGTGAGGAAGAAGCAGCACAAGGATCAGTTCATTTGATAGGAGGGTATAGCAGAGAGGAACAAAGATCAGCTCATCACTGTGCTGCTTCTCCCTTCACTGTCCAATCACAGACTGGAGGAATACTTTGGCTCAAAGGAAATGGGTTGAATGAAGCTGGCCATTAGACTGAGGACATCTTGCTGCAAATAAGAAGAAATGTGGGGACAATCTCTGGATTAAGGTGAATACTGAAGCACAGTTTTTTTTTTTTTTTTTTGCTTTTCCTTTTTATCTTGTAATTTTTGGCTGGGGTTCTGCTTTAGTGATCAAAAGAAAGGTTTCAAAGTTGGGAGGGGCCATGCTCTACTTTTACAGGGAGATTTCCCATAATTTTAGTTTCCTATTTTGTTGGGCCTGCTGATCATTTTAACAGTTTTCACTAAACAAAAACTATTTTTATGCATTGTTTCATCATATGGTCATTTTAATCTCATATTACATTCAGCTCTGTGTTCTTTTTTGTGCAGTGTGTGACATTAAATCTGCCCCCTGTCTTCAGGAAGCTGAGAAATAGCCTTTGATCTGTGTACTTTGAACTGATGTAGAGGACAGAGGGCTGTAGATAAACAGGTTCAGCTTATGTAGAAGGATTTGTTTTATTTCTGTGTATCACCTAAGGTTTGTCACTTCAGTGGGTATATGTAAGCGCTTACAACCACTTTAATGGTTCTCTGGGGAAATATACAATTGTACACAAGGGCTGCAAAAAGCTCATTATATTCAGAATGATTATTTATACCACTGTGACCAGTTCATATTTCTTACAATAATTATTTTAATGATCCCATCAGCGTTTTTTTCCCTAGCATCTTGTAGAGGGGTTTGTAGCTGCAGCCAATTCTCCGTGTGCTGGGAGACTGGCCATCTTAACATCCTCTTATTAAAGTGATACTGAAGTCTCGTTTTTTTTTTTTTTTTAAATAACAAACATGTTATACTTACCTGCTCTGTGCAGTGGTTTTGCACAGAGCAGTTCAGATTCTCCTCTTCTCTGGTCCTTCGCCTGCATCCTGGCTCCTCCCTCGACAGCTTGCTGTGGGGGCACCCGAGCCAAGCTGCAGCCTTGTGTGTCCATTCAGACACAAAGCCATTTTTGACCCGTCCCCTCTGTCTCTTCATTGGCTAACTAACTTTGATTGACAGCAGTTGGAGCCAATGGCACCGCTGCTATGTCTCAGCCAATCAGGAGCGGGAATACCGGACGGCCGAGGCACTCGTGCACATCGCTGGATCAAAATGGGGCTCAGGTAAGTATTAGGGGGGCTGCTGCACACTAGAGGTTTTTTTTATCTTAGATAAGATAAAGAAAAAAAAAACGTCTGCATTTAGAACCACTTTAATTTAGATTAAGAGCTGACTTCATCACATCAGCACTACCTATTGAAATAGTGAGTTCCCAACCCATTTGGCACCACTTTCTTTATTCCTGTCTTGCTGCCATCCTTTTGTGCTGCACTGCTCTCCATTTTTGTCATGCATCTACAGCAACCTAGCAATCTTTAAACATCTTAACTTGCTCTAAAGGTAAACACTGCTTATAATTAATTTGGGTCATAAGTCACAGAATTCATGTACAATACCCATTGGGAGAAAGTATATAAATATTTGTGAGGAACACTCGACACCAGCACTGGTATAGTAGGAACAGCTCCACCGTCTGAGTGACTTGAAGCAGTGTTGGCTACTGAATAAGGGAATGTGGGAATGCTATACAGGGAGTGCAGAATTATTAGGTAAATGAGTATTTTGACCACATCATCCTCTTTATGCATGTTGTCTTACTCCAAGCTGTATAGGCTCGAAAGCCTACTACCAATTAAGCATATTAGGTGATGTGCATCTCTGTAATGAGAAGGGGTGTGGTCTAATGACATCAACACCCTATATCAGGTGTGCATAATTATTAGGCAACTTCCTTTCCTTGGGCAAAAT
Source organism: Pelophylax lessonae (assembly GCF_965119305.1). Taxonomy (NCBI): domain Eukaryota; kingdom Metazoa; phylum Chordata; class Amphibia; order Anura; family Ranidae; genus Pelophylax; species Pelophylax lessonae. Next base: position 221,174,429 of record NC_138772.1, read on the forward strand.
GGGTCAAAAGAAGGACTTGACAGGCTCAGAAATGTCAAAAATAGTGAGATATCTTGCAGAGGGATGCAGCACTCTTAAAATTGCAAAGCTTCTGAAGCGTGATCATCGAACAATCAAGCATTTAATTCAAAATAGTCAACAGGGTCGCAAGAAGCGTGTGGAAAAACCAAGGCGCAAAATAACAGCCCATGAACTGAGAAAAGTCAAGCGTGCAGCTGCCAAGATGCCACTAGCCACCAGTTTGGCCATATTTCAGAGCTGCAACATCACTGGAGTGCCCAAAAGCACAAGGTGTGCAATACTCAGAGACATGGCCAAGGTAAGAAAGGCTGAAAGACGACCACCACTGAACAAGACACACAAGCTGAAACGTCAAGACTGGGCAAAGAAATATCTCAAGACTGATTTTTCAAAGGTTTTATGGACTGATGAAATGAGAGTGAGTCTTGATGGGCCAGATGGATGGGCCCGTGGCTGGATTGGTAAAGGGCAGAGAGCTCCAGTCCGACTCAGACGCCAGCAAGGTGGAGGTGGAGTACTGGTTTGGGCTGGTATCATCAAAGATGAGCTTGTGGGGCCTTTTCGGGTTGAGGATGGAGTCAAGCTCAACTCCCAGTCCTACTGCCAGTTTCTGGAAGACACCTTCTTCAAGCAGTGGTACAGGAAGAAGTCTGCATCCTTCAAGAAAAACATGATTTTCATGCAGGACAATGCTCCATCACACGCGTCCAAGTACTCCACAGCGTGGCTGGCAAGAAAGGGTATAAAAGAAGAAAAGCTAATGACATGGCCTCCTTGTTCACCTGATCTGAACCCCATTGAGAACCTGTGGTCCATCATCAAATGTGAGATTTACAAGGAGGGAAAACAGTACACCTCTCTGAACAGTGTCTGGGAGGCTGTGGTTGCTGCTGCATGCAATGTTGATGGTGAACAGATCAAAACACTGACAGAACCCATGGATGGCAGGCTTTTGAGTGACCTTGCAAAGAAAGGTGGCTATATTGGTCACTGATTTGTTTTTGTTTTGTTTTTGAATGTCAGAAATGTATATTTGTGAATGTTGAGATGTTATATTGGTTTCACTGGTAAAAATAAATAATTGAAATGGGTATACTGTATATTTGATTTTTGTTAAGTTGCCTAATAATTATGCACAGTAATAGTCAGTTGTTTTGGATACTAGACTAAACTCAACTGTGGCAGGAACAAGAGCAGGCTGATCTGAAAGTGAACTGTCAGCATGCCTGTGAGTGGGTCCAAGAAGTATAAAAACATCTCCATTGCACTCCAGACCAACATACACCCAACTGCAGGGTGCTAGAGCAACTAGTGAGCCACAGAGCCACAGCAATCAAAGAAAAGGAATGTTGCCAGCACACCTTAGTCTTCTGTGAAAAGAACCATCTTTATTGACGTTTGTTCAGCATGTCCTACAGTGAAGGTGTAACGTTTCAGAAACCTGATGTAAGGGGGGACTATGATAGGGACCCTGATGTAAGGGGGAACTCTGACAGCATTCCTAAAGTAAGGAGGGGCTTATATGTAAGAAGGTCTCTAATTGGGATTCTGGTGTAAGGGGGACCCTGATGGGGAATTTTTTTAAGGCCTGCAAATATTTGGAAAACATATTGGCCCCGTAGAGAGAACTTTGAAAGAACCCTAGTTTAAGGTGATGGCTACACAGATAGACAGTTAGTTAATTAAACATGTAATGAATTGTCCAGAATAAAAATAAAAAACATTTTATTCTGTCCTCTCCATGTAATGACAAAGAGGAGTAGTGATGAATATGTTTACCCATAGAGCTGATGACTATGTTTCAGATATAATTTAGATAATATATATATTTTTCATTTATCAACTGTGTTTCTGTATTAGACACTTAAGATGCACACTTGATGACAGAGGCGGCTCTAGGCTTTGTAAGGCCTTAGGCAGAATTTAGACATGAGGCCCCACTCACCCCCTTTGCAGAGGTTAAAGTGGTTGTAAACTTGTTTAACTTTTTTTTTTTTTTTACAACCTGAAAGACGAACACATAATGAGCTAGTATGCACGCATACTAGCTCATTATGAAATACTTACCTTACAACGAGCCCCCGCCGTGCCGCTCACTCACCTGTATGACGGGCGACATGTGCAGTCGCCCGTCTTCCGGGATCGTGGCATCCGGCCATCTGATTGGCCGGAGCCGCGGTGACGTCACTCCCGCGCACACGCGCGGGAGCCAACGGTCACGGCACGGGACTCTGAAGGAACGGCATGAGCGGCCGTTCCTTCAGAGCGCATGCGCCAGTGACGTCACTGGCTGCATGTAAAGGTAAATATCTCCTAAACGGTACATGTTTAGAAGATATTTACAGTACCTATAGGTAAGCCTTATCATAGACTTACCTATAGGTAAAAGTGTCAGAGGAGGGTTTACTTCCTCTTTAAGGAAGAACCCAGAGGCTGATTACTGCTGCTTGTGTGGGTGGGATGTGTACTGTGGCAATTACATAGGATGAATAGGAGAGGGATGGGACTGGGAACCATGGGGTTGGGGAGAAGATGGAGGGAGTAAAAAGGGGGGAGTGGGAAGATGATGAGGGATGGGTAGAGGAAAGCTGGAGTGAAACTGGGGGATCCTGGTCTGTATAGCAATAAAAAAGAAGGATTTGTACTCGCATGAGGGGGACGGACAGGGGGACAGACAGGGAGACAGACGGGGGGACAGACAGGGGGACAGACAGGGGGACAGACAGGGGGGACGGACAGACAGGGACAGGGGGACGGACAGACAGGGACAGACAGACGGCCAGGGGGACAGACAGGGGGACAGACGGACAGCTAGGGGGACAGACCGACAGCTAGGGGGACAGACCGACAGATGGGGGGACAGACAGACAGATGGGGGGACAGACAGACAGATGGGGGAACAGACAGACAGATGGGGGGGACAGACAGACAGATAGGGGGACAGATAGGGGGGCAGAAAGACAGATAGGGGGACAGACAGACAGATAGGGGGACAGACAGACAGATAGGGGGACAGATGGACATATAGGGGAGAGACGGACAGATAGGGGGACAGACGGACAGATAGGGGGACAGACGGACAGATAGGGAGACAGACGGACAAATAGGGGGACAGACGGACAGATAGGGGGACAGACGGACAGATATGGGTACAGATGGCCAGATAGGGGGACAGATAGACAGATAGGGAGACAGACGGACAAATAGGGGGACAGATGGACAGATAGGGGAACAGACTGACAAATAGGGGTACAGATGGACAGATAGGGGGACAGGCGGACAGATAGGGGGACATACTGACAAATATGGGTACAGATGGACATATAGGGGGACAGATGGACAAATAGGGGTACAGATGGACAGATAGGGGGACAGATGGACAAATAGGGGTACAGACGGACAGATAGGGGGACAGACTGACAGATAGGGGGACAGACGGACAAATAGGGGTACAGATGGACAGATAGGGGGACAGACGGACAAATAGGGAGACAGACTGACAAATATGGGTACAGATAGGGGGACAGATGGACAAATAGGGGTACAGATGGACAGATAGGGGGACAGACGGACATATAGGGGGACAGACGGACAGATAGGGGGACAGATGGCCAGATAGGGGGACAGATGGACAGATAGGGAGACAGACGGACAAATAGGGGGACAGATGGACAGATAGGGGAACAGACTGACAAATAGGGGTACAGATGGACAGATAGGGGGACAGACGGACAGATAGGGAGACAGACTGACAAATATGGGTACAGATGGACAGATAGGGGGACAGATGGACAAATAGGGGTACAGACGGACAGATAGGGGGACAGACGGACAGATAGGGGGACAGATGGACAGATAGGGGGACAGATGGACAGATAGGGGGACAGATGGACAGATAGGGGGACAGATGGACAGATAGGGGGACAGACTGACAGATAGGGAGACAGACTGACAAATATGGGTACAGATGGACAGATAGGGGGACAGATGGACAAATAGGGGGACAGATGGATAGATAGGGGGACAGATGGATAGATAGGGGGACAGACAGAAAAGAGGGAGAAAGAAAGGAATGGAAAGAGATGGAGGAAGGGTGCCCCTTAAATCATCATCAGAGTACTCACTGGAAGGGATGGATGGATGGATGAAGGGATCAGGTGCCAGCTTTCCTCTTCTTCTTCCTGGTTTTCAATCTTCCCGCCCAGGCGCCCACACATCATCTTCTGAGGAGAAAACTGTCGGGGAGTGTGGGCGGGGCAAGCATAGGTGGAGAGGTCGAGAGGAGGAGCAGAAGCAGGCAGCAGATCTCTCTCCTCCCCCGTCTGTGGTCTGTGAGGGAGGGGAAGTGTCACCGCCGCGACTTCAGTATTTGGCTGTGATCCGGAGATGTCAGTGAGTTCCCATTCATGAGCTGCTCCTGATCACAGCCCGGATTCTCCTGCTTACAGATCGGCCGGGACTCGGAGTCAGAATTGTGCTGATGGCAGGGAGATCCCTGCTGCCCAGCCTCAGAGGCGGCTCTTTAACTCGGCAAATTAGGCGGCCGCGAGGCCCCTGTGAGTGCGAGGCCTTCGGCTAATTTGCCTAATTAGAGAGCCGCCTCTGCTTGATGATCTCTTGTGGATTGACCACTCAGATTTATTCTTAAAACAGAGTCCACAGGCACCATGTGTTGGAAATCCCAGACTACTTGCTGTTACTGCGTCCTTCCTTTCCACCTCGGATATTTTGGTTTTGTGTGGAGAGGTCACTGCCATTGCCTGTGCCAGACAGATGGCCAATAACCCTTTTTGGTTGCATCTATATATCACTGATCTGTTTTTGCAAGTAGAAATATACTTTTCTCTAATAAGCATGATACTAAGGCAATGAAAATAGATTACATGTTTATATAAACATGCATTTTGGCAAAGAAAGCCTCAATTTGTTCTCTAAGCGATCTTATAAGTCTGGCAGTGGAAATGGATCATCAGCTATTTATTTAATAAAATAGGCATTTTAGGCCTAAAAAAAAACTTTATTTTTTCAATAATTGCTGCACAGAGTTCACATTTAAAAAAAAAAAAAAAAATTAACTGACAGCTACTGAAATTGTACAAAGTATTTTGTCAAAATAAACAAGTAGGTTATTTCTAGCAAAATTGCCCCTATTTTGTCAAAATACAGCAAATAAGTAATACTTGTAATATAAATTGTCAGCACTATGGATGAGCTTCAGGTTCAGGTCCATGAAGAGTTTGACCTAAAAGGTAGCTGTTCAAGGTCCACCAAATGGGGGAACTAAATGGAAAGGTATGGCTGTGTTCATCTTCCAAAACCTTTGGCTGTTATTGCAGCCAGAAGTGATTCTACCAGCAATACATGAAAGATTTCCTGGCCAATTACATCAGTCAGCATCACTGGCAAATTTTTTTACATTCAGCAGCCAGCTGTCATTCCCAGCAAGAGTCTGTCAGGAGCAGGGCTCTGTGCTTGTGTGGGTGGGACATCGTTAAATTGCGATGGACGATGGGTCTACATTACTGGATGCCAAGATCCGATGGTGGATACACCATATAACTTTTTATTTAAAGAACAGACCCTCGCTTTCCTTCCTGTTCATAGACAGCCAGGCAGCATGATTGATTTGGTATGGATTTGGAGGGGCCCACTTTTTTTTTGTGTGTGGTCCTCCCCTACAATCTTTACTAGATCTAAAAGGGACTGGTATGGATTTATAGGGGGACCGCATAACTTTTTTAAATGTATGTGGTCCACCCTCAAAATCTTTACCAGACCCTAATCAAAGAAAAGGGTTTGGTATAGATGTTGAGGGGTATTCCCCGGGCTGCTTTGTATATAAAAAGAACAGAAGTCGGCTGGGAAATGCCATTTAACAGCAATAGTTGAGTTGTTTTTCGAAATGTCAATTTTAGTACAAAAGCTTGCAAACTGGCCTTGAACCAAGATTTTGGTTAGGTTTGCAGATTTTTTTCATTTGTACAGGGGATATCCAGAAAATGAAGTTTGTACTACTGATGAGCCAAACATACCTGGGTTTGGTCTAGAAGGGGGTTCGGTGGACATTCCTAACGTTTGGGTGCAAAACCCAAACCCCACTTTAGGCAATGGGAGCCAGAAGTTAAAAAAAACAGTTATGTCCATTTTCTAGGCTAATAAGCAAGTGATTGTCAAACAAATAGCACATTAGACCCTAAATGAGGGACTGATATAGATGTTAATAGGGAACCCCCCCACACAAAAACAAAAAAACAAACAGTGTGGGGGCTTTCCAATAATTTGTACCAGCCCTTCAGGTTTGAATTTTAAAATTCATGAATTCCAAAAAAGTATAGCTTGGAAATTGTCATTATCCAGGTTTCAGACAGCAAGGGATAAAAAGATGCAGCTTTTAATACACACAGTTTGCATTTGGAAACCGGCTAACAGCTTCTCCAGGGTGTAATTTTTCTAATAATTTCTCTTAGCTGAGGTCTTCCAGTCCCCTTATTAATTTCATTGCCCTTCACAGAACTCTTAAGTTCAAGGACATTCCTAAGGATGGGTAACCAAAAATGAGCCACATACATAAGCTGAACCAGGGTTTGGGAAAGGGATAGATTTATTGATTTATCTCCCACTTCAGCTCTGGAAGATTTACCCCCCTTCATGACCAGGCCGTGCGACGCTGTACCCAAATAAAATTTATGTCCTTTTCCCCACAAATAGACCTCTCTTTTGTTGGTATTTGATTACCTCTGCGTTTTTTATTTTTTGCGCTAAGAAAAAAAAGAACGACAATTATGAAAATGAAAAAAATGAAAAAAAAAAACAATATTTTTTACTTTCTGCTCTAAAACAAATCCAATAAAAAATGTAAAAATGTCAAATTTCTTCATCAATTAATGCCAATATGTATTTTGTTACATGTAGGGGGGGAAAAAATATTTGATCCCCTGCAGATTTTGAAAGTTTTTACAAAGAAATGAAGGGTCTATAATTCTTATCAAATGACAGAGACAGAATATCAACCAAAAATCAAATGTTATAAAATACAGTAGGTTGCAGTTCAGTGAGTAAAATAATTTTTGATCCCCAAGCAAAACATGACTTAGTACTTGGTGGAGAAACCCTTGTTGGTATGCAGAGAGGTAAGACGATTCTTGTAGTGGGTGACCAGGTTTGCACATATCTCAGGAGGAATTTTGGTCCACTCTTCTTTACAGATCTTCTCTAAATCCTTAAGGTTTCTTGGCTGTCTCTGAGCAACTCTAAATTTCAGCCCCCTCCATAAATTTTCTATAGGATTAAGGTCTGGAAACTGACTAGGCCACTCCTTGACCTTAATGTGCTTTTTCATGAGCCACTCCTTTGTTGCCTTGGCGGTATGTTTTGAGTCATTGTCATGCTGGAAGACCCATCCGCAACCCATCATCAGTGTTCTGGCTGAGGGAAGAAGATTCTTATCCAAGATTTTACAATACATGGCCCCTTCGATTGGCCCCTCAATGCGGCAAAGTCTGCCTGTACCTTTAACAAAGAAACAGCCCAAAAGTATAATGTTTCCACCTCCGTGCTTGACTGTAGGGATGGTGTTCTTAGGGTCATAGTCAGCTTTTTTCTTCCTCCAAACAAGGCAAGTTGAGTTAATTTTGGTCCCATCTGACCACAGCACTTTCTCCCAATTCTTCTCTGAATCATTTAGAGGGCATGACTGTATATGTGCCTTCTTGAAGAGGGGGACTCGCCAAGTTTGGAGGAAGAAAAATGCTGACTATGACCCTAAGAACATTATCTCCTCAATCAAGCACAGGGGTGGAAACATTATACTTTGCGGCTGTATCTCTGCTCTGTTTCACAATGGGATCGAGCTGCCGGTGGCGCACACTCGCGCCTGACACCCAGAATTACAGGATCACGTATATATACATGATCATGTGTAACGCGGCCGTCAGCCGTGTAGGGCAGTCAGCAAGTGGTTAAGTAAAATACTCCTTCAATGCATAAGGGTAGTCTTCTAGCTTTCTTACCTGCAGCATGGCATTGCATGAATTTGCTATGTTTATGATCTACAAGTATTGTTCTAATAACCTGCCACATGCCTACATACCTGTCAGGGCTTGGCTCCTGTTATTTACGAGCAGATCTTTTCTTTCAGTCCACAGAGGCTGCTCTTTTTCAGTTAATTACCAGCTACTTGTTGTTTCCCCAGTGACACACCTGGTAACCATTATCTGCCTCATTAGTCCAGCCTACAGACAGGCCTTTTTGGCTATTTAAACAGGTTTGTTCATTTCCTCCGTGCCCTTGTGTGGCCTATGATCCCAGTGTGTTCCTGTGTATGACTTGGCATGGCTGACTTCTCTTCCGATACCTGTTCCTGCTTTTGCTCTTGATTCGACCTGCTCATCTGGATCCTCCTACTCCAGCTGTTTTGGTACAACCAGTGTTGCAAGCAATCCCTGCTGCTGCTCTCGTCTTTGTTCTGGCAGCCACCTCTAATACTACCAATGTAAGAGGTATGACTGGTTCTGCTCCACTTCCCCACGTTTTGGGGGGGGGGGGGGATCAAGCTCACTGCAGAGGGTTTCTCAACCAGGTTGGAATATACTTTGAAATACTGCCCCTGGCGTTCCTTATGGAAAGAAGCAAAGTAGGCTTCATTATTTCTTTGTTTTCTGATAAAGCCTCGGTGGCCTCTTTTAACCACTTGCCGACTGCCTAACGCCGATCTACGTCGGCAGTCAGCCCCTCACAGGCAAAGTGACGTAGGGCTACGTCACTAGCTTGTGAGGGTCTAGGGAGCGAGCGCGCGCCCCCGGAGGCGCGCTCCCGCTCCCGCGTGGTCACGGACCCCCCCGCGCGTGTGACCGGCGGACCCGATGTCCGCCGGTCACTCGGCGATCGGCGGGGGAGAGGGAGAATGTCAGGCAGCTTGTGTAAACAAGCTGCCTGTCATTCTCCTTGCTGTTAGGATACTGATCACTCGGATCTAGTATGTAGATCCGTTGATCAGTGTCCATACAGCTCAAGCCCCAGCCAATCACAGTAGAAAGCACGCCCCTAGGGATACACACAGCCCCTCCCTCCCAAATAAAGTTAACCCCTTCACTACCAGTGTATTTTTACAGTAACTGTGCATATATATAGCACTGATTACTGTAGAAATGTCACTGGTAACCCCAAAAGTGTCAAAAATGTCAGTCAAGGGTCCGATCTGTCCGCCCCAATGTCGCAGTACCGCAAAAAAAATCGCAGATCGCCGCCATTACACGTTAAAAAAAAAACAACAAAAATGACAGAAATCTTTCCCTTTGTTAGTAAACGCGATAACTTTTGCGCAAACCAATCAAAATACGCTTTTTGCGATTTTTTTTACCAAACATAGGTAGCATAAAACAAATTGGCCGAAAAAGTAAAAAAAATTTGATTTTTAAATTTTTTTTTTGGGGAATTTCATATAAAAAAATGTGAAAAATATTGCTATTTTTGCAAAATTGACGCTCTTTTTTTGTTTATAGCGCGTGATCAAAAAATCGCACAGGTGATCAAATACCACCAAAAGAAAGCTCTGTTTGTGGGAAAAAAAGGACGCCAAATTCGTTTAGGTACAGCGTCGCACGACCGCGCAATTGTTCGTTAAAGTCACGCAGTGCCGAATCGCAAAATACCCCCTGGTCGGAATGGGGGTAAAATCTTCCGGGGCTTAAGTGGTTAAAAGGGTATTTGAATTTCCCACTTGCTCCCCCTCTGCTGCCAAAAGCCTCATGTCCATTAAACAGAGTAAGAGAACTGCTGCTGACTACACTATTGAATTCTGTACTCTGGCAGCAGAGGTTGGTTGGAACAATGAGGCACTAATGGCTGCTTTTTCCCCATGGCCCCTCTGATATTATTAAAGATGTAATACCTAATAATCTTGAGGAGATGATCTCATTTGCCATTTTCATTAATTTCAGACTACCAGAGAGACCTTCCTTTAAGGAGTGCTTGCGGAAGCCTCCTGTATGTTTGGCTCCGAGCTTTGCATTCCCACCCATCCCTCCCTCACTGCCCATGCTTCCCAGGTCCGAGTCCTCTATAGAGGTAGAGCCAATGCAGCTGGGTTTCACATGTCTCTCTGCACGGGAAGCAGGTTCTCTACGCTGTATAGCAGGGATTGCTGAGATACATACTCTCTTACCCGTTACGGAGATACTCCTCTTCATCTAGAGCACCAATTAACTACCCTGGATAAAAAACTATACATATACTACAGACACGTTTGGGCTACACAGGATCCTTGTGGGAATAACTGTGAGACATCAGTGACCCCTATCTTGAGATACCATATATATCAATGCGATTTGCTGTGATCACATTACTACATCTTGAAGACCCTGCCACCCCCCCCCTGGCTTCAGCGCTCTTTTTTCTTGCTGCTGCACCTTTTTTAAGTGCAGCAATGTTTTATTTGTGGCTGTATACATTATTTGAATAACATGAGTGAGTTGAATTCCAATTGACCTTTGAGAAAGGCCACGCCCCAAAACGCGTCAGATCTTCATTTGGGATTCTTGCGCTCCCACTCTTTCTTCTTTAGTGATGTATTTTGATAGCCGTATCCACATGGTTGATATATATTATTGTCCTTTGATGTATTGTTATGTGGCTTTTTACATGTTTAAATAAATTCTAATAATTTAAATACTCTTGAGCACACATACTGATAGGTAGTTGCCTATAAAGTCCCGCCTCTAGGGGAACTTCTTTCTTTCTATTGACTCTGCTGAAGAGAGGGCCTTTAGATGGAAGGAGAGATTGTGCCTTTACTGAAGCCAGGCAAGTCACCTATTGAAGTCTTGTCCTACCTGTCCGGGAAACAGCCGCACCGGAGGTTTTGTATGGGACTGACCTTAGATTGCGTCTTTGCGTCCCTAGCTATCCTAAAGGATGAGCCTCTAGTTCAGGTTACCCTTGTCTGAGTTTTCCATCGATACCCAGACACTAATCGATTTGGGTTCTGCAGGCTTTTTCATAGATAGCGCCTTCATGTTGAAGCACTCGACACTGCTGCAGCCTCATGCCTCCCCATTTGCCATCGAGGCTATTGATGGGAAAACTTTCTTCCCATGTGGCCCAAGAAACCTCAGTTGACCATGGCTGAGATAATCCAATTCCAAGTAGTTTTTGCACCTCATTACCCAGTTGTCATTGGTTATCCTTGGGTACAGAGGCACAATCCCTTATTTGATTGGCAAAGTGCTGAGGTTCTATCATGGTTGACACAATGCACTAAGACATGTTTTCAGAAAGTGATTAGGGTCATGTGCATGTCTTCAGTCTCCTCATTGCCAGAAGAGTACAGTGAATTCAGTGATGTCTTTGACAAAGGTCAGGCTGGTATTTTCCCACCACATCGGCCTTATGATTGTACAATTGAATTTCAACCTGCTGCCATTCCTCCTCGTGGCCAGGATTACCCTTTGTCTGTCTCAGGGGATAAAGCTATGGAGGAGTATGTTGTGCATTCACTATCCTTGGGATCTCCCTGCCGGTGATGGCAGAGAGGTGAACAGAGACCCTGTATCGATTATAGGGGTCTCAATCGCATTACTGTTAAGAATGATTATTCAGTTAAATTGATAACAGAATTATTTGACCACCTAAAAGGAGCAACGGTCCTCACAAAGCTCGATTTGAGTGGTGCATACAATCTCATGAGGATTAAAAAGGACCATTAATGGAAAACTGCATTTAATATGAATGGAAACTGCATTTAATTCTAGAACCAGACACTAAGAATACTATGCTGACTTCTGGCTTCCTGACACCAGTTCGTCTGATTACCTATTCTGGCATCCAAACCCTGGCTTCAGTTTTTGATGTTTTTTTTTTGATACTTTATTAAAGGTGTGATTGTAACTGCATTTTCTGTCTCTGTCTGGGTTATGGTTCCTGAAAATACCTAGCACAGATAGCTCTCCCTCCCCTATCACATCCATTCCATGCAACATATGAAGAGCCAATTATACAGTAAGAGAATTTGTGGCATTGAGAGTGCCTATGCACTTCACCCCTGCTTTGTGGCTACTGCAAGAAGCAGGCAAAACGGTTTACTAGGTCAGAGGGGATGCTAGGAATTATGGGTAGGCTTGCCAATGTGATGACCATGGATCAGCCTTTTTCTACAAGTATTGGTGCAAAACCATCCTTCTGGATTTGTTGCAAGTTCTAACTTACATAAATTGATTTACTCATTCCGAGTCATTAAAGCCATGGGGGACTATTCATAAAACATTAGTTACACAAATGTCAGAAACATTTGTGCAAACTGAACTAAATATAATTGTCTGTTTGGAAATAGATTAGCTCCTGAATTATCAGCTCTATCTAGTGGCCAAAATGTGTTATATTTTCTCATTCATATTTCAGAAAACTATACTGCATTTTGGCTGCTAGGGGGAGCTGATGATACAGGATTTCAATTACAGTAAAACCTTAGTTTGAGAGTAACTTGGTTTAAGAGCGCTTTGCAAGACAAGCAAAATTTTCAAATAAATTTTGACTTGATATACAAGCGATGTCTTGATATACAAGTAGCCTCAAGTCACAGCTGAGTATAAAATAAAAGAGAGGTGCCTCTAAGTGTAGCAATATGGTTAAATTTAATGAAGGTACAACATTTAGCAACTCACATGGTTGATGATTGGAACAGGCACATCTAAGGATGCCGGCATCCAGGCTAAAGCTGTCCACATAGACCATCCTCCGCACCGCCATCTACGTCATCCCTTCCATGCTGCCCCTCGCTTACAGATCGCTTTACTCCAGGGTGGTCTTCCCGGTCAGGATTACAGACTGGCAGCCGGCGGTGCAGAAGATAGTCTATGTGGACAGCTTTACCCCGGATGCCTGCATACTTAGATGTGACTGTTTTATTTATCAACCATGTGAGTTGCTAGATGTTGTACCTTCATTAAATGTAACCATATTGCTACACTTACAGGCGCCTCTCTTCTCTTTGATACTCTGTAGCTCCTGCTGGATTTTGCCTCTAATCCCCTTGTGGAAGCGGCTATTTGTGGATGGACATTTTATGGTTATAATGCTATAATGCAATGCTATAATCTTTTTATATGGACTATAAACTGAAGGACTTATGAATAAATGGTTGTGGAACGAATCATCTGAGTTTCTATTATTTCTTATGGGGAAATTCGCTTTGATATAAGAGTGCTTTGGATTACAAGCATGTTTCCGGAACGAATTATGCTCGCAATCCAAGGTTTTACTGTATTTGAAAACAATACGTATGGTGAAATTTATTTTAGCTATACAAGTGTTTCTGGCACTGATGCAATGTTTTAAATAAATGTTGATAAAAAGAAGCATAAATGTTCAGAGCAGTAAGGCTGCATTCATGCCTGAGCGTCACGTTTTTGAGCTTTTTCCATGCATTTTTGTACAGCGGTTTTAAAGCTTTTTTGAGCTTTGCCATTTTTTTTCTAGCCAATAGAGAAAAATATCATCTGTTTCATCATTTGTGGCTATGTTTTTCAAGTTTTTCGTCCACTCTTATATTTATTATTTATTTACTATTATTCATTTTTTTTTAAATAATTATAGTACTGCGCATACACAAATGTGACTGATGGGTGAATGACGCTGATATGCAGAACATACATTGAAGGTTGCTACCTTGTATATCCCAAGTGTTTGCCTTGATGCACCAAAATAGTGCATATTAGAATGCGTGGCAGTCTTTATAAAAATGATCAATGTGACAGTAAATTATACATAGTATAATATGGAAAAAGCAATTTGACATCCAAAATAAAGATTATGCAATTTTGGTGAATTATGGATTATTTGCTGCTCCATGCTCTGTGTGTGTGTGCCTCCCACACAAAAATAATCCTGTGCTTTAAAATCAGAATCAACATACTGTGAAGGTTACTACCATGTATATCCCAAGTGTCTGCCTTGGTGCGCCAAATTAGAGCATATGAGAACAGGTGACAGTTTTTATCAAAATGATCAATGTGACTGTAAATAATCTTTTTTTTTTGGTTAAGATTAGGGTTAGGGGTTTAGGTGTATAAGGATTAGAGTTAGAGGTTAATTTTATTTATTATTTATTTATGATTTATTTACCTTTTATCATTATTATTATTATTATTTTTAGGGTATTAGGGTTAGGAGTTAATTTATTATTAATTATTTTATTTATTTAATTTTTGCTTAATTATTTATGTATTAATAATTTTTATTTGATTATTGCATTTGAGCAGAAAAACTATCAAAAAAAGAAAGATGCACATCTATAAAGGGAACAAAAAAAAAACGCTTTAGAAACAAAGCAATCTGCCCAAATTGAGCTTCAAAAGACGGTACAAAGCTTTTTTGAGCTTCAGGCGTTTGGTTTCAGGTACTTAGTATGGGGACGTGAACCAAATCCATAGAGAATAATTGAATTATTTCTCCTCCAGCGTTTTGGAGCTTCAAGCTATAAAACAAGCAGGTGTGAATAGGGCCTACAAGCGACTTACAAAAATACACCTACCTGAAGAACAAACTTTGGCAATATGGAACTGCCATTGCCATGTCCATTTGTCACTTGAGGGGTTACTTTCATATTACTCGTCCAACCTGTCAAAATAATTATCGACATCTGTGAAAAAATAGTTATAACCAAAACGATCATGGTAAAAATGTTATGGACAACCTATTATTGGTAAAATACTATATAGAAGGAAAGAAAAACATTAAATATAATTCATAATTTATCATATATAATCATTCGATGATTCCTGTTTGAATCCTATTTAGATAGTAATATGTAATAGGCAAATTCATCCAAATGTTAATAAGAAGCGGCACTGTATAATATACCGGGCCTGATTTACTAAGCTAAGAGCGTCACTGGCTGCAAATGTTGGTGATGTCATGTATTAATGCTCTCTTTCATGTATGTTTGGTGCATGCCTGAAATCACCACCTTGAAACATAGCGGCTCCAACTTTTAGTAATTGTAAAGTAATTGTAGCGCTACTCCCGTAGGAGCCGCAGAAATACTGACCATGTCTTCCCACAAGCTGGGCCCACAGCCTCATTCACACATTTCTCCAATAACCAGTCAAGGGGCTTTGTTTTTGTTGTCTTTGATTTTTAAAGAACTTGGACGGGTTGAGGGAACTAGGTGGGATACACCCAAAAACAGGAACTATGTCAAACTTGAGGACTAAGTATTCGTTCTGGAAAAGCTGTAATAAAGTCCATGCTTGCAATAAACAGTGAACTTCAGCTTTGAAGTAGTAGTAGTTGTAACTTCAAACTCCATCTTTTAGAGCCACAAGAGCAGAGTCCCTTTTACACAGAATTAGGTGGACTAAGCTCCTCAGAACACCAGCCTGTGTCACTTTTAACCACTTTACCACCGGAGGATTTTGCTGTCTTACGTCTGGGCCACTTTTTGCGATTCGGCACTGCGTGACTTTAACGGACAATTGTGCAGTCGTGCCACGCTGTACCCAAACAAAATTTACGTCCTTTTTTTTTAACCACAAACAGAGCTTTCTTTTGGTGGTATTTTATCACCTGTGTGATGTTTACTTTTTGCGCTATAAACAAAAAAAGAGCGACAATTTTGAAAAAATAACAATATTTTTCACATTTATTTATTTGAAATTCCCCCCCCCAAAAAATGTAAAAAAATCAAAATTATTTATCATTTTAGGCCAATTTGTTCTCTCCTACATATTTTTGGTAAAAAAAAATTGCAGTAAGCGTATTTTGATTGGTTTGCGCAAAAGTTATTGCGTTTACTAACTAAGGGAAAGATTTCTGTCATTTTTGGTGTTTTTTTTTTTAACGAGTAATGGCGGCGATCTGCGATTTTTTTGCGGGACTGCGACATTGCGGCGGACAGATAGGACCCTTGACTGACATTTTTGACACTTTTGGGGGTACCAGTGACATTAATACAGTAACCAGTGCTATAAATATGCACAGTTACTGTAAAAATGACACTGGCAGGGAAGGGGTTAATTTTATTGGAGAGGGAGGGGTTAATGTATGCCTGGTGCTTACTAACATGTAGGGGGAGGTGACTATGTGACACAGGGACAGATCACAGGTTCAGCTATGCTGAACCCTGCAATCTGACCCTGCCTGTCACTTAGGAGATCCGCCCGCTTTGTTTACACAAGCGGGCGGATCTCCACACTCGATTCCCCGACGATCGGGGAAGAGCGGCGGTGATCACCGCTGCTCCTCCCCTGGCCCGACTTCCGCTGTGACTGAATACAGCGGGAGCGAGCCTCTGGCGGCACGAGCGCGCCGCCGAGAGAGGGGAATGTCTGGCGACATAGGTCTACGTCGCCAGACGATAACGAATCACTTTGCCGCAGTAGCAGCTCAGTGAGCAGCGGTAAAGTGGTTAAACAGAGCCATAGCTGACTCTCAAGCACCAGAGGGGTGGCAGCAGCCCAAAAGTCCCCCAGATCTCTCAGAACCATCTGTACTCACATAAGGCTCAAGGACAGCTGGTTGCCTCTTTACAACTTTGTGTACTTAGATGGTCTGGAGTGGTAAGTGGGGTACCTCAAGGCTCTGTCCTGGGACCAGTTCTGTTTATTTTGTTCATAAATGATATAGAGAATGGGATACATGGCTCAATCTCAGTTTTTACGGACAACACGAAAATAGGCAGGGCAATAACTTCTCATCAGGTGATAGAAATTTTACAGAAAGACCGGAACAAAATAATGGGGGAGGGGGCAACTACATGGCAAATGAGGTTTAATGTGGAGAAATGTAAAGTGAAGCACTTGGGGCTAAAAAAAATAAATACAAACTACTCACTAGGAGGAGAACCTCTGGGGGGAATCAAGGATGGAGAAAGATCTGGGGGTCCTAGTAGAAGACAGATTGAGCAATAGCATGCAATGTCAAGCTGCAGCTACCAAAGCCAGAAGAATTATAGCATGCATAAAAAAGGGGATATACTCCAGAGATAAAACTATAATCCTGCCATTTTATAAAACTCTAGTTAGGCCACATTTGGAGTATTTAATCCAGTTCTGGTCAGGAGTCGTCAGAAGGGATGTGCTGCAGCTGGAGAGAGTACAAAAAAGAGCAACAAGATTAAAAAAGGGATTGGAGGACCTCAATTACGAGGAATGACACTACAATTATTAACTACATTAATTCCTGCTGGAAAAGAGACGCTTGAGAGGGGACATGATAGCAATTTACAAAGACCTCAATGGTTATCCCAGCGTAACCAAAAACAATTCAGTCTCAGGGAGTGTAAGACGACATGGGGCAACACAATGAGATTGGTGGGGAAGCAGCTTAACCTCAAGCTGTGCAGGGGGTTTTTCACTGTTATAGCAGAAAGGATGTGGAACTCTCTTCCACCAGTGGTGGTGTCAGCGGGAGTATTGATATTTTTAAAAGACTCTTGTATGTGCATCTTAAAAAACAAAACATACAGGGATATGGGAAATGATTATAGATACTGACACATACACCCACACAGGTTGAGCTGGATGGACTTTAGTCTTTATTCAACCTTACCAACTATGTAACTTCCAAGCGACACCTGATATCAGACCAGATCTTCAGAGGACAGTCCCCCTCAGTCAGCTCTTTCTCTAGTTTCAGGGTCTCAACATCCAGGCCTCGCAACAGTAGAAATGCCTCCAAGCTGGGCTGATCCTGTCCAGGAAAAGACCCAGAGCGCTCATAGCATATACTGTATAAAGTCTCCCAGCATGCCTTCAGGGCCTGCCTCTCTGGGATTGGCCAAGGCCTGTATCAATATTCATGCCACCACCTGCATAACTCCACAGCTATGATCCAGAAGCTTCTCAAGCTCTCTGGAGATAGAGCAAGCTCTCAGGTTGGAAGCAGCTGAGCATACTGAGCAGACCTAACTAGTAGAATGCAACTACACTGATTACAGTGAGCAAACTAAGTTTATCTAACAAACATTTACAGCCAGATACAGTGAGGCAACTAAATTTACCTATCAAAACACTGCTCCACAAAATACAGCAAGCCAACACTACACCTATTTTATCTAATCCTAGCATCTATCTAGGAGGGTGCTACATTATTATAAAGGGAAGAAAGGCCCTTTTGGTAGATATTCTATCATTAGTCTATGTAACTACATAAGGACTATGAGTATACTTTGTACATCCTACAGTCCCTCACCACTGGGTGTATGCCCACAGTTGTAGAAACAGGATCAATGTCAGTTTGACATTCCAGGTCCTGGTCTGTGTAAGGGCTTCTTTAGGCTCAAAATGGACTTGTAATTGCGATTGATCTGCGTTCAGACTACTTTTCAGAGGCGATTGACAGGTGGTGAGGAGGAGTTGTAACGCCTTCTCACTCACCTCCTATTTTAACCCTGTTACGGAGCTTCCCCATTCACTTGAACAGGTCACGTTTGTTGGGCTTACTGCCTGCTGAGCATGACAGGGGTGATTGTTTTTGCCGCAATTGTGAAGCAAAGCATCGTGACCGCAGCATGTAACCACCCCCATCAGTTGCCTTTGCAGCTAAAGGCGGTTTAACATCACACTCCTTATCGCAAATCTAAATTAGCTCTTAGACTTGCAGTTGGGGGTATTAAAAATGAGTGGCTGAGCCACATTTTTAGCACTCCTCACTGCCTGTCAAACACCTCTGAAAAGTGTTTCAAACATGGATCAGAAGGAGCAGTTTGGATGCAAGTCTAGATTTGGCCTAAAAGCCTTTTTTTACTTATTATTGTAATTGTGAACAGTGTTAACAGACGCTGCGCTTGCTAAAATAAAACAAAAGGTAAAATAGAAAATATTTACATTGTAGTCAGGCACAGCTCCAAGGTAAAACCAATTACAATGTAAAAACTTTTTCCCCACACATGAGACTTTCAATTAGAACTAAAGGCAATATTTTTTATTTTCATTTTGGATAGCTTTATGGAGGGATATAACCCCTGTCAGTTTGTTCCGTCATCTGTGTCCCATTGGGGAGATTTCCATTCACTTCCTGACCCATAGACAGACAGGAAGTAAGAGGAAATCCCTCCAAAGAGGGAATCCTTTGTTGTTGTCACCAGGGTCACCATAACTAGGGTCCCCGTTGGAAGATTTTCCCATTATTGCTGTTCTGGGCACAACCCAAAAATTTGGATTTTCTTTTACTTTCAATTTCAATAGAGAATTAATCTCCTTAATGGGGAGCAATAAAAACCAGAGCAGTATTTAAATAACCCCCTTGTAAAGTGATCCTAGTTGTAGTCTAAGCCTGGGTTCACACGGACTCAGCCGCCTAACAAGTCACGCTCCATTCAGTGCAATGGAACCGTTCTAATCGGAGCGACTTAGAAAAAGGTTCCTGCACTACTTTGGGGGCGACTTGCATTGACTTCTATTAGAGAAGTCATTTGCAAGCCCCGCTGAAGTCACGATGCACGGGTGGCTTCAGAGTCGGGCGACTTTGAAGCCGCCCCCAGTGTGAACCGAGCCTTAAACTTCTCCTTATCGCCAGTTCACACTGGGAATCGCGCAGAAACGCACTGTGCATTTTATATGCAGTTCTGTGCGACGCTGTTTCTCCCCATTCATTTTGAATGGGCTGAAATCGCACTGCACCACAGCAAAAGTAATGCATGCACTACTTTTGGAAACTCCCTACAACCGCATTGTATGGTACTTCTGTAGCATGCTATCCAACGCATGCAAACGCACTGTGTTTACGACCTTTGTTTGGGGTGTCATTAATGTAAATTTGACACCTGCCGCAGATTGCAGCTGCAGTGCGTTTTGAACGTGGTGCAGGTAATGTGCACAGAACGTGGGCTTCCGGTAACCGTTCTAGTGTGAATCAACCCTCAAAACATACATAAACCCAATCACTAAAATCGCATATAGGCTTTAACATGTTAGTGTAGCAGATATACAGCGGCAGGTCGGCAGGTTCCCGTGAAACTACGTACCTATTCGCCAGCGGGGGAAGCTGTTCTGCGGGGCCAGGGGCCGTGATTGTCGCAGGGCACCAGCGATCGCTCCCCGTGGAGAGAGAACGGCGGTTTGCAGTTGTAAACACAGCAGACCGTTGTTCTGTCAGCAATGAACACAGAGCGCATTTGATCCTCCTATTTAGGATCACAGGTCTCTGTGTTGATTCCATAACCCCATCCCCTTTCACAGTTAGAAAGCCCCCCCTAGGATCACATTTACTTCTTTGGTCGCCCCTGGTGTTAACTCCTTCCCTGCCAGGGTCATTATTACAATAACAGTGCATATTTTTAGCACTGATTACTGTAGTAATGTGGTAAACTGGTCCCTCCAAAAGTGTCTAAAATGTCAGTCAGGGGTCCGGTCTGTCTGCTGCAATGTCGCCGTCGCCCTAAAAATCGCTGATCGCCGCCATTACTAGTAAAAAAAAAAAAATAAATAAAAATGAGATAAATCTTTCCCCTAGTTTGTAGATGCGATAACTTTTGTGCAAACCAATCAATATACACTTACTGGGATTTTTTTTTACCAAAAATATGTAGCAGAATACATATTGATCTAAGGGCCGGTTCACACTCTTGCGAGTGCGGCGATCGCATGTAATATCGGAGCGCACTGCTCCTTCATTACATGCGATCGGATGTGCGGTGCGAATTCAGCCATACACTTTGTACGGCTGAAATTCGCACTGCACCCACACAAAAGACGCACAGGACCCTTTTTTCCAGCCGCATCAGGATCGGATCGCACAGTGGTTCACACTTGTGCGATCCGATCCTGTGCGAACTGTCAGATCGCACTGCGATATGCGATCAAACTGGGGGTGTCGTTAACATTTCATTGACACCCCCTGCGTATCGCATATGGCAGTGTGAACTGCCAGATGTGCGTTTGCGATGCGGGAACAGGCTGCAAATTTGCAGCCTTCCCGCATCGCACAAGTGTGAACCGGGGCTAAAATGATGAAAAAATTAGATTTTTTTTTTTTTTAAAATTGGGAATGTTATATAGCAGAATGTGAAAAATATTTTTTTTGTTCAGAATTGTTGCTTTTTTTGTTTATAGCACAAAAAAATAAAAATCACAGAGATGATCAAATACCACCAAAAGAAAGCTCTATTTGTGGAAAAAAATGACATCAATATTATTTGGGTACAGCATCGCACGATTGCAATTGTCTGTTAAAGTAACGCAGTGTCGAATCGCACAAAAATGGCCTGGTCATTAAGGGGGCAAATCCTTCCAGTCCAGAAGTGGTTAAAAGCTAATTTTAGGACTCCATTCACACGTGTGCAACTCCAACGTCGCATGATTGCCAGTGCAACTTGATGTAACTTTGAGTGCGACTTTGATCCGACTTTACACTCTCTAGATCAAAGCCGGATCAAAGTAGTGCAGGCACCTTTTTTAAAGTCGTTTTGACTTTAAGTCTCACCTTATTTGAACAGGTGACATTGAAAAGAATAAGCTGCGACATGCCATGCGACTATGATGTCTAAATTCGCATGACAAGGTATATGATCAGTTTGATAAAAAAGACACATCCTTTGAAGTTAAGCACATGTCACAGGGTAACAATGCTCTGTTCGCCCCCGTTCACAATGACTGCGGCTTTGAAATTATGCGACTTCATCTGAAATCGCACAATTTCAAAGCCACGTGTCAGTGTGACTTTGGGTGCAACTTGGAAGACATCTGTGCAGTTTCATGCACAGATGTCTATGCAAGTTGCACCCGAAATCACCAAAAGTAGTGCAGGATAGACACAGGAAAACCTCTCATGGTGTAGTATGTAAAAATGTTATTTAATAGAGAAGTGACATTCAGACTCACATATAAAATTCCATAAACCGGCGCTGTTTCTGTGTTTTGCTGGTGTGGACATACACCATGAGAGATTTCCCTGTGTCTCTACCTCTAAGAGCCTAATAGATGTTACAGAAGGAGTAGTGGAAGCGAGCAACACCATATGGGCTTTATGCATCCAGGGCCCCCTAGAGATACCTATCCATTGCACAGAGGCTATCTACAAGAAAGTGAGAGGCGAGTCACACTGGTTTGGTGGCACTGCACTGAAGATCACCATTATTTTCTCCAAGATACATATAGGCGAAGGGATTCACCATCTTCACTTTAACCACTTGCCGACTGCCGCGCGACTATTTACGTCGGCAGTCAGCCCCTCACAGGCAAAGTGACGTATGGGTACGTCGCTAGCCTGTGAGGCTCTGGGAGCGAGTGCGCGCCGCAGGAGGCGCGCTCCCACTCGGTCACGGACCCCCCCACGCGTGTGCCCGGAGGACCCGATGTCCGCCAGGCACTCGCGATCGTCGGTTACACCGGGAGAAAGGCAGGCAGCTAATGTAAACAAAGCCGCCTGTCATTCTCCCCTGTGTAAGAGCAGAGATCATACGGTTCTGCTATGTAGGACCATTGATCTCTGCTGTTACACACACAGCCACATCCAATCACAGTAAGAAGCACGCCCCTAGGGACACACTTAACCCCTCCCTCTCAAAAAAAAAGTTAACCCCTTCACTGCCAGTGTCATTACAGTAACAGTGCATATGTATAGCACTGATTACTGCAGTAATGTCACTGGTAACCCCAAAAGTGTCAAAAATGTCAGTCAAGGGTCCGATCTGTCCGCCGCAATGTCGCAGTCCCGCAAAAAAAAAAAAAATCGAAGATCGCCTCCATTACGCATTAAAAAAAAAAAAAACAATAAAAATGACAAAAATCTTTCCCTTTGTTAGTAAATGCAATAACTTTTAGGCAAACCAATCAAAATACGCTTTTTGCGATTTTTTTTACCAAACATATGGTAAAAAAAAAAAATTGGCCTAAAATGTTAAAAAATTTTGATTTTTACATTTTTTTTTTTTTTTGGAAATTTCATATTCATATAAAAAAATGTGAAAAATATTGTTATTTTTGCAAAATTGACGCTTTTTTTTGTTTATAGCGCATGATCAAAAAATCACACAGGTGATCAAATACCACCAAAAGAAAGCTCTGTTTGTGGAAAAAAAGGACGTCAAATTCGTTTAGGTACAGCGTCGCACGACCGCGCAATTGTCAGTTAAAGTCACGCAGTGCCGAATCGCAAAATAGGCCCTGGTCAGGAAGGGGGTAAAATCTTCCGGGGCTTAAGTGGTTAATAAGACATTTGATTTTTTTTTTTTTTGAACAATTTTTGGCAAACACATTTTTTTTCACTTATTATATGAATCTTCATTGGGGACACGGATATATGTGGAGATACTTTTTATTATATGTGAAACCCAGAGCACCATCACGTCACAATTATATGGACACTGAGCACTTTATTGTATCATTTTATCATCACTATTTTTATCATCACCAAGTTTTATAATGTACATCACCATTTGTTTATAATGTACATCACCATTTTTTTTATAATGTACATCAAAAGTTTGTAATTATGATATTGATTTTATGAAATTTTACAAACGTGGACAGATATATTGCATTTATTATTAATCATTATTCACAGGAAGATATACTTTTATTATGGTTTGATTTTTTGCACTTTGTGAGAGGCAGCGCAGCACTATATTATATATCGCAATAAATCAAAGGCTAAGGATAAGCTTTTACATGTCAGCAGCAGCCTTATTTCCCATACTTACACCCCCTCTTTATATCCCTGTTTATTGGAATACATGAGACACCCCTGTAATTTATAGATAAATATTATTTTTGCAGAAAATCACTGTACAAGGCTCATGCTTATACAGGTACCGTACCTCCCAGATGTGCCCTGAGTGCAGCATCTGATCTGACTACAGAATTCCATGTCGTGCCCTCCTTGTGAGTGAAATCTCTGTAGTCATCCTCCTTGGATCTCTGGCTGGGGACACGGGTCTGATTGATGAGAGCTCCTCTAGGTGGCGCTGTTTTACACCTATTGGTCTGCCAGTGAGCTGTGCGCTCCCAGGGATCGGTATGGACGGGCTTCACATCACTCTGATCGGCCAGACATGGGATGGTTTTTCCGGTCCCGGGTCTCAGATCGGCATCCGCTCCAGCGCTCATAAAGCCCGAGCACGGATCGAGCAAAGGCACGTCATCCCGGAGAGGGTTCAGGCAGTATCCGGACATATCAGGAGAAGTGGAGTGTGGATTCCATTTCATAAATGGAAGTGGTGTTGTCATATAACTGGCCTGGTGTCGGCCTGCAGAGCCGCTTGTGTTTGTCTTAGTACCGAGCTGATCGTATACTACCATGACTGGCTAACTGTTATTGCTGCTAGTCGTCTCCCTCTAGGTCCTGAGTCTTCTTATGAAGTAATAATCTCCATTAAAGTACAGCGGGACTTTCAGGATCTCTGCCTTGTCTTCCCTTCTAGCGTGACAAGTGGTTGCTAGGAGACGAACGACGCTAACAGGCCCCGCCCTCCCGCTCAGCAGTCCTGGATCATAAACAGGTATCCCCGCCCACCTCTAGATGTGCCTGCACCCTATCCTTCCTCTCAGGGCTGCTGTTGGAAATCAGGGGGCTCTGTACAGTCTTCCTGGCAGCCCCCCCCCCTAATATAACAAGACAATATTTTCCCTAAAATATACAAAAACCATTTTTCGCAGACACAAACATAACAGTTATCTTGTGTAGCTCTTTTTAATTGGTTCTTACATTAAACATTTTTTTTATTTATTTTAAAAATGTTTACAATTATTTTATTTTACAATTTTTTTAATTAATTTATTACAATGTTTAATTGCTATTATTATTTTTTTTACATATTATTTTTGTAATGTTATATTATGTTATTTTGTAATATTATATTATGTTATCAGTGGCGTACCTAGAGCATTTGGCACCCGGGGCGGATCCTATATCTGGCATCCCCCCCCAACCTAAAATGTAAAAACACCCACACAAATTTGTAATGCTTTCAAGAATATTTATTGCACAAATTTCACAGCCCCCCATCACAGTGCCCCTTGCAGTCTGCGCCCCCCGTCTCTCTAATCACAGTTCCCCCCTTTGCACTTTCTGCCTCCCCTGCACAGTACTACCTTTGGCATTAACAGATAGCTAATACTATTAGCAATGTGTTTTAAGTTTGAGTAAGAGAT
The DNA here is from genome assembly GCF_965119305.1 of Pelophylax lessonae. Lineage (NCBI taxonomy): Eukaryota > Metazoa > Chordata > Amphibia > Anura > Ranidae > Pelophylax > Pelophylax lessonae. Next base: position 221,199,532 of record NC_138772.1, read on the forward strand.
AGGAGACATGCTAAAGGAGATGGTCAGAGACTGGGGACATAGTACAGTAGATGGTCAGAGACTGCAAACATGATACAAGAGATGGTCAGAGACTACGGACCTGATACAAGAGATGGTCAGAGACTGGGGACATGATAGAAGAGATGGTCAGAGACTACGGACCTCATACAAGAGATGGTCAGAGACTGGGGACATGATACAACAGATGGTCAGAGACTACGGAGGTGATACAATAGATGGTCAGAGACTGCAGACGTGATATAAGAGATGGTCAGAGACTGCAGACGTGATACAGCAGATGGTCAGAGACTGAGGACATGATACAGGAGATTGTCAGAGACTGAGGACATGATACAGGAGATGGTCAGAGACTGAGGACATGATACAGGAGATTGTCAGAGACTAAGGACATGATACAGGAGATGGTCAGAGACTGGGGACATGATACAGGAGATGGTCAGAGACTGAGGACATGATACAGGAGATGGTCAGAGACTGAAGACATGATACAGGAGATGGTCAAAGACTGAGGACATGATACAGGAGATGGTCAGAGACTGAGGATATGATACAGGAGATGGTCAGAGACTGAGGAAATGATACAGGGGATGTTCAGAGACTGAGGACATGATACAAGAGATGGTCAGAGACTGAGGACATGATACAGTAGATGGTCAGAGACTGCAGACGTGATATAAGAGATGGTCAGAGACTGAAGACGTGATACAGTAGATGGTCAGAGACTGCAGACGTGATATAAGAGATGGTCAGAGACTGCAGACATGATACAAGAGATGATCAGAGACTGAGGACATGATACAGTAGATGGTCAGAGACTGCAGATGTGATATAAGAGATGGTCAGAGACTGCAGACGTGATCCAGTAGATGGTCAGAGACTGCAGACGTGATACAAGAAATGGTCAGAGACTGCAGACGTGATACAATAGATGGTCAGAGACTGCAGACGTGATACAAGAGATGGTCAGAGACTGCAGACGTTATACAAGAGATGGTCAGAGACTGCAGACATGATGTAAGAGATGGTCAGAGACTGCAGACATGATACAGGAGATGGTCAGAGACTGCAGACATAGTACAGGTAATGGTAAGAGACTGCAGACATAGTAAAGGAGATGGTCAGAGACTGCAGACCTGATACAAGAGATGGTCAGAGACTGCAGACGTGATACAAGAGATGGTCAGAGACTGCAGACATGATAAAAGATATGGTCAGAGACTGCAGACATGATACAGGAGATGGTCAGAGACTGCAGACATAGTACAGGAGATGGTCAGAGACTGCAGACATAGTACAGGAGATGGTAAGAGACTGCAGACATAGTACAGGAGATGGTCAGAGACTGCAGACCTGATACAAGAGATGGTCAGAGACTGCAGACGTGATACAAGAGATGGTCAGAGACTGCAGACATGATAAAAGAGATGGTCAGAGACTGCAGACATGATACAGGAGATGGTCAGAGACTGCAGACATAGTACAGGAGATGGTAAGAGACTGCAGACATAGTACAGGAGATGGTCAGAGACTGCAGACCTGATACAAGAGATGGTCAGAGACTGCAGACGTGATACAAGAGATGGTCAGAGACTGCAGACATGATAAAAGAGATGGTCAGAGACTGCAGACATGATACAGGAGATGGTCAGAGACTGCAGACATAGTACAGGAGATGGTCAGAGACTGCAGACATAGTACAGGTGATGGTCAGAGACTGCAGACATAGTACAGGAGATGGTAAGAGACTGCAGACATAGTACAGGAGATGGTCAGAGACTGCAGACCTGATACAAGAGATGGTCAGAGACTGCAGACGTGATACAAGAGATGGTCAGAGACTGCAGACATGATAAAAGAGATGGTCAGAGACTGCAGACATGATACAGGAGATGGTCAGAAACTGCAGACATAGTACAGGAGATGGTCAGAGACTGCAGACATAGTACAGGAGATGGTCAGAGACTGCAAACATGATACAAGGGATGGTCAAGAGACTGCGGATGTGATACAAGAGAAGGTCAGAGACTGCAGACATGATAGAAGATAGAAGAACACTAGGGGGGCTGGAGAGCACAGGGAAAGCAGAGAGCACTGGAGGAGCTGAAGGACAGGGGGGGGGACTGGAGAGAATTAAGGGGGGGTTTGGAAAACATTGCAGGGGGGTTGGAAGGCGCAGAGTGTGGAGAGCACTGGGGGTGGGGGGGGGTGGGCAGGGAAAACCAGGGGGATGGAGAGCATGGGGGGAGAACTGGAAATCACTTAGGGGGAAGCCAGGGAGCACAGGGGGGTGGAGAGCACTGGGGGAGTCAGAGAGCATGGGGGGAGGTGAAAAGCACTGTGGGGAGCTGAAGAGCACCGGGGGGGCTAAGGAGCACGGGGGGGGGCTAAAGAGCATGGGGGGGGCTAAAGAGCACTGGGGGGGTTAAAGAGCATGGGGGGTTAAGAGCACTGGGGGAGCGTTAAGAGCACTGGGGGGGTTAAGAGCACTGAGGGGGGAGTTAAGAGCACTTGGGGGAGTTAAGAGCAATGGGGGGCTAAGATCACTGGGGGGGGCTGGAGAGAACTGGGGGGCCAGTAAAAGAAGTTGTATAGGATGGGGCAGCTGCATATAGAGAAATTGATCTTTCCATATTCCTCCTGCAGCCGCTGAATGCCTGCAGGAGGGAGAGAAGGAGAATCAGGCATCCAGCGGCAGCAGGAGGAATACGGAAACATCAATTCCTCTATATGTAGCTGCCCCATCCCCTTCCTATTCAGCACACAGGGGGGATCAGAAGCAGGCAGAACAGGGAGAATGATCGGTGTTGGAGAAGCAATTACAGGAACGATACTCTGTGTCTCCTCCTGTAGTAGCTGAAAGCTGGCAGGAGGGGAAGAAACTGGCTTTCAGCTGCTGCAAAGAGCCACACAAGGCTTCCTTCTGTAATTGCCCTTCTGCCCAACTGCACCGATTCCCCATGCTGTTGGGGCCCCCCTGTGTGCCAGGGCCCCCACAGGAATCCCCCCCCCCCCCATAAGCGGCCTTGCCTCCTCTCCAGACACTTGTTTATTTTATTTTTTTATTTTATTTAATTGAATTCATAAAAGGAGGTGCATTTTCACATGCATTTTAGTCATAATAGTATTAAGCGCTGTACCTTTTGTGTTATTATTATTCAGGATTTATATAGCGCCAACAGTTTATGCAGCGCTTAACAAAATGAAGGCAGCCATTACAATTACAATACACTTAGAACAGGAGGAATCAGAGGACCCTGCTCCTTAGAGCTTACAATCTAAGAGGGAGGGTCAATTTATAAAAAAGGTACAGAAAAAAATGTATATTGACCACCTAATATGCCACATCCCACTATATATAGAGAGAAGAAAAGAAACAGGATCCCATCCTGTCATAGGAGGACTTTACTGGCATAGAAATGTGAGACCAACAAGCGAATACAATTTTGAAGCATGACATGTTAGGTATCAATTTACTCTGTGTAACATTCTCTTTCACACGATAGAAAAAAATTGGGCTATTGTTTTCTTATTTTTTAATTCAAAAAAGTGTATTTCTTCCCAAAAAATTGCATTTGTAAGACCGCCGCACAAATACAGTGTGACATAAAATATTGCAACGATCTCCATTTTATTCTCTAGGGTCTTTGCTAAAAAAAAAATATATCATGTTTGGGGGTTCTAAGTAATTTTCTTGCAAAATTTCTGGTTTTAACTTGTAACCAACAAGTGTCAGAAAAAGGCCTTCTCCTTAAGTGGTTAAAGCAACGCAGCGCCGTATTGCAAAAAATGGCCCTGGGGATAAAACCTTCCCAGGGCTGAAGTGGTTAAAGAAGCCTATCCTGCTTCTAACTAATACACTGTTTCACTTTCTCCATTACAGTAGCTTATCTCCCACAGGTATTACCTTTTGTATCAGGAAAAAAAACAGGACCCCATCCTGTCATAGGAGGACTTTACCGGCATGGAAATGTGAGACCAAATTTATATGAAGGTATAAAAACATATATGTAATTGGAAAACATTAAAATACAGTGATATAACATAAGGTGAGCATATGCATAATAAAAACATAGAAACAATGGTGCTGCATAGAACATTTTGGACATATAATCTCCAGATGGAGGAATCAAATGTGACAACCTCCCATACAGGGATGGTGTCAAATACAAGCCCCTAACTGGGGATAATAAAGGAGTAACCTCTGTAGGTCAACGCGTTTTGCCGTAGGCATAGCTTCTTCAGGACCCAGGTATAGGAGGGAGGAGCTTATGTTCTGTTAACACAACAACCATAAAAAAATACCAGGCGCTGCCATAACCCCCGGTATTTAATATCAAAGTACCGTTGTAAAACTGCGGCGGACGGTCCGTAAATGGTTAACGGACTATTGCGCGGTCGTGCGACACTGTACCCAAATAAAATTGATGTCCTTTTTTCCCCACAAATAGAGCTTTATTGTGGTGGTATTTGATCACCTCTGCGTTTTTTGTTTTTTTTATGCGCTATAAACAAAAAACCGACAATTTTGAAAATATATATATATTTTTTACTTTCTGCTATAAAACATATCCAATAAAAAAAATGTAAAAAAAATCAAAATTTCTTCATCAGTTTAAACTAAATTGTATTCTGCCACATATTTTTGGTAAAAAAAATTCCAATAAGTGTTATTAAATTTTGATTGATTTGTGCAAAAGTTATTACGTCTACAAACTAGGGAATAGATTTATGGCGTTTTTGTTTTTTTACTAGTAATGGCGGCGATCAGCGATTTTTAGTGGGACTGCGACTTTGCAGTGGACAGATCGGACCCCTAACTAACACTTTTGACACTTATGAGGAGACCAGGGACATTTTACGGTGATCAGTGCTAAAAAATATGCAGTGTTACTGTATTAATGACACTGGCAGGGAAGGGGTTAACACCAGGGACAATAAAAGGGATAAGTGTGTCCCTAGGGGATGCTTTCTAACTGTGTGGGGGATTGACTCACTACATGAACACAGAGATCCGTGTTCCTAAATAGCAGGAACACAGGATCACTGTGTTCATCTCTGACAGAACAGCAATCTGCCTTGTTTACATACTCTCTCTGGGGAGCAATCTTAGGTGGCAGGCGGACATCGCGTCTGCCAGACCCACTGACTGGCTACCCCTCTGGCCAATCAACGCGTGCACGCCTCCACTGGCTATTGCACAAAACAACGTACAGGTACGTCATTTCGCGCAATAGAGCCAACTTGCCGCAGTATATGTACTGCTGGCAGTAGGCAAGGCGTTAAAGAGAAGGGTTTTCAGGGATTATCTAAAGATGGATAAATTAGGAGACAGTCAGACGGATTGGGGTTGGGAGTTCCAAAGGATGGGAGAAGCTCTGGAGAAATCCTGAAGGTGAGCATTGGAGGAGGTGAAAAGCAAGCTAGATAGCAGGAGGTCTTGGGAGGATTGAAGAGGGGGGCTTGGTTGATATTTAGAGATCAGGTTAGCGATGTAGCTGGGGGCAGAGTTGTCGATGGCTTTGTAAACTATTGTTAGTACTTTGAATTGTATTTATTGGGTGTTTAAAACAAAGGTAGGACATGCTGCATTTTTTCTGTACGGAATGCATCTGGAATGCGGCAAAAAGCAGCGAAATGCATGTGCCCTGAAGTGAATGGTAGAAAAAACGTATTGGAACACATCAAAAAATGTGCAGGCATAAATGCACCTGGAACGCAGAAATTGTAGTGTGAACTGTCTCTAAGGCTGCATTCACACCTGTGTGTTTCCTAAACGTGTGTTTTGCCACGCGTTTCAGATTCAAGCTGCAATCTATGGGCTGCCACATCATCCCCTGAAAACTGAACAATGTAACATGTAATATTAATTACACAGGTTCTGAGGCTAATTTAAAGTGGAAGTAAACACTTCTATCGTTTTCAGGCAAGGAAGTTGCCATCTTGGCCTCTATTTAATCTCCAACTGCCATGATGCTGCACATGTGATCAGTTATGACACAGCCATTGGTTGGTTTGACAGTTTGCATGAGAGCACAACCAATGTGACAGTTGTATTCCAGGCGCGGGTCAGAAATGTAATTGTTTTTGAAACTGTTAAATGGATGGGTTTACTTTCACTTTAATGCAGATTGGGCACTAAGGGATCAATTCACTGAGCTTTACCACATGCAGTAAGGATATCATGTTACTCATTTGCATAAATTATTGCATGTGGTAAATAAAGTCCCTTTCATTTAAAAAATAAAAAATAACGATTTTCTGGTAAACAACAAAAAATAAAATTTGTCAGTAAACAAAATAAATAAATAAATAAATAAATAAATAAATAAAAGCGGTAAGTCCAATTCACAAACGAAACAGGAACTAAAAAAAGGTGTGATATTGAACACCACCCTTTTGGTGATGGTAACCAGTGCGGTACTAGAAAGAGGGGCCTATTCAAACCAGAATCAGAAAGGGGCATTCCAACCACCAAGAGCCTAATTCAACCCAAAAGAGGCCTAATTCCACCCATAGAACACCCACAGGAAGGGGTACAATACTATCTCCAGATAGGGGGGTGTAGCACCCTCCTAGGTAGGTGCTAGGAAAACCCATAAGTGGGGCCCTGCCTGCTTATCAGGGGGGTCTGATTGTTCAGCTAAACTTTCATTTGTTCGCAGGTGTGTCTGTTGAGCTTGGAGAGTCTCCCCACTGTGTCCAACAAGAGCTCTTATTGGGCAGTGGAGGAAACCTGACCAATAGCACACCAGGGTGTACCGAAGTCAGTAATATGTAGGGCAGTGTACAGAGGTAAGTAGTATAGAGGGCAGTGTACAGATGTCAGTAGGATGTATTACAGTGTACAGGGGTCACTATGAAGTAGAACAGTGCACAAGGGCCAGTAGGAATTAGGGCAGTGAACAGAGGTCAATGGGACGCAGGTCAGTGTACAGAAGGTAGTAATTTGTAAGACAGTGTAAAGAGGTCAGTCGTTTGTAGGGCAGCGTGATGAGGTCAGTAGGATGTAGAGCAGTAGACAGAGGTCAGTAGTAGTATGTAGGGAAGTGTACAGAAGTCAGTAATATGTAGGGCAGTGTACAGAGGTGAGTAGTATGAATGGTAGTGTAAAGAGGTCAGTAGAATGTATTAAAGTGTATGCAGAGCAGTAGACAGAGGTCAGTAGTATGCATGGTAGTGTACAAAGGTCAGTAGAATGTATTGAAGTTTATAGGGGCCAACAAGAGGTAAAGCAGTGTACAGGGGCTAGTTGGAGGCAGGGCAGTGTACAAAGGTTAGTAGGATGTGGTCAGTAGTATGTAGAGCAGTAGACAGAGATCAGTAGTATGTAGGTAAGTGTACAGAAGTCAGTAATATGTAGGGCAGTGTACAGAGGTCAGTAGTATGCATTGTAGTGTACAGAAGTCAGTAGAATGTATCGAAGTGTATAAGGGCCAATAAGAGGTAGAGCAGTGAACAGGGACTAGTAAGAGGCAGGGCAGTGTACAGAGGTCAGTAGGAGGCAGCTCAGTGTACAGAAGTTAGAAGTTTGTAGGACAGTGTACAGAGGCCAGTAAGATGTAAGGCAGTGTACATAGGTCAGTAGTGTGTAGGACAGAGTACAGAAATCAGTAGTATGTAGGGCAGAAGAAAGAGATCAGTAGTATGTCGGACAGTATTAGGAGGTCAGCAGTATGTAGGAAAGTGTACAAAGTCAGTAGTATGTAGGGCAATGTACAGAGGTCAGTAGGATGTAGGGTAGTGTACAGAGGTCAGTAGGATATAAGGCAGTGTACAGAGGTCAGTAGGATGTAGGGCAGTGTACAGAGATCAGTAGAATGTATTGCAGTGTACAGGGGTCGGTAGGAGGTAGGGCAGTGCACAGAGGTCAGTAGGATGTAGGGCAGTGTACAGAGGTCAGTAGGATGTAAGGCAGTGTACAGAGGTCAGTAGGATGTAGGGCAGTGTACAGAGGTCAGTAGGATGTAAGGCAGTGTACAGAGATCAGTAGGATGTATTGCAGTGTACAGGGGTCGGTAGGAGGTAGGGCAGTGTACAGAGGTCAGTAGGATGTAGGGTAGTGTACAGAGGTCAGTAGGATGTAGGGCAGTGTACAGAGGTCAGTAGGATGTAGGGCAGTGTACAGAGATCAGTAGGATGTATTGCAGTGTACAGGGGTCGGTAGGAGGTAGGGCAGTGTACAGAGGTCAGTAGGATGTAGGGTAGTGTACAGAGGTCAGTAGGATGTAGGGCAGTGTACAGAGGTCAGTAGGATGTAGGGCAGTGTACAGAGGTCAGTAGGATGTAGGGCAGTGTACAGAGGCCAGTAGAATGTAGCGAAGTGTACAGAAGCCAGTAGGATGTAGCGAAGTGTACAGAGGCCAGTAGGATGTAGCGAAGTGTACAGAGGCCAGTAGGATGTAGGGCAGTGTACAGAGGTCAGTAGGATGTAGGGCAGTGTACAGAGGCCAGTAGAATGTAGCGAAGTGTACAGAAGCCAGTAGGATGTAGCGAAGTGTACAGAGGCCAGTAGGATGTAGCGAAGTGTACAGAGGCCAGTAGGATGTAGGGCAGTGTACAGAGGTCAGTAGGATGTAGGGCAGTGTGCAGAGGCCAGTAGGATGTATTGCAGCGTACAGGGGTCAGTAAGAGGTAGGGCAGTGTACAGAGTTCATTAAGAGGCAGGTCAGTGTACAGAGTTTAGTAGTTTGTAGGGCAGTGTAAAGAGGTCAGTAGGATGTATTGAGTATGCATAGGTCAGTAGGATGCAGGGCAGCGTACAGGGGTCAGTAGAATGTAGGTCAGTGTACAGAGTCCAGTAGGATGTAGGGCAGTGTATAGAGGTCAGTAGAATGGATTGCTGTGTGAAGAGGTCAGTATTATGTAAGGCGGCGCACAGCGGTCAGCAGTTTAAAGGTCAGTGTAGAAAGGTCAGTAGTAGGGAGGGCAGAGTACAGGGGTCCGCTTAGCAGTTTGTAGGTCATTGTACAGAGATCAGTAATTTGTAGGCAGAGTACAGGGTTCAATAGTTTGTAGAGCAAATACTAGGGGTTAGCAGAGCAGAAGACAGTCAGTAGGGCAGATATTTGCATGTACAGGGAGTCACAGCAGGACAGAAACTTTCTAAAAATGCCAGCAGAATGCTTGGATGTATAGGGAGAGGTATAAGCAGTAGAAAGAGAGAAGTGCTTATGCCGCTGTACAGAACACTGGTGAGACCTCACTTGGAGTATTGTGCGCAGTACTGGAGGCCATATCTCCAGAAGGATATAGATACTCTAGAGAGAGTTCAGAGAAGAGCTACTAAACTAGTACTTGGATTGCAGGAAAACTTACCAGGAAAGGTTAAACGACCTTAACATGTATAGCTTGGAAGAAAGAAGAGACAGAGGGGATATGATAGAAACCTTTAAATACATAAAGGGAATCAACTCGGTAAAGGAGGAGAGCATATTTAAAAGAAGAAAAACTACCACAAGAGGACACAGTTTTAAATTAGAGGGGCAAAGGTTTAAAAGTAATATGGGGAAGTATTACTTTACTGAGAGAGTAGTGGATGCATGGAATAACCTTCCTGCAGAAGTGGTAGCTGCAAATACAGTGAAGGAGTTTAAGCATGCATGGGATAGACATAAGGCTATCTTTCATATAAGATAGGGCCAGGGACTATTCATAGGATTCAGATATATTGGGCAGACTAGATGGGCCAAATGGTTCTTATCTGCCGACACATTCTATGTTTCTATGTTTCTACACATGCAGAACAGGGAACGCGCTACTGGTTTTCTTCTGGCGCGCTGATCTCTGCCGCCATTCCTCTCTTGCCCATTCTATGTGTTGTCATACACAATCGATGGGTAGATTGCTATGAATGGTTTGCCAACCCCTGCTCTAAAGAAACTCTAGGCTCCCACTAAACCCTGGTTGAGAAAGGCTGGTCTATAAGCTCCAGAAATGAAAATCCAGCCCAAATATTTTACTTTGACTGGTTATTCCTAGAATTTCTGAACAAAAGACTAAGGCTGCATTACTCATATCAGTATGCTCCATTTACACCATTATACATATTTGTTGTTTGCCATAATACATGTTATTTATAGCAGTGGCAGCCAATGTGAGCTGATAATAGTCATATGGATGAAAATAATGATACTTACAACAACATAAAATAATGACCCTTATGACCTAAATAACAAGGCTTCACAGCTTGATAAACTCAGCCTGCTTCCAGAGCCGCTAGCCAGTAAAAAAAGTGTTGATTGTGCATTCTGAAGATGCTTGCTAAATGTTTCTTGAACATTTTCAAAGGATATATACACTTAAATAGTTCTTAGCACACACACACACAAACACAATACAATCTCCAACATGAATGCTAAATTTACAAAATTAAATTGTTTTGAGATAATAAATCCCTCTAGACCTAATTTGTGTTTCCTGCAAAGCAGCAAAAAACAAAGATATGCAAAACAGAAATAGCTAAGTTACACTAAGCACTTTCAGTACTGTAATATTATGCATGCTTAAAGGATAAGTTCACCTTTGTTAAAAAATAAATAAATAAAATAAATGCACATCTTTTTGGAGGTAAAAACATGTACATTGTTTTTTTAGTAGGGGCCTGTAAAGCATTGCACCTGCGAAGGGTGTTCGTGTAGCTGTCTGCCCATACCTTGTACGATCAGGCAGTTACTGGATGGCAGAAAGCATCAATAAATTACCTAGAATGCTCATCAGCACCCTGGTAGTTCATTGAGAACTTAAAGCTGTCAGTCGCAATAGCTGATGGTAGTTGTAGTTTCCCTATACACAGAACTCTGTGAATAAATAATGTATCTGGGTGGGCAGAGCTCCTCATAGCTGTATTGTTTTTAAAATAGTGACAGTGGGTGCAGGTAGAGGATCCCCAGGAACTGGGATTAACCACTTAAGCCCCGGAAGATTTTACCCCCTTTCTGATCAGGGGGTATTTTGCGATTCGGCACTGCGTGACTTTAACGGACAATTGCGCGGTCATGCGACGCTGTACCTAAATGAATTTGACGTCCTTTTTTCCCACTAACAGAGCTTTCTTTTGGTGGTATTTGATCACCTGTGCGATTTTTTTGATCATGCGCTATAAACAAAAAAAGAGCGTCAATTTTGCAAAAATAACAATATTTTTCACATTTTTTATATGAAATTCCCCCCAAAAAAATGTAAAAATCTAAATTTTTTAACATTTTCGGCCAATTTGTTTTATGCTACATATGTTTGGTAAAAAAAATTGCAAAAAGCGTATTTTGATTGGTTTGCGCAAAAGTTATCGCGTTTACTAACAAAGGGAAAGATTTTTGTCATTTTTGTTGTTTTTTTTTAACGCGTAATGGCGGCGATCTGCGATTTGTTTTGCGGTACTGCGACATTGCGGCGGACAGATCGGACCCTTGACTGACATTTTTGACACTTTTGGGGTTACCAGTGACATTTCTAAAGTAATCAGTGCTATACATATGCACTGTTACTGTAAAATTACACTGGCAGTGAAGGGGTTAACTTTATTTGAGAGGGAGGGGCTGTGTGTGTCCCTAGGGGCGTGATTCTAACTGTGATTGGCTGTGGCTTGAGCTGTAGAAACAATGATCAACGGTCCTACATAGTAGTTTACACTTGTTTACACTAGCCGCCTGCCTTTCTCCCTCTCCCGAGACATCGGGTCCGCCGGTCACACACGCGGGGGGGTCCGTGACCGTGCGGGAGCGGGAGCGCACCGCCGGCGGTGCGCGCTCGCTCCCCAGAGCCTCACAGGCTAGTGACGTATATATACGTCACTTTGCCTGTGAGGGGCTGACCGCCGCAGTATATCTACTTGCGGCGGTCAGCAAGTGGTTAAGGGGGCAAGGGTTGTTGTATCAGTAGCATGTTACATGGTACACCTTGAATACTGATGTAACATGTTCTAGAAGGTGAACTTATCCTTTAAACGTTAAATGCATACACGGAATATCTGTGTAGCATAATAGGATATTTCTGTATGTTATTTGTGTATTATACTGTATGTGTGCAGGTATATTATGTATTTGTGTTTTTCTTTATAATTTTTCTATTCTTTAATGCCCCTTCAGGTCCCCCTGTCTGTTTTTCAGGTGGACCTGATCGGGCCACCCTTTCCACTCTATGGAGAGGCAGATGTCAGCGGAGATGTGCTTAAAACAGACAGATGGCGATATGTTCGCCATCCATCCAGTGGGTCAGATCGGATGAAAATGAACATGCTGTCTGTTTTCATCCGATCTCCCCATAGAGGAGAGTGGGACTCCGACAGGTTGTGTCTCTGCATAGTGAGCAGAGACGGACCTGTCATCCGCCTGCTCAGCGGGGATCAATGGAGCGATCCTTGCTGAGCTAACAGGGTCCACCGAACGGATCCACCCCCGTGAGAAAGGGGCCTAACTTAAAGCAATAATAAACCCAAAAGCAAACATAGTTAGTTAAGGTTTAATTAAGACAATCTATCCAGTTCAACCTGTGTAGGTGTGTGTGTCCGTGATGATAATCATTTCCCATATCCCTGTATATTGTGTTCTTTAAGATGTACGTCCAAGAGTCTTAAAAATATCAATACTTCCTGCCGATACCACCAGTTGTGGAAGAGAGTTCCACATTCTTACTGCCATGACAGTAAAAAAAAACCCTACGCAGCTTAATATTAAACTACTTCTCCTCCAATACCATTGTGTGGCCACGTGTTCTCTTACATTCCCTGAGACTGAATAGCTTTTTTCAAATGCTGGGGTAACCATTGAGGTATTTGTAAATCGCTATCATATCCCCTCTCAAAACATTTCTCAAACATCTCTCAAAATTTTAATATAATATAGCTTACCAATTCTTAGATGTGATGGCAATATTGGTTTCCTTTTTTACGCCTTCTTTCTTTTTTTATCTGGTGATCCAGCCAGCAAGTCTGTTGTTTTTCAAAAGCACGTTCCTGCCTGCGTTCCTGGAATGCTCAGGTGTAAATGCCGCTTCACATGTCACTTTCACAATCTGTGCTCCAATAGCTTCTATGAAGGCAGATGAAACATAAAAAGACCCCCAATCTTGCATGAAAGAGAACCTGTCTTTAAAATATATCACAGGGAACTTTTTGTCCCCTATGTGATAAAAATAAAGTTTTGAGCCTACCCCACCCAACGTGCGCACATACACGAATGCAAACACACCTATCGGGGGCACCTACATTCAAAAATACTACTTGCGATACAAGTTGTACATATTGTCACTCTCCAAGAAGAAAAAAAATGCCTGGGGTTCCCCCTAAACATACATACCCACTGTGCCCTGTGAAAAAACACATGCCACCAGTTATCAGTAAAGTGCATGGCAGGCTGTGAAAAAAATGAGTTTCAGCCAGCAAAAATAGGAAAATGCCCATTTAAAACACAAATTCAGCCTGTTATGACTGTGCATGTGAAGAGGCTGTAAAGAAGCTGAAGGATACAGCACTCAGCAGAATTAGGTTATAAAAACCTTTCCATCCACACTTCCAAATTCCCCCCAAAACACAGCAGTTTGCTACTTAACCACTTGACCTCCGGAAGGTTTTACCCCCTTTATGACCAGGGTATTTTTAGCTATTCGGCACTGCACTATAAGTGGCAACTGCGTGGTCATGCAACACTGTATGCCAATGACATTTTTATCTTTTTTTTTAGACAAATAAAGCTTTTTCTTTTGGTGATATTTGATCACCACTGGGTTTTTTATTTTTTTGGGGATAAAAAATTTTTTTTCTTAATTTCTGTTATAAAATCTTGCAAACAAAAAATCTTTCTTTATAAATTTAGGCATGCTGTGTGCAAAATTTCTTTGGTAAAAGTAACCGAAATCGATGTATATTATTTAGTCTGTGTGAAAGTTATAGTGTGTACAATTTATATATTTGAAAATAGATCGGTCCTGGAGAATAGATCGGTTACTGGGGAATGTGCCTGTATGCATAAGCCCTAAAGGAAGTTGAAAAATAACTTACTGGCAAGAGCACCAGGTGAAAAAAAAGGGAGAAAAACTAAAAAAGATAAATAAATGTAGCCACCCCATATAAAGGATAAGTTCACCTTACCAATATTACTTAGAAAACCCAAACATTATACAGTATATATTTTTTTTTAAAGCAGAGGCCTTAGAGAATAAATTGGTGCATTTTGCAACCCTTTCTATGTCACACGGTATTTGCGCAGCGCTTTTTAAAATTCAATTTTTGGTAAAGAATACTTTTTTTTTATTTTATTGCAAAAAAAACGGCTTCACGTTTTCACTCAGACTCATTGCTCACGTATGTATTTGCTGGGCTGTCTGGTAGTCTCCTATTCCCGGGAGCTGCGATGCTCACCTGTGACCTGCCCATCCCTCCTGCTCAGCGGCCCTGGGATTTGGGCAGGTTTTCCCACTGAGCATCGGCGCTACGTTTCACGCCATGCACGTGACGTCATTCCTACTGGCGCCGCGTAATTGGCTGTGACTTCCACCTTATGCATATAAGGCATCTCTTCGGGAGCAGCTTGCCACATGTCGCCTATCTCCCGTGTGGGATTGCCTTTCTCATGCACATCCACGTGGCGTTGGGGGTACTATGTGGACATTTTTATCTTGGTGTGAAACTTTTTTCTTGGACTTTGGATTCCTGCTCTCAATCCTTACATTTCCCCCCTTGGACGCTTGGTGTCCCATTCACTGGTAAGTTATTCTACCTTAGTCCCTTCTCATCCTTCCCATCCCACACCCGTAGGTTTTTCCATTCCCTCCATACCCTGCACCCAACTTCATCCCATCTTTTCACATTGAGGGCCTTCACCCTAATGGTCATCTTTTAGCACTGCTTCCATTCCCTCACCCCATGCATGTCCTTCCCTCTTTTGGACAACACGTTACGTATCAATAGCATCACCCATTGCTATATATATATATATATATATATATATATATATATATATATATATATATGAACACACTCATATACCTCCCTTTAGGATCACTTTGTGGCTGCTAGTCCCTTACTTACATTTTCATTTTCATCCTCATTCCCTACCACTGCAAGTCTTTCACTTCTATTTTCATTCCTATTCATCTCTACTTTCTCTTCTTGAGTTTCTATCGCCTCATGCCCTGTCCGCATATGTTTCACCCTCCCAGCTCCTTGGAGAGCCGTACTTCCAGCCATGCCCGATTAACCATATCAGTGTGCAACAGTAGATCTGAGCTGCATTACATTCACTATACATCTGACCCTGATGAAGTGGAATGCAGTCCACAGAAAAGCGTCGAGCCTACTTTGATGCAATCTCAGTATTCTGTATTGTCTGTTCCTCCAGACAAACAGTTTGAACCTGTTATGTCATTATGCGATTCAGACATACGCACTCAGCTCATGTTCATCATGTCTGTTATTTAATTCCATTTTCACTTTGTCTACTCTAACTTGAACTTTACACAAAAGAGGACAACTCTCACTTGACCTCGCTTAACTGAACTGGATAGCAGACCCTCTGCTGAACCATACAGGATATAGTCCTTTGCACACTTTGCTTCACTGGCTCAGTGAAGACTCAATAAACACTGACTTTTCAGGACACAACTCAGTATCCTCTTTAGCTGACACCCGTGCACTGACTTCACTAGCACAAAGGGATGGCCCTCACCGAACAGGCCCCTAGACGTAGATCTGTACTCACAGAAACAGATCTTTCCAGGTATATCCCCCTTCTCAGTCAGTTCCGCCGGATATCAAGGTTTCAGCTTCTGTAACTCCCCAGGTCAATCACCTGAGACCGCAATGGCCCCCTCCCTCCGGGATCCCCAGCCAAAGACCCCTGCACATGTGCTCTCTTCTTATAAATAAAGTGTAATGAATCTGCAGTAATGTTTCATGCCCTGACTGTCTGCTTACCTCTCTAGTCTGTGTATCAGCTTTAGGGGCCGTGCTCTCATACCTGTATATTTAAGTAGAACAGAGGAGAAATTGAACTACCCAATAGGTGCCATCATCCAAAAATTGAGAACGAAAGCAATTTTGTGAGAATTCATGCGTCTGGAAAACCAGATCGCATCGAATAGTCACAGAAAAAAATGACTGGACTTTCTAAGGCACATCATAGAATGAATCAAGTTGACTCGTGTATAGTAAATTATATCCTTTTTATTTGTTACAAAAAATTAAAAGTTTGAAGACAGAAAATAGACAAGGAGTTTTCCTCTTCAAGAGGAAACCTTTAGCATGGATAATTAAAATCGCATAGCCCAAGACAATTTTTATCCAGAAGGCCCAAGGGTGACTGGAAAAATTGTGTGGGCTATGATGCATTCATAATGCGTTCACAACAATAGTTAGACAACTATAAATTTGTATCTGATCTTTGGGTCTACGCGTTTCGTGCTTCTTCAGGACCACATTTTAGCATCAGATAAATCTTAAGACAAAGAGAATTTTTCATTAGTACATTTGTAATACGAATAATAAATAATACAGTTTGTGTGCATATGGTCCAAATAAACTCACACCTTGTGGGTGTAGCTAATGTCTCCCGGGCGGACATAGAGGATGCGATACAGGACGATCAAGGCAGTGTTAATGATCTTAATGGTTTCTATAATAGGATCTAGAAGTATATATAAAGTGTAGTTTAGAACATTTATACTTAATAGATTAGCCTTAGCCTTCTTATTGACTATGCCTACCTGTATTTTATTACTGTATAAATATATATAGAATAAATTTTATGGCAGAAATGGAGTACAGCAGAGGGTTTTTTCCAGGATCGATAAATCCTGGTCTTGGACAGACCTAGTATGAAGCAAGAAAAAAAGAAGAGAAAAATAGTTTCTCATATATGTTTTACACATATGGAGGTCCAAAACTTTTATTGGCTTATTACCTTAATGGAATATCTGTGGTAACAGATATACTGGTGTATGGAGCCTCTTAGATGTTGCTCCTATATTCACAGGGTCCAGGGGAGGGATGAAAACCCGATTCTAAAAAGCATAGGGGGATTTTAGCTAGTATTAGGATACATCTTATAAAACATGCCAAAGAATGTATATATTGTATTACCTTGTTGGTCCGGTGGTCACAATGTATCCCTGGAGAGTTTTATTAATCGGGATGACCACTTCAAGGATATTATAGACCAGATTAGAGATAGTGTTATAGAGTATCCAGTCCTAGTGGGCTATATGCCTAGATTGCTTTTCCCATATTCAACCTATATATGGACATATATATATATATATATTTTGTATTAGGACCAATAATAATATGAGGTTCTAATGATCTAATAAACAGAGTATATAGTTTAGGTAACACAGAGTATTATATATGGATGTAAGTATGCCCATGAGATTCAATCTGGCTGGCTGGTAGGTTAGGGTCCCTGAGTATGGAGCCGGAGGTTCTGGCCTGCAGTGTATCAAAGGTCCGTTTAAAGTTTTGTCCTCAAAAGGGGTAATTAGTAAAGTAATAGAGTCCTCTGTCTGTTACCTGTGCTGCCGCTCTGCCACGAGTCCGCCACCATGTTGAATGGTTGGCGGACTAAGTCCTTATGTATCGCGCCCTCCACACCGCCATTGGCGGACCGAGCGCCCGGGGGCGGAACTCCCCCATGAGGCTACTTCCGGCGTAACAACGCCTATATCCACCAACGGCAGTGCGTGCGCCTCAATACACTCACCTCCGAAACCGGAAGTCTTGAGTGCAGGGAGGTGATCGGGCGCCGGCGCACAAGGAGTATGCCGATCACATCCGGTCCCTCCCGAAATCAAGGAGACATCCAAAGGTGTCTCCCCGCCGAGGCGCATATGCCCGCCCGGAAAGAGAAAAGCACACACCCTGTGGAGGCCCATTGGAGCATTGCACACAAGTACCATTTGATTAGAGTATACAGAGACATATAACAACACCTTTTACAGCATTTAAATTCCCAATTGCAACATATAGGGTACAAAGCCATTGTCAATCATAGATTTCAATAAAGATTCTTATATATATTATAATACAATATACCATTGAATAGTATGGCGCCTTTACTTTTATAAGGCCCCATATTAGAATATTAAGAATATTCTTATTTAAGTAATCTTCTCTCTGCATGGCTCCACCCCAGCCTCTAACAGGAAACACTATATTCATCCACGCACTGCAAGCCAGCTTTGCCCAAGCAAAAATTGTGCAAAGACTTCACTCAGTGTTTCTTGCCATGTGCTCTGCTTCTGATCTCTTTGTACCAGCTTTGGCTTGTTTACCTGACCATCCCTGTTTTGCCCCGAACTTAGGCTTGTAGGCTTGTTCTTCTGACTATCTTATGTGGTCCTGTACTGCTGCTTTCTCTCCATCCATCAGAGCCACCCGTGAGCGTGAGCTGGGAGACCCTGGGGCCCACGATCTGGAGTCAGCTGTAGCCA
This sequence comes from Pelophylax lessonae, assembly GCF_965119305.1. Taxonomy (NCBI): domain Eukaryota; kingdom Metazoa; phylum Chordata; class Amphibia; order Anura; family Ranidae; genus Pelophylax; species Pelophylax lessonae. The sequence continues at coordinate 221,217,970 of NC_138772.1, forward strand.
AGTCCATCTTCACCATCAGAGGCTCTAGTGAAAACCTGCTGGCTCTTAGACTCTGCGCCCTGGGGAATCTTATGCTCTAGTTCCCTGTCCAGGACCATGGCTGCGACCCTGTGTATCTGCTTCTCTGAGCCATCGACCCTCAGCAGTCAACCGTTGAGTTCACAACCTCCGTGGTGCGCTCCCCGTCACTTGGTCCTGTATGCCTTGAGGGTTTTTCCTCTGCCAATGGCTAGGGCTGTATCTACACTCATGCTCCCATTTGTCATGTTTCCTCTTACTGTCCAATACGCCCCACCCTATTGGATCAGTGTGAAACTGACAGACAACATGAGCAGCATCTAATCACACTGAGCAGACCCTATCAATGGATCACTGCTCCCTATTAGGCAGAGAGTACCTAAATTTGCCTGACAGTTCCCCTGGTAAGCAGAGAAACCCAAAAACTATGCACTCTCTAGCACCTTCCTAGGAGAGTGCTACATCCACCCCCCACCATAAATAAACCATGTCCTCAGTGGCTTTGGGCACCCGCCCCTGGAAAATACCTAAACAAAAATTTACAAGGAGTATCTCACAAACTTGGAAGAGGGTAAAAAGGAGTTAACAAATGAACAAAGCCATGGGGCATACCCCATATGTGGCCAGTATGTACAATAAATAAGCATAGAAAAATATAAGACATTTGCCGTACAATAGATATTTTCACTTTTAAAAAGAACATCTACCAAGTGCACTGTATTAGCGCACCCCCGACAAAAATAACTGATTGGTAGGGTAAAGTAGTTAACTAACAATACTACAAATAGTATCATTACATACAGTATGTACAATACATTTCCATGGACTACCTCATTTGAGGCATAAGGACTTTTTTCAACCCTGCAAAGTAAGTGCACAAATATGTTGCAATTGTATACTTACAGTGAGACTCTGCTCTCCCCAGAGGTGATTTTCTCACCCGAACAGGCACCTATCACTAACTTTCATGAGATATTTTGTGCATCCAGCCCCCTAAGGGCAACTCTTGACACGTTGTCCCATTGTGCTCCTGTAAAAGGAAAAACAGAACAACCTACAATTCTACCTGACTAAAATACGTTCTGTAGTGTTCCAAGCAGGAAACATATGGCTAATAATAGGTAAAATCCCTCTCAAATATCAGGGTACTGACTCTTTCCTAGTAGCCAAACTCACAAGTTAAGATAAAGTGGTGTGAAGTTGAATGCCTGCAGTGACCCCCCTCTTTCAGCATTGAAGCCACACATCTTCTCTTAGCGACCAACTGTCTTTGCTGGCGCCCGTAGCAATGGTTGGCCTTCTTGCGGACAATTGAAGGAACTCTTCAAGAAAGTCCTCCTCCAAAGCTCTTGCCTATCAAGTGAGCAACTATGTATGTATGTGAGTTATGGACCTTAGATTGTAAGCTCCTTGAGGGCAGGGACTGATGTGAATGTATACAATGTATATGTAAAGCGCTGCGTAAATTGACAGCGCTATATAAGTACCTGAAATAAATAAATAAATAATAACTACCTTCTGACATGGTAGCAACTCACACAAGTTTAATCTGGCAACAGTGGCGACCACTGGCCAAATGATCTTTGCGAAGTGTCCCAAACAGAATATCTTTGCAAAGTGTCCCAAACAGAATATCTTCGCAAAGTGTTTTTTCAGTAACTAGGGGTTTACCCCCCCCCCCCCCCCAGGTAGCAGCCCCTGGATCAGATAGGAGAAATCCTCTGCAGCAGAAGATTTTGTTTTCTTGATGAGGCAAGCTTCAGTTATCCCCTCCTCTATTTGCAAGGATAGGAGGGAAAGGGAACTTGGGAAAAGGGCCTCTAGTAACAAAAGATTCTTGAGTTGTAACAGCCTCTTTCAAGACAATACTTAGTTCAAATGAACAGTAAGCTTGACAAAACTTAGTAGTAGTATTTGGTAGTGATTGACCGATATTGTTTTTTTGTTGTTGATACCGATACCGATATTTTGCCCGATGCATATCGGTATCGGTAGATATTGGCCGATATTTTCGTACATTTAAAAAATGTTTTTATTTTTTATTTTTAGCACTTGACAGGTACTGTTGTGGAGGGATCTGGGGGTCAAAAAGACCCTAAACCCTTCCTCTGCACTTAAAAGCATTCAAAATGCCAAATATGGCTGTTTTGAATGCTGTCATTTTTTGAATCTGGCGCCGAGTAGTCATGACATCAGTTTCGGGTTTTACATGCGGCTTTGATCGGGTCTTCGGCGGCCATGCAGGCTGGTTGCCCGGACCTCCTGGTGGGAAGTCCCCCCCATCCCGCTCCTTGTAATGACAGCCGAGCGGCTTCTCAGCCGCATCAATTGTCATTACAAGACAGCCGACCGTCGGCTATGGATGCCGGTATCGGGGTGATGCCTCTAGCTGCAGGCATCACTCCGGTACACGCACTTTCCCGAAATATCGGCAATATCGGTAACCTCGGGGGCCGATTCTGATATATCGTGGAATGTGCATATCGGCCCCCGATATATAGGCTTTGCCGATAATCAGTCAATCCCTAGTATTTGGATTATCTTTCCATCAGGACCCTGAATACTGATAGCCCACGCTTGATTCTTCCTGTCTGGGCATTTGATCACCACATGATCAATGTGTATTGATCTCCCCAGACTCCAATTATCTTGAATGGACAGAAATGTTTTCCAGAGCTGTTGCTTGGTTGAGTTCCGATGTGGCTTTGGAACGTATAGAAAGTCACAGACAGCTTCATCACACCAAGCCTCTCTTTTGCTCTTGTATTTCCTCCATTACCTCTCTAGGGGCATAGGGATAATCATACCCATATTCTATAGCCACCTTCCATTGTACATATCTCTGAAGATGAGAGAACCTGGGAAGCTTCTGCCTGTCGCCTCCCACAGGCGGGACGTACAGGGTCTCCACTTTGGTGATTAGACTAGAGTAGGCCTCATTCTGAGCTCGAGCCCTAGCATAAGTGTAAGGTGGGGGACAAACCTGGGACCCTGGTTGCATAGGCCTCACAAAACCCAAGGTTTCTTGCACATTTCATGTGAATGACTGCTGCCTCTTTCCCATTACTGTGAAAACTTGAACACGGGGAACCTCCCCTCTCCTCAGTTCCCCAGTCCCACTCCGTTTCCTCTTCTGATCCCTCTTCCAAGGATCCAAATTGGCATTCAAACCTAGGTGACCCCACATCAATGATCCCTGGCTCCTCCTCACCTGAGGAGCTTGAAGACCCCAGTCTCTGGATCCATTGTGCCACTTCTGCTTTTGGTGGAGCCAGACTTTCAGCTGCTGCAACTGTAACTGGTGCACCCTGTGACCACTGCCCGTCCCCCACTATCTGGGTGCACTGTACCCCAGAAATGCAAGATTCCCTGGTTTGGCAAACGGTTGTATGGGCCCCAACCCCAGGTCCAGCCCCAGTGGTGCCCTTGCAACTCCTCTGCCTTTTTCAAAAGCTGTAACAACAATGGGTATCAGCATTTCAGAAGTAGTCCCCATCTCTCAGTTCACATAAAATCTTCTGTGTTGACAGTCACTCAGGTCCAGTCTTAGCAGCATTTCTCTGCAGTGCCCACACTGACCCCAGGCACTCTCTATCACCTACCTAGGAGGGTGCTACACTAGATTGCCTTAGGTATGTTTTGAGACATTTGACTAGTTCAGCTGTTACTTGAACCCTGTTGCTTTGTTCTTTTAACCATCGTTAAAGTTTTGATAAGTTCTGTGATAAAATTATTTCAATTACAACTAAAGTACTCTGGAGCACAACTCCTAAATGAAGAGTGTCCGTTTTCATATCTATTTCATGTTTGGTATACAGCCAAGGGGTCAGACAGTGGCTGCAGTCCAATGCTTCTAATGTAACTATATACCTTCAATAACAAACCCTTTCATTTTACTTAAAGTTCACCTTTATAACATTTCTGCCTGTGACATTTTTGCTGTGTGCTCTCTATTTTCTCAATTATATTTAATTACCTTTCTTTCCCACTTATACATTTCCTCCCTTTACTGTGCTCTTCTGACCCTTTTCTAGACATTGACAAAGGAAAAACCTGATTGTAACTGGCAGTCATACATAAATCTTTAGAAGAGAATTTGTAACTGTGGTAATTATTTTGTGTCAAAACGTGAAGATTTTATGTAACTTTTAAATGCTCATACCAACTAAATGTCTATCTCAAAAGTGATGACTATAAATGGCTACTAATGCTAGTGGACCATTTAGTTAATACAGTCATGAATAGGGCTAACCTTTTTCTGACTTTTGGATTGGCTCCTATGGTGAATGCTCATTTTCAGTGCAGCACCCAACCTACCTTTTTGGCAGCCATGGGGGTACTGTCGTGGCTTCATTCTCCAGATCTGGTACCCGGGCTTACAGGATCTTCTGAGGCAGGCCAGAAAAGTCATACAATGCCAGTGCTCCGCTGGCTGATTTTCAACGGGGATTTAACCTGCCCACCAACCGCCTCATTTGTGACATGCCCACCATGTGGAACTCAACATTGGCAATGCTGCAGCGGCTGCACATGCAGCAGAGGGCCATCAATGAGTACCTGTGTAAGTATGGCACAAAGACAGGCTCAGGAGAGCTTGGCTGCTTTTTGTCACGCCACTGGCTGCTGATAAAGGATGCATGCACTGTCCTGTCACCATTTGAGGAGGCCACAAGGATGATGAGCCACGACAATGGATGCATCAGTTACACTATCCCTCTAGTCTTCCTGCTGGAGCACATGCTTTGTGGAATCATGGACAGAGCACTTGAGGCAGAACAGCGGGAAGAAAAGGAAGACTTCCTTTCTTCACAAGGCCCCCTTTATGCAGATACCATTCCTGCGGGGCCGCAAAACACACAGAAGGAAGAGGAGGAGGAGGATTGTGGCAGCATGGATGTAGAGGATAACATATAGCAGTCTTTAAGGGATGGTTTTCATTCCCCAGAAACCTCAGGGGTTGTACGTGGCTGGGGAAAGGTTGCTCCTGACAATGTCATCCTTAGTGACCCAGAGGACTCAGAATCTCATGCCTCCACAAACTTACGCTGCATGGGTTCCCTGATTGTGCAAAGCCTGTGAAAGAACTCGTGGTATCAAGGAGAGGGATCATTACTGGTTGGCAACCCTTCTTGATCCATGCTACAAGGGTAAAGTTGAAGAGCTCATCCTGCCTTTGCAGAGGGAGCAGAGGATGAAACATCTTGAGGATGCCTTTAGGAAAAATTTGTGTAACACCTTTCCAGACACTGGGAGTTTACCATTTCCTGGACAACATGTTTCTGAGGCTTCATTCGGTCAAAGGAGGAGCGTCGGAGAAGGCAGCCGACTAACCGATGCCTTTAAACAATTCTTTAGTCCTCAGCTCCCAGGGCTGTTAGTTTTAAGCAACCATCAGCAGCGTCTGCATCATATGGTGCAGGATTATCTAGGGGCATGAGCAGACTTGGAGACCTTTCCAACTGAGTATCCACTGGGTTACTGGGTCTTGAAGATGGACCACTGACCAGAACTTACTCAAGATGCAATCGAGCTACTGGCCTGTCCTATTTCCAGCGTGCTTTCTGAACGGACATTCAGTGCTGTTGGAGGTTTTGTGATGGATAAAAGATTGCCTCTGTCCACAGACTCCTTTCACCGGCTGACATTTATCAAAATGAAACAGTTCTGGATCAACAGCAGCTATCAAGTCCTTGATGCTGATGTAACTGACTGAATTTGTTAGGGATCTGGGATCCCTTGAAGGCTGTCAATGCTGCCTATGCTATTCTTGAATCTTGATTATGCTAGCTTCCAACAATGCTTTTGGTTTAGCGCACCACCAACACCCAAGGCCCAATTTTTCTGTACCTGTTTGACAGGTGCATGTAATTAAAATTTTTTTCTAATGTTTAAAACAGGGCCTGTTCCTGCACCCAGCAAGAGTAACTGTGAGGGGTTACAGTGTTCAGGCACCACCAACACCCAAGGCCCAAAAAAATTTGGCTTGTTAGTATGGTGCTTCCGACAACCGACTCCGACTTTTCAGCCGAAAAAATTCTGGTGTGCAAGCTATATAATTTTTGTCGTCCGTCAACACATGTCCGATTTTCGTATCATTAGTACAGATTTAGACGGGGAAAAATCTTATGAGCAAGACTAGGCATGCTCAGAGATGAAAAAACACTAGAAAGCAATCCAACACATGACATCACTTCTAAAATATAATTCTGTCGTACGGGAAAATTCGTGTGCAGTCTAGAGTACATTCCATCCAACAGACACGCACTCTGGACAAAAGACGGACGACCAGTCGGCGGAAATTCGTTGCGTGTGTACGAGGCTTAAGGATATGGATTGCTGGAACCATGTCCTGTGGTCTGATGAGACCAAGATAAATGTATTTGGTTCAGATGGTGTCAATCGTGTGTGGCGGCAACCAGGTGAGGAGTACAAAGACAAGTGTGTCTTGCCTACAGTCAAGCATGGTGGTGGGGTGTCATGGTCTTGGGGCTGCATGAGTGCTAACTTCACTGGAGAGCTACAGTTCATTGAGGGAACCATGAATGCCAACATGTACTGTGACATACTGAAGCAGAGCATGATCCCCTACCTTTGGAGACTGGGCCACAGGGCAATATTCCAACATGATAATGACCCCCAATACACCTCCAAGATGACCACTGAGGGTCTGTAACATCCACCAGCTACGTAATGTCGTTATTTTGAGGGGACAGCAAATTTACACTGCTATACAAGCTGTACACTCACTAGTTTACATTGTAGCAAAGTGTAATTTCTTCAGTGTTGTCGCATGAAAAGATATAATAAAATATTTACAAAAATGTGAGGGTTGTACTCACTTTTGTGAGTTACTGTACATCATTGATAATACCAATGAAAATCATGTTGGCTAAGTACTGTTTTACATTCCATTTTGATGTAATATATAGCCTCTGTAAATGTGAATCTGATAAATTTTGATTGTAGTATTTCTTTTCCTACAGCTTTTTAACTAATGTTTCCTTTGATAATAGTATATGTTTATTACTAAAAGTAAAAAAGTTAAATCTTGAAATCTTGTCTTCATGACACGTTCTTTCTGCATTCACATTTTTTAAATTCACTGATAGATAGATGTAACCTGACAGATTACATTCTATAAAAACTGAGAGGATTCACTGATAGAGTAAGTAAAATGACTACTAAATTAGTACTGTATGTGCTAACATGTTCTTTTTCTAAGCAGACGTGAACTGCCCTTTTTCCTTGAGTTAGACACCTTGTTAGGTGCAGAGGTCCTGATATCTGTATCCTCTCTAGCACTCTTGCCTGGGCCAAACTGGTGATCATTGCTGTCATCATCAAAAATGGTATTTCCCAATCTATAACAATTGATCCCTCTTGCCCTGCCTCTGCTAGAAAGACAGGCTTTTCTTCCTTATGCCATTGCTGCCATCTTTATCAAGAAGGCCTTGAGGGAAGTGTCGACAGTGTACAGTGTAGATTTCCTTCAATGTGTAAAGTTTGCCATTTTGCCAGCCAGCATTTTCTGTTAAAGTTCACTCCTCATTCAAAGTGTATGTAAAACTTTATTTTAAAACTTTGGGATTACATAACTTTGTCAGCATGACTCACTTATTGTTTATTTTTCTTTACAAATTAATTTAAGACTCTTAAAGCGGTTGTACACCCAAAAAAAAAAAAAAAAAACCTGCAAGACAAAGGCATAATGAGCTAGTATGCATCGCATACTAGCTCATTATGTATTACTTACCTTAGAACGAAGCCCCGACACGGACCCCCGGACATCGCTGTGGGGGCTGCCATGATCCCTCGGCGTCTCTTCCGGGTTCGGCGGCTCCGGCGCTGTGATTGGCCGGAGCCGCGATGACGTCACTCCCGCGCATGCGCGCGGGAGTAATTTTCCGGCAAGCTCCCAGCAAGCAAAACTGAAGGTCCCCACGGACCTTCAGAGCGCATGCGCCGCTCGCGTGAGCGGCTGCATGCACTGCAAATATCTCCTAAACCGGGCCGGTTTAGGAGATATTAATTATACCTACAGGTAAGCCTTATTGTAGGCTTACCTGTAGGTAAAAGTGTCAAAAAGCGGGATACCACCGCTTTAATACCTGTAGTCCTACCAGTCCCCTTGGCTTTCTCTAGTTTTCTGACCTTGTGTCTGTGTCCTCACTGGGAAAATTCCCTATCTGACACAATTGTTACCAGGACTGAAAATAATAGGAAATCCAAAATGTTAAGTTGTCACCAGAATGAGAATAGAGAGAGAATGTTTTGTTTTTGAGACATCTGTCCAAGCGGTTTAATTCTTTTATTTTGGAGCTATTTACTCTTATTATCTAATAGATAATTCCACCCAATAGTACACAGATGATAAAAAAAAAACCTTTTTAACTATTCCCTACTCTATCCCGAGCTAGAAAAAAAAAGTTTTGGCTTTAGATATACTTTATACTTACTTTCCACTTAAAATGTTGCAGTTCTCAAACGTTCATCTATTTGGGTACTTTGGACGTTAACCACTTTATGTCCAGCCGCCGCAGATGTACTGCGGCAGGCTGGCTCTCCCAGGCAAAGACCGTACATGTACGGCGCTCGCTTTGGAGGAGCTAGGGGGCGAGCGTGCGCCGCCGCCGGCACGCTCAAACCCCCGCTCGTCAGCTCGGGAGCCAGTGCGTGTGACAGGCGGTTCCGATGGCCGCTGGCCACTTGCGATCTCCCCCCGCTGACAGAGAAGGACGGACGGCTGATGTAAACACAGCCATCTGTCCTTCTCCCTCGGATGATCATAGAGACCATGTGATCTTGCTATATAGGATCGCATGTCTTTATGGTCATCTCACAAACCCAACCCCCCCACAGTTAGAATCAATCCCCTAGGCTTACATTTAACCCATTGATCACCCATAGTATTAACCCCTTCCCTGCCAATGGCATTATTACAGTAACAGTGCATATTTTTAGCACTGATTACTATAGTAATGTCACTGGTCCCCCCAAAAGTGTCAAAAACGTCAGTCAAGGGTTCGATCTGTCTGCTGCAATGTCGCAGTCCCGCAAAAAATCGCAGATTACTAGTTACTAGTAAAAAACAAAAATGACATAAATCTTTCCTGTAGTTAACACAATAACTTTTGCGCAAACCAATCAATATACGCTTATTGCAATTTTTTTTTACCAAAAATATGTAGCAGAAAACAAATTGTCCTAAAATGTTAAAAAATTTTGATTTTTACATTTTTTAGGAATGTTATATAGCAGAATGTGAAAAATATTGTTTTTTTTTCTCAAAATTGTCGCTATTTTTTGTTTATAACGCAAAAAATAAAAATTGCACAGGTGATCAAATACCACCAAAAGATAGCTCTATTTGTGGAGACAAAAGGACGTCAATTTCGATTGGGTACAGTGTTGAACAACCACGCAATTGTCCGTTAAAATCACGCAGTGCCGAATCGCAAAATATAGCCTGGTCATTAAGCAGCAAAATCTTCCGGTCTTAAAGTGGTTAAAGTACACTAATAGCACACTATCATCCATGGCTGTCAGAATATACTGATCAGCGTTCAGTGGAAATTTTTTCCACATGTCCCTTTGACAGAAGTTGATTAAGCAATTGACTTCTGTTGAGTAAAAAAAGTTTTTTACCTCCTGACGAAGCCATGTGGGAGGGTGGTGTAACGTGTTGAGGGGGAGCCAAGTGGCGTGAGTGTTGGACTGGAATCTGTTGTGAAACACTGCTCATATATGTCTATGCTTCATAGCCTTTTATGCTTGTTTTACTTTAATAAATGTGAGTACATTACTGGAAGATGTTTAGGTGTACTTAACCTTTTTTAACGAATATACTGCACTATTGGTGGGTATTCCCTCTTTCTTGAGAGCTATATGGAGTTGCCCCTTCTAAGGAAGTCACATCATTAAGGTGGATTTATGTGGAGGATCATTACCTGGTGTACAAGATAGTATAGAGGATTCTCTTATATATGTGAGATTGACCTATAATTTATGGGTCTATTAACAGGGTGAGCATGCACTTCACCAGGTGGTGGAGCACTGCATAGTGAATGGTGGAGCACTAAGTGGATTCTACTAATGAAAAATCAATTCCTTGAAGATGCACAATAAGTCCCCATTTACACTAGCGCGACTTGTCAGGCGATTTGGTCGCCTGACAAGTCGCGGTGGGTCGCCTGCCATTGATTAGCACAGGACCCGTTCTAATAGGAGTGACACAAGTCGCTCCGACTTAGAAAAAGGGTCCTGTACTACTTTGGGGCGACCTGGAGGCGACTTGCATTGACTTCAATGATATGAAGTCCGTGCATGTCGCGCCGAGGTCACGGTGCAAGTCGTGTCGCCCCTGTGTGAATGGGCTCTTAGGGCACATGTACACTGCATCTCAAAGAAGCTGCTCCTACAGGCTTTTGAGCTTTTTTGAGCTCTCATTTTTTCTGCCTTGAAACTCCCCTCCATGTTAGCTAATGTGTCCATGCACACTATAGCTTTTTCGGGAGTTTATAGGCATATGTTCTTACAGGCAAATAAAATCCACCACCAAAACTTTTTTTCTTGTGAGTTTTTAAGAGGAGCTTTTGAGCAGAAAACATCCAAAAAAGCGCAACAAAGCGTGAAAAAGCTCAAATAAGCTCAAAAAAGCTCAATAAAAACATGCAAAAAAACACAGAAGAGCACACGCTTCTTCAAGCTTTAAGGCAGAGAAATAAAAGCTCAAACGCCTGTAAAGTCTCTTTTGCTGCTGTATCCATTTACAGGGATAAGACAATCCATTTACCACTAACAGGGGTGCTTGCGGTGGTCAGCTTTTATTTATTTATGTAAAACCTTTATCCTTAAAGGAAAAAAAAAAAAAAGGTTGTTGTAACTGCTTATAAAATATTAGCTGGAATTTTGCTTTCTTTGTTAGTATACCTAAATCTGCTAATACACTTAACACTCCCCTCCCTCCAGACTTACAATGCTATTCAAACTTCAGACTTGAAGTTCTATTCAAAGGTGCTTCTGTGCTCCTTTATCCAGAGTGGGGACACTGTAACAGAAGTGTGTTACTGGCCAGATCAACATTTGAAAACTGAGGGAAAAGCCTAATAAAGAAAACCAATGCAGCCACTACATTCTAATGATTGGAAAGTTACAATATATTAAATTTTTGGTTTTGGGTTTATTACAGCTTTAAGCCTTAAAATTGTGTATGCCTGTGAGACAGCGGCAAACATCGCTACCCAAAATTTCCTACAGGCAGCACTTTTTTTATTTTTTATTGAGTTTGAATTTATTGAGTTTTATTGAGTTTTTTTATTGAATTTTTTTATTGAGTAAGCTTTATCGCAATTTAGACATTGCTATATCATTGCTGTTTTGCTTTATAAAATCCCCACTATGTCTTATTGCCGGTTCACACTATAGGGATGTCAGACATCGCATGTGATTTCGCACCGCGCTGCTCTGCAAATCACATGTGATGTCTGTGGGATGCAAATTCAGCCTTACAGATTGTATGGCTGAATTTGCATCACATTCGGACAAAAGTCGTGCAGGACCCTTTCTTTGGTCCGCACAAGAATTGGATTGCATGGGTGTTCTGATACCTGTCCGATTTGACAGTTCGCACTGCGATATTAGAACTAATCTGCGGGTGTCATTAACTTTGTATTGGCACTTCCAGCAGTTTGCAAATGGCAGTGTAAAGTCGGGTGAGATGCAGGAACCCGCAGTGGATTTGCAGGGTTCCGTATCGCACCAATGTGAACCGGCACTTTGAGGAAGTCGTTCCATCAAGCTTTTGAGAATTTGAGAAAGGGATATGTTCTGGTATTTACATGATATAAGAGTTGCAGGGGTTAAATGTGGAATGTAAAAAAAAAAAACATTTCTTTTTTGGAAATTTACAAAACATAAATAAATGCATTCTGCAGCTTTTAATTTGATGACCTTGGTAAATAGCTGTTTATTAGATCATTTATATTAACCAGCATTAATGTCATTTTAGTAGGCTCTATAAATTCTAAATCTGTATTAATGTGACATTAAATTAGTTTTACTTCAAATTAACGGCATTAATTAGGTGGATCTGACTCCGTATGTCATCATGATTCTCAATTGCACTATTAACTAATGCCAGCTGCCAGCAGAGCCAAAAAAAAAAAATCCTACTGTGCAAGCAATTAAAATATGTATCAAGGATTGCCATAAAGGTGCCTTCTGAAAACATAGCTCCTGGCTTATAGTAACCTATGATATGCTAGTCATAACATTCTCACGTTAAATGTTCTGAACAATCAAAGTGGTTGCATTATACAAAACGCTGATGAGAGACAGCGTGAGTATTTGTATGTCTGCATTTTAGAATTAGCATGATAGACATAGGTTCTTACAAATATTTTATCTTTTGCATAGTAGTGTATGAAGAGCAGGACTGTGATCCTGGGCGCAGTCAAAAAAAGGGTGCAATGTACTGTATACAGAAATTGACATTGCAGCTGGTGTGCAGGCAATCCAATCAGATTGATCTCCTGCCTAATATTGCCTGCATAGTTCCAATTTCACTTGGCAGAACCTAGACTTGTGGTATGGAAGCAGAAAAACTCAATCCCTTAGCTGACACCAATGATCTAATTAGCTGAGTTACCACTGACCTCCTATTTATGGGGGTGTTTCGGCACTGTCCACCAGGGGAGGACTGGGGCAGAGGGGCAATTGCCCCCCGGGCCACTCTGATGCCCCATAAAAAGGCTGCACCACTTCTGCCACAGACATGCCTAAAGAATTCCCGGTGAAGAGAAGTAAAAAGTCCCCACTGCTAACCTACTGAGTGTGGGATAAGAGACAAGGACAGAGCGCAGCCCCCCCCCCCCCAAACATGGATGGTGTAAGCTGTGTCTAAGCAGAGGCCGGTTCCATGCCCCACTGGAGACTCTCCTCCTCTGGCCAGCCCTGACCGAGCTGTCCCAGCTCCCCCCAGCCGCCCCTGCTGGCCAGGTCAGGAAACCAGATTCGGCCGGTGAGTAGAGAGTACCTGCAGTGGGGCTTCAGCCTGTAATGGGGGTCAGGAGGAGGCTGGGAAGAAAGATTGTGGGAGGGGGGCCAAGTTGCTGCACCATAGAGCCTCTGGTTTCTGCTTGCTCCCTGGGCTGAAAGTTGCCAGTCAGCCCCTACTGTCCACCAATGCACTTTACTATTGACCATGAAGGTAAGGAAACATTTTCCCACTTAGCACTACACTGACCACATATGTAAAGGAACACTTTACTGAATACCAATATAAAGGAGAATTTCTCCACTAACCACAAATAAAAAGAAGGCATTTCTTCACTAATCACCAATATAAGGGAACCCTACACTGGCCCTTCTTCAAAATCCAGTGTGCTGTACATATATGCGTGACTGCGATATGCGTGACTGCTATGCTCTGTAGGCTGTGCTGTGCATTAAATATCTCTGACTGCTTCACTATCTACATTTCTTTTTTGCCAATTATTAATAATTGTTTCATTTCATGTTTGGTACTAAAAACAGAGAATGGAGGCATTAAAAAAAAAAAAATCAACCTCCCCCAGGTCAAATACTGTATTCTAGGTATGCCGCTACCCCCATAACTTCTTACCATTTGCTTGACTATCCATATCTGAACTTTTGCACGATTACAAGTGGCCATGTAAGCATACATTTTTTGGCCATTGTCCACTGTAGTCTGATGTTGTCATCTCCTCTGAGAGCCATCACTGGATTATATGCATCAGTCTGGAGACGATTAGAAGCACTGAGGTGAAAAAATAAATAACGTAATTGTGAAAATAAGTATTTTATTTTTTAGAAATCACAACTGTTTAGGATAAATGTGCTTTAGCAAACTAAATGTAATTATGTTAGTTAGAGTTTAGAGTACATCTACTTTGGGTGGAGTAACAAGAACTTAGTTGGCAGGGCGTAGATTTTTGTCAAGATCTCATGCACAGATCTTATGCACAAGAGGTAGTTTCCATTAAGAACTTTTGGAGCTAGTAATCCATGTAGCTTTTAGTAACCATCATACTTGTTACTATTGGAAACCCCCCCCCCCCCCCAGTGTATGCCTTCAGCTCCAAGTAATTTCATCTGTTTGTCTGCATTAACTATTTTCCACTGGCACATCCGTATAGTGCCCTGTCAGCCTGCACCTGTGTGCCTATACACTTCACCCCTGCTACAGGAAGCCAGAAAGCTGTTTCCTGGTTTAGAGGGAATGTTAAGAGGTATGTAAAAGACTGCCAGTGTCACCACAAACACAACCATGGATAAAAAATGACACCATTAGTGGTATAGCAGTTTATTATTATCAATGAGCATCTGCCCCCTCAAAGCAATCTGATCAACCAACAATTTTAGGAAGTCAGTGGATCCTGTCTATTGGTCAGTTCAATAGGGGTTAATTCTGGCACTAGAGAGGAGAATATTGTAGTTGCATATTGTTGTAATTCAGCCGGCTGAACATCTTCTGTAATGCCCCTTATTTTAATATTGTTGCGGCGAGAACGATCCTCTAGATCTGCTAGCTTATTCTTAATCCATGTGGTGTCCTCGCTTTGGTCAGTGTATGCATCCACTAAATCATTCACTGTGTCTGTGCATTCCTCTATTTTCTGTTCCATGTAAGACACTCTATTCCCCATGTGTTTCATGTCATAGGAAAACTTTTGCATGATAGAGGAAAGGTTTGCCATTAAAGAGGATTGGAAAGTTATAAGCATGTTCTTCATAGTAGTATCCAGCACAGGCTGCCCTGTTGTAGGGAAGGCTGATATAGAAGATTGCAGAGATGACATAGAGTGCATGGAGTATAAAGGAGTACTCACATTGGGGTCTGCCTGCTCCACTGTATCCATCCTCATCCTCATTTTTGCTGGGCTACTTGAGACCGGTGTTGTGGGAGTAGAGTCAGGAGGAGAGGTAGGTGGTGGTCCCCCTTCTAGGCCGCTATGTCACTGCGGTCTGCAGGCGTGACGGCACCATCTTGGCTTCCCCCTGCTTGTGAGGCCAGCCTGGAGAAGAAGGCTGTGAGCTTTCTGGGGCCCCTTTCTTCCTTCTGTTTGTGGGATGTCATCTTCCCTGTGTCCCGGGCAAAAAGTGGAGGTGGTCTGCGGCGGTGTAGTATCGATCGCTTCCCCGATGCTGTGGATTCTTCTGGCCGGCTACTGAGAGCTTTCAGCTTATGCTGCCATTCAGCTTGCGCGCAAGCCACGCCCCCCATTAACCAACAATTCTGACTTTAGTTACTTATTCCATAATCCTTTGAATAAGCAAAATATCACATGCTCTTGTAAGTCTAGATTTCCCTTAAAGCTCAACTCCAGGTATGACCTTTATTGAATACTGAAGTTGGCCATAAATGGTTATAGCTGGCTGAATAAAAACAACAAATGGACTCTTCCATCCAAACAAACAAGTAGTTGGAGAAATTCCACCCCCTGGGACATTGTATTCTAACAGCGGGACTCTGTGCTGTCAGAAGACACTGATCAGTGGCTGCTGCTGCTGATCAACAAAGGTTTTCTGACTTTCTAACTTGTCTGTTAAACAGAAGTTGATCTGATGATCCACCTCTGTTGATCAGCGACGGTGACGGTAACACACTGGTCCAAATGTGTCAGGTCCCTGCTGAACTGGCTTAATTTCTATCTGTCTATGGCCAACTTAACATTGGTCCAGCTTGGACTTTTGTAGCTATGTATAACTTATACCTAAAGGACTCCTAGAGAAGCTGACAATCACATGGCATTCTCAGATTGGATGAGGCAGAAATCACAATATCACTGCTGCTCTGCTCCAACTTGTGCAATCAGAGAACACCTTATATTATTATAAAAAAAAAAAAAAACACAAGGCATTCTGTGAATAATGGTAGTGCTGAGTAAGCAACTCCCCATGACCAATGTACAGAGGGGAGGCCAATAAACCAGGGCTGCTTTTAGAAATTACAGAGCCCCATACAGCCTACCTGACAGCTCCCCCTGAAATATCAAATCATATTATAGCTAAAATGCCAGGTCCACAATGCTTTGATTTTCTGCAATGGCAGAAATTATACCCTTGTTTGTGTGGGGTTAAAGCAAGCGGTACAAGGCAATATGTCAAATGACCTCTGAACAGCAAACCAAATGCTGACTTCTCTTCAGAAAGCAAAGCACACATGAACAAGTCCTTAGTTTGTTTTTAAATTATTAGAATTTTAAATTTATTGAATTTTTTTATTTATATTTTTTATTTTTATTTTTTTTTACATTTTTTTGACAGCCCTGTTGGGAGAGGGGCTTTGGTGAAATATCAAGGGTCTAAACAGGTCCCTGATGCATCACTTTTGAGACAGATTCCCCAGTCCCTTTCTCTGCAGCCTCAGCTGCACTGGACAGTGAATTAATGGGAAGTGCTCTGTGCTGGGTGCAGATTCCTGTTCATTCTCAAACTGAGAATAGAAAAAACAATGATGAATGGACACAGGAGTGACCTGTACTAATTGCCCACTGTGTTCATTAAGGAAAGGAAGGGGCTGATAAATGACATATTTACTGGCCCCTTCCCCAGCTCTCCATCCTGAAATGATCCCTATGTGCCCACATACGGAGTGATCAAGGGAGATCTAGAGGTATCGCCTACTTTCTTGGATCCATCGAATATATTGTTATATATCTTCTTGCTGGGAGAGGCTTTCTCATTCATTTGAGTAGTCATGGCGTTCTGGTAAGCTGCTCTTAATACTTGTGCACTGAGGTGTCCCCATCCTACACTTTCCCTGGGTGTCACTGGAAGGAGCGTCTTTCACAGTATTTTGCACCTTGATTCATTTGGACTTGCACTATTTTTCTGGGACTTTATTCACCATAATTTACCTTGAACACTATCCTATTAATATCGTTGTTTATGGATTCATTTTTTTTTACTAGTTTTTCAAAATTTACTAGGTTATTTTTAGCGATATATTTTTAATATACTTATTAATTATGTATATTTACATTTTTCGATTTTTATTTATATATGTAAATTGTTATTTGATTTCATATCCAATTCAGTTCATATCAGGTTGTCACCTATTATTCCACCACTAGATGGCATTTATCTATATAGTATATGTAATTGGAATTAGCAATATATTTGATTAGTATTTTTGCACAATATATTGGCAGTTCTAGAGTTAAACCTCTTCTTTTTTCATTGGATAATTAACCTGGCTATTATGGTTGCCCTAGTGGGAGGATTGAACTGGATTGGCTTTCCATTCTGATTGCAGTGTATATAATGAGGGAACTGACGTATGCGATCACATGACCCCTGATGACGTCAGACGTTTGCTGATGAAACGCGTCGGAACTGGGATACGCCACGTGCGTCACTTCAGGTTTTTGGAGCGCATGTGAAACGCGGAACGACGTCCCCTGCTTGGAACCAGCTCTGACATAGTTAAATAATGGAATTTTAAACTGTAAGCCACTAAAGAGGCTTCTTACCCCCCTAGACCACTTTATCTATGTGACTATAGAGATTTTAATTTGTAGCCAACATGCACTACCCAGTATGTAGTTAAGAGTATAAAATAAGTTTGCCAACAGATTGGCTCACTACAATTTTCTGAAACAGTCTCTACCATAGCAGTAGTAATGCTGCAAGATATCTCGTTAGACAACATTAGTTAAAATGCAGAACAGCTAATATAAAATATATGGTTACAAAATTGTGGTTAAATGAAAGTGCATCTAAATGGCATTTTTTCAGAACCATCCTGTGAAATGTCAAGACAGAACAAGTTCCATTTGTACTCAACATGTATTCTAAGCTTGGAATATTCTTTGCATGTATATTGAACTGAGCACTCAAACTAAAAGGCTACTTCATTCTTCTGTGTTTGTGAGTGATTTCTATTTATATGTTTTATGCATTAAAACTGCCTTATTGATTTGAACTGGCCTTTTGACTTGTTTTCTACTGATTCATTACTGACTGCAAAGACGTAATCTAGTCTAATTTTGAAGACAAAACTATAAAAGTACTGAAACTACTTAATCATCTAAGAGCACTTTGCCCCATTGTTTACTCTTCCAGACAGGACTTACTGTTCCATAACAAATATCTAACTCTTTAAGACAATTATGGCCTGTAAACATACACCAACATTAGGAGCTGGATAGGAGAAGACATAAATGCAAGAGAGAGAGTATCATGGCAGAGGCGTAACTAGAACCTTCAGGGCCCCGGTGCAAGAAACCATGAAGGGCCCCCTGGCGCCCTGGGGCCCTTTACTCTAGTTGCGGGGCCCTTTATTACGGTGAGGGAAGGGAGAATTCTGAAGGGGGGGGGGCAGCACATAAGGGAGGGGGGACCAGGGGAGCACACAGGGGCCCAGAGACAGCAGAACACAAGTGAACTGGATAGGAGAAGTGGCGGGGGCAGCGTACAGAGGAACCAATCTCCTCCATTTTCTTCCTGCAGCTACAGAAGGAAAAAGGAGGACAGTGATTTCTCTACATGCTGCCCCCGCCGCCCCTCCTATTCAGGTGTACAGGGGAGCCACATGGGCCCCCTTGAGCATGGGGCCCGGTTGCGATTGCAACCCCTGCAACCCCTGTAGTTACGCCCCTGTATCATGGATACTGAAAGAGACGGTGGCCAAGCAGTGCTTATAAATGAGTTTAGGTGCTGAAGAATAAATTGTAAACAGGGGTATGGATTTGTTTTTTTGCTTGAAGATAAGTTCACTTTATTGAGACATTATGCATGCTGTAATTTAAAAGTGCTTTATTTACATGAGAACATTTTATACATTAATTTATAAGGCCTTAATCTCACAGGCACATACGTCAACTGATAGAGGGGAAACCACATTCTAAATGAAATCAGTGGGAAAAAGTAAAAGTAAAAGTACCTGGCTATATGTAGGTGGTAAATATCAGCTGCCACACAAAGCCATTGTGTAAAGAAAAATGTCCCTTCCCCCAAACATTAACCGAAATGATCAGTAATGGGAACTGACTCATTTAGGCCTCATTTACACACACTCTAGGGCACCAACACAATGAATTGGCCATTTGTTTATGTGATTGAAGCTGCGAGTTGCTATGTGCAGGTAGCCCATGGAAATCTATGGGGACAAAATGGCTGAACAGAGAAAGTGTGAGCATGCAGATGAGAAGCCCTGAATATAGACAGCGTGTCGCAACGAACAAATGGCCAATTCATGATATGGGACTCACAGTACTTGTGTAAATGAGGCCTAAATGTGTCAGGTCCCAGCCAGATCTCATAACTGGTAATTTTGGTTAATGCTTGGGGGAAGCGACATTTTCTTTTACACAATGGTTTTGTACGGCAGCTCATATTTACCACTTACATATAGCCAGGGACTTTAATTCTTGTTTCTTCCCATTGATTTCATTTAAAATGTAGTTCCCCTTTCTTATTGGCATCTAACAGATGACCCAGGTGCCAATGCATTACTACTGCAACATGGTATCAATTTCTAATATCATGTACATAGCAGAGCAAGGCTCTTTGTGTGCCTACTGGGAATAATTAAAATTGTAAAAAAGATAAGGCAGTCAGAGAGGAGGCTGCCTTTCCTGATTTAAATTGACATGATAGCAAATAAAATATTCTATTTTTGCTGAATGAAGGAGCACATAATACAATTTTACATGGGGAACCATATTACTTTAGGGTGGCCATGCTTCTAAGTATTTGATGGCATACCTACATGCTTAGTGAAGCACTTCAAAAGAATTTTATAACCACGTGTTTGCTGTCAAGGAAGCAATTCCACTGCAAAGATTATAAAAGGCAATGTATTAAAATTTTTATTGAAGATCACTTTGATAAAGAATTCAGTTTGAACCCAGTAAATAGACTTTACTGATGCCTGGGCCTGTAAGCTTGTGTATAATCTCTGCAAGCACATAGGTATTTTATTACATTACTGATAATCTGTGCTCATTGTACACGGAATAGGTGGTTTGCACATTGTAGTACATATTTTAATACAACTGCAATCTGCATTTTGTATTATTTACTTTGTACCATGCAATGTACTATTTCTAACACTTGTACATTATTTTGATACCAATACATTTCTCACCAGTTGCAGTAAGTTTTGAGCAGAGCGTAAAAAATATTATTTCAGACCAATTGTTTAATTAACAAACACAGCTGCATAGATAAGTCTTACTAGCTTGATTGCTAGTTGTTAGTACTTGTCAGCAGGGCTGCTGTTAGAAATCATGGGGCCTCTTACAGCTTACCTTGCAGGCCCCCTGAATATAAGACAATATTTCTACTAAAAATACACTATAATCATTATTAGCAGACACAAACATAACAGAGAACCTTTGTGTTTTAATTTTTTTTTTTAAATGTATATATATTTTTTTAAATGTTAAACATTTTTACAATTATTTAATTTTACATTTTTTTTATTATTTATTACAATTTTTAATTTACATTTTTTTTTTACAATTTGTTATTTTTTTTACAGGACAGCGAAGCCTGCAGTGCTACGGGAGGGGGGAGTTCAGAAGCAGGCAGAACAGGGTGTCAGTGAGGCAATTACAGGAATGATACCCTGTGTCTGTATCTCTTCCTGCAGCAGTTGAAAACTGGCAGGAGGAGGAGGAACTGACTTTCAGCTGCTGCAGAGAGATGCACAGGGCTTCATTCTGAAACTGCCCCTCTGCCCAACCGAAACCGATTCCCCATGCTTTTAGGGACCCCCTGTGTGCCTGGGCCCCCTACAGGAGGACTGGTGGTCCCCCCCTATCAGCGGCCCTGCTTGTCAGCTGTAAATAAAGTTTTGTGTAGCATTTTTATGTGTGTATTTAAGTAAGTAACCTGAGACAAATTACAGATTTCCAGGACAAATGCATAGTGCAGACAGATGCATCAGAAAAAGTACATCATTATTTAAAGTGGACTTTGACTCAGGCAGACATGCACCTAAATGCTGTATGATCCCTTGTTGTCATAAGATAACAGGGATCCACAACTTCTGGTGAGTCTTTATTTCTCCTATACCCTGAACGTGATTGGAGGTCCCCACCACCGCAATATCCCTCACCACCTGCATAACCCGGATGTTTCACGTGGTTGATTTCACTTGATGAGGCATACTTTGATGGACTATTACATTTTTTGGACAGTTTTGCAGGTTGCACAGAGCACTGAAAGCACTTATTACATTTTTCACATTAATTTATTATTGTATTATTGTATGCACTTAATTATTTATGAATTATATATATTTGGCACAATAAGAATTTGTGAATATATAGCACAGTATTTACTATTTATGTAATTTAATAGCACATAAGCACTTTAATGATTGTATGGAATTTTGCGCTGCTTGAATTGCAGGCATATCTACTATTCTAAGTTAAAAACATGCACCAAACAGTGTTAGGTAAGTCATTAGTGGATGATATAGCACCTATGGTTTGCATTATGTAGCTGCTCTCTTACCTAGGACCACTAATTAATCCATTCAACAGTGCTCTGTGGAGGAGAGACAGCCACCATATTAGAGCCACTATATTAGTGGAGGTGCAAGCTGTCATCAGGTGGCTTTTCCTGTTTGTAGACCTTGGATGGCATCAACATAATCTAGTGATCAATAGGTGCTGTAAGCGGGGAATGCTTTGGAAGACATCTCCTGATTGACGCCTGTGAGGGTAGAAGAAAGGAGAGTGTCTAGGCACACTAGTAAGTGTTCTACTGTTTTCTTTTTTTCAATTTAAATATAAATGCTGAATGTACATTCTATACGGATTGCTTTGTCACATTAAACTGAGCTAATGAATTCCTGTTAAACAGCTGCATTTAGGATCATTCGTTTTGGTATGCTAGGAGGACAAAAGAATAGGGTGCGCATATGCCAAACATGGAAAAAAAAAACAAAAAAAACGAATTTACAAGGAAAAGTGGTAACATGGCAATGTTCACTTATGAGAATAGATAAAAACATATCAGGATAATTGTTACATGCCATAAAAATTCAGCCCTCAAGATTACCACTGGATTGAACAGGAACCTATGTGGGTCAATCTTAAAGAATATGTAAACCCAACATTTCCTATTCCTGATATGTGTGTGCTGTATCATGTACTTGTATGAGAAAGTATCCTGTTCTCTTTGTATTGCTTCCTTTGTGTGAAATCCCTGATGTTCCTTCCAGTTCCTCTGCTTTCCTGTTAAAAACTGACCACACAAAGCAGGAGAGCATCGCATGGTCAGTTCTCTAGCTAAGCTGGGAACTCAGCCTGCTCTCCTCCAATGATCAGACTTGTTCTGACACCCCCCAACCTGCACAGCCTTTCACTGGGAATATCACGGTGCTGCTTCTCCTCCCCCCTACTCTTATGCAGCTGAGAACAGAGGGAATATGATCATTCATAAAAAAGGGTGGTATAACGATTTTTATATCTTTACACACATTGTTTGCCTTTCATTTCTATTTTAAACTGAAATAATTGTTTTACAAGGTGATCGGTTACAATCACTTTAAGGAAAAGCTTTACATTGTAAGCTTTAAAAAGGGAGTCCTACTCCTTATTCGCAAGGCAACATGACACAATCTCTTAAAAGCTTATTGGAGTTGAGAGCCTGTATATACTCTGTGTTGTACATTGTGGAAGCATACACAGGGTTGATGACATTCTCCCCTCCCTCATGCCTATTGATTGACCACTCAGATCATTGCATTGTGGGAGGAGGAAGCATGCACATGTGTCTGGTTGCAGTAGTCCTGCATGCCTTTCCCCCTAATGGCATTTGGTAAGGTAACTACTCGTTTTATAGAATCAGGGAATAGTGTTATGGTATAACAGCGGCTTTTGAGTTGGACATCTGTCGCTATCCCTAGTTGTTCTGTTGCTGTAAACCTTGCCCAATGGGGTCTAATCATAAAACTACTAGACCAAATGGTTTGGACCATGACTTCTGATAGTTATTATAAACACATAGCCAAATGTCTTGTAATAACCTAAATTGCTTGCTAACGTTCTTTCTAAAAGAAAAATGGGCTAGGGTTGCAGGTGAAGCTACTGGTCTGGCAGGTTTAAAGGGTACATTAATTCATTTTTAGAATGAGGAATAAAACAGTTTCCCCATCAAAAAGGTTATGCTTGGAACCTTTAATCTGAACGAAGACTGAATTTTACTGTTGGAGAGACATAAAATACCTGTTTAAATCACTAAGGCTTTCAATAAATTTGAATGCTTAATCTCTTTAACTGCAATCACGACTAATGAAGAGCTGAAATTAATTCATACAGTAATTTATTTCAAGCATTACAGTATGTTCACACTCAACAAGATTTGTATGAAGTACAAATGACCAGAAAAAGCTAAATCTAGTCATTTTTAATATTCACATGGCTTATATATAGGATTAAATCACTTTCAATCATAATTCCAGGGGATTTGGCTTCTTCCTTCAGGCTCTGCTCTCAGTGTCTGCAGAAAAAAAATTACATTTTACCTACTACAAGGCAAATCAATTATGTCCGTTTGTTAATGTTTCAATCTATGTATCTTGAAAACAGCATGTGCTCTACAGGCACTTGTAAAGAATATTACGTATGTGTTAACTCTAGATAGATGAGCTAATGTGTTTGCCTGGACAGATATAGGAAATCACAATTTAATCTAGCCATGTGTTCATTAGCACATACTTGGATATATTTTTTACATAAAACTAAATATATATACCTACAATAACAAAACCCATTAGTAAATAAAGCAGTTCAAAAAATATACTGTATTTTCTGGCGTATAAGACTACTTTTGAACCTCAAAAAAATCCCCCAAAAATGGGGGGTCGTCTTATATGGCGAGTATAATATCTCCAAGGTAACCTAAGTATAAGTATTACTGGTCGATGTCATCTCTCAAGACGCTGGCTGTGTGGGAATCCTGTACCGGTATACCGTATGTACCGTAGCTCAAGCTACATACAGTGTACCGCACTGAGCCAATCAGGGAGAGCGATGTATTCTATTATTGAATGCATGAAATACATGGGTATGCTCCCCCAAATTTTTTGCCTGTTTATTATGTATTCGGTCTGACCAGACTATCGAGGTTGAGCAACCCTCCCCACCCCCCCACACACACCTGTACTCAATCAGTGTCCACCATCAAGTGGATATAGGAGGAGTCCCCTGTAGTGCATTTGCACATCCTTCCCAGCAAGGAGTATTATCTCCAAGGGTTAGAAAGGCTGGATTCATCTCTTTTTCATGGATAGTGTAGGACCCACTGATAATGGGGTACTTTGACGCAGTAGTGGGCTTGAGCACGATATGGCCATATGGTGGGACCAAACCCCCATTTTTATTTATGGATTGTCTTCAGATTTGGTAGTTATTTCTTTTGCATTTGCGCGCTATTCTTTTTTAATATACATGTCTTTTGGTTCATAGCTGCAGCAGCTTTAGAAATACATGGGTATGCTCCCCCAAATTTTTTGCCTGTTTATTATGTATTCGGTCTGACCAGACTATCGAGGTTGAGCAACCCTCCCCACCCCCCCCACACACACCTGTACTCAATCAGTGTCCACCATCAAGTGGATATAGGAGGAGTCCCCTGTAGTGCATTTGCACATCCTTCCCAGCAAGGAGTATTATCTCCAAGGGTTAGAAAGGCTGGATTCATCTCTTTTTCATGGATAGTGTAGGACCCACTGATAATGGGGTACTTTGACGCAGTAGTGGGCTTGAGCACGATATGGCCATATGGTGGGACCAAACCCCCATTTTTATTTATGGATTGTCTTCAGATTTGGTAGTTATTTCTTTTGCATTTGCGCGCTATTCTTTTTTAATATACATGTCTTTTGGTTCATAGCTGCAGCAGCTTTAGAAATACATGGGTATGCTCCCCCAAATTTTTTGCCTGTTTATTATGTATTCGGTCTGACCAGACTATCGAAGTTGAGCAACCCTCCCCACCCCCCCACACACACCTGTACTCAATCAGTGTCCACCATCAAGTGGATATAGGAGGAGTCCCCTGTAGTGCATTTGCACATCCTTCCCAGCAAGGAGTATTATCTCCAAGGGTTAGAAAGGCTGGATTCATCTCTTTTTCATGGATAGTGTAGGACCCACTGATAATGGGATACTTTGACGCAGTAGTGGGCTTGAGCACGATATGGCCATATGGTGGGACCAAACCCCCATTTTTATTTATGGATTGTCTTCAGATTTGGTAGTTATTTCTTTTGCATTTGCGCGCTATTCTTTTTTAATATACATGTCTTTTGGTTCATAGCTGCAGCAGCTTTAGAAATACATGGGTATGCTCCCCCAAATTTTTTGCCTGTTTATTATGTATTCGGTCTGACCAGACTATCGAGGTGGAGCAACCCTCCCCACCCCCCCACACACACCTGTACTCAATCAGTGTCCACCATCAAGTGGATATAGGAGGAGTCCCCTGTAGTGCATTTGCACATCCTTCCCAGCAAGGAGTATTATCTCCAAGGGTTAGAAAGGCTGGATTCATCTCTTTTTCATGGATAGTGTAGGACCCACTGATAATGGGGTACTTTGACGCAGTAGTGGGCTTGAGCACGATATGGCCATATGGTGGGACCAAACCCCCATTTTTATTTATGGATTGTCTTCAGATTTGGTAGTTATTTCTTTTGCATTTGCGCGCTATTCTTTTTTAATATACATGTCTTTTGGTTCATAGCTGCAGCAGCTTTAGAAATACATGGGTATGCTCCCCCAAATTTTTTGCCTGTTTATTATGTATTCGGTCTGACCAGACTATCGAGGTTGAGCAACCCTCCCCACCCCCCCACACACACCTGTACTCAATCAGTGTCCACCATCAAGTGGATATAGGAGGAGTCCCCTGTAGTGCATTTGCACATCCTTCCCAGCAAGGAGTATTATCTCCAAGGGTTAGAAAGGCTGGATTCATCTCTTTTTCATGGATAGTGTAGGACCCACTGATAATGGGGTACTTTGACGCAGTAGTGGGCTTGAGCACGATATGGCCATATGGTGGGACCAAACCCCCATTTTTATTTATGGATTGTCTTCAGATTTGGTAGTTATTTCTTTTGCATTTGCGCACTATTCTTTTTTAATATACATGTCTTTTGGTTCATAGCTGCAGCAGCTTTAGAAATACATGGGTATGCTCCCCCAAATTTTTTGCCTGTTTATTATGTATTCGGTCTGACCAGACTATCGAGGTTGAGCAACCCTCCCCACCCCCCCCCACACACACCTGTACTCAATCAGTGTCCACCATCAAGTGGATATAGGAGGAGTCCCCTGTAGTGCATTTGCACATCCTTCCCAGCAAGGAGTATTATCTCCAAGGGTTAGAAAGGCTGGATTCATCTCTTTTTCATGGATAGCGTAGGACCCACTGATAATGGGGTACTTTGACGCAGTAGTGGGCTTGAGCACGATATGGCCATATGGTGGGACCAAACCCTCATTTTTATTTATGGATTGTCTTCAGATTTGGTAGTTATTTCTTTTGCATTTGCGCGCTATTCTTTTTTAATATATTGAATGCAAAGCCTGCTCGGATTGGCGGAGTAACATCAGCCCGCCTCTCTGACACTGCCAATCCGAGCAGGCTTTGCATTCAATAATAGAATACATTGCTCTCCCTGATTGGCTCAGCGCGGTATACTGTATGTAGCCGAAGCTACGGTACATACGGTATACCGGTACAGGATTCCCACACAGCCAGCGTCTTGAGATTACATTTACTGGTAATACTTAGGGTACCTTGGAGATATTATGAGAGATTACATGTATTACAGTACTAGGGTACCTTGGAGATCTATGAGAAATCTGATGTTTTTCAATGGTGTTGCCTTGCTTCTGAAAGGGGGTAGTCTTATACGGCGAGTATAGCCCAAAACCTATGTTTTAACTTGAAAATTAGGGGGGGTCGTCTTATACGCCCAGTCTCATACGCCGGAAAATACGGTAATTCAAATATACATTAAAGCTGTTGTTCAGCTTTAAATTCTTACAGTAAGTTGGTGGTGGCAAGTTTTAATTTAATTAAATTTAGAACACAGCACCAAACACATTATGTATGTGTAATGGTGCGTACTATTAGCAGGTGATGGCTTCTGGTAAAAATCTTGAAATGATTCCAACAAGATATGGCTCTAAAGAAGAATTCCTAAATGGTTTTAAAGCCCTATACTGCAACCCCAAAGCACGTATCAAAACACCTGGTTGTAATTCAGATTTTTTTCCTCTTGGTAGAGGGACTAGGCAAGGCTGTCCCTTATCACCACTCTTATTTGTGTTAGCCCTAGAACCTCTCTCCACAGCAATTTCTCAACACCCAGATATTACTGGATATACTAAGAAACAAAACATTTTCAAGATCTGTCTTCATGCTGATGAAGCCTTACTATTTCTTTCCAGTTCCTTAATTTCTAAACCCAATCTCCTAGATATCCAAAAAAAAATTTTGCCAATGTCTCAGGTTTAAAAATTAATGTTTTAAATTTTTTTGCCCTTCCTAATAAGTTTTCTACCTCAGAATTGGACCAATGAAAAAGCAACTTCTCCTTTATCTGGTCGTACAACACCATACCATACTTAGGTATCCATCTTTCTAACAACTATAATTTATTATTCCAATGAACTAACCCCCCCCCCCTTCCCCGTTAGAATCAAAAAATCTTGGCACTACTTACACTAGTATCTTAATACTTGGTCCTCCTTTCTAGGCAGAATTACAGCCATAAAATAAACATACTCCAAAATGACTATATCTCGGTCCTCACCCTCCACTCTAAGACGGGCCGGATACAACATAGAGTATTTGATATTCTTGATACGCAGCCTGCGTTTGACCTCCAAAAAGCTCTTGCGGCGCCTCTGGACCTCAGCAGAGAAGTCGGGGAAAATCGCTATTTTGTGATTTCCAAATGGAATGTTCCCTTTAACTCTGGCCAGGCGTAATATGGCATCTCTGTCCCGATAGTTCAGGAATTTAGCGATGAACGTGCGGGGGGGTGCACCCTGAGGGGGGGGGACGCCCTGAGAGGCGATGTGCACGTTCCACAACAAAAGTGGGTGAAAAGGATTCTCTGCCATATGTCTGAGTGAGCAATTGTTCCAAATAGGATGAGGGGTCTGCACCTTCAGAGCCCTCCGGGAGGCCAATGAACCGCAGGTTACAGCGGCGCAGCCTATTCTCCATGTCATCTTGTTTTTGGAGGATAAGGTGTACTTGTTGCTGCAGCCTGTCTGAGGAGCTTTGCAATGGGGGGAGGGAGTCTTCCACCTCGCTAATTCTGTGTTCAGCCTCACCAACTCTGTCCCTTAGCTTCTGCATATCCTGACGCATCAAAGATATATCTACCTTCACCTCCTCGATTTTAGTTGTCAGCATGGTCTGGCAAGTGGCAATCGCTTCCAAAACCTTGGAAGTAGCAGGGCTCTCAGGCTCCTCCACCACAAGCGACGGGCCGGCGCCATCTTGGATCGGGGCCTCCTTCTCCAGCCTCCGGAATGCAGCCAGTTTTGCCGCAGCTTCAGAGCCTTTCTTCGGCGGAGACATGCGGAGGTCAGTGCCGCGGGTGTGCGGGAGGTGAAGGAAGGATTATCGTGCCCAGAGGGCTGCAGGATTAGCGGTAGAGGATATCGGTCCGGCGGAGCTCCTCTCACACACGTCCTCTCACATGCTGCGCCAGGCCACGCCCCCCAAAATGACTATATCTATTCAGATCACTCCCTATCACACTAATTAAAGCATACATCCCTAAAATTCAATCCACTATTAACAAATTTATTTGGAATTACAAGCCCCCTAGGTATACAAAAAAAGTCTTATATAATTCTCACAGATCGGATGACTTAGGTCTACCCCAACTCTGGCTATATTATATCTCCTGTAGACTTACTTAAAATGCACAATGGAATATATGTAATCCTACAATACTTTGGATTTTTGTGAAAAAATCTCAGTTTCTCAATATTATCTACCTGGTCTTCTTTGGTCAAACAGCATCACAATATGTTCCATTTCCACTCACAATGTCATTATTTCTTACTCTCTCAAGCTTTGGAACAAATGTTAAAAAAAATCTGACCTTAATATCTACCCCCTTCCCCAGTGCATCATTTCTGTGTGATTCTAGACTTAAATCAGCTTTAACTTGAATCAACCCACTATCTCAAACCTTCAAAATCTCCACTGACCATTTTCGAACATATATGTTTTAGGAACCCAACAGGGAAGGGTATTATATCTGCTCTTTAGAATTACCTCAACATCTCAACCCCCTCCAATAATTTACCATATATGCTCAAATGGGAATCTGAAATAAACATACAATTGACCAATCCAGAATGCTCTACTATGTTGTTCAATCTACGCAAATGTACTAAATCTTGACAATTAGAGAGACAGCGGTGAGACTTTTCACGAGATAGTATTAAACACCTTCTCATCTAAACTTTATCTATCCAGAGGTCTTCCCAAACTGCTTCAGGTGATGTCAAACCCCGGGGACTTTCATCTGCATATTTTGGGATTGTGAACAGTTAGCTCCCACATGGAAGGAAGTTTTTTCCCTTATCAATAAACTTGCAGGAAAAAAAAATTTTAATCACTCATCTTAACTGTTTTCTATTTCAAGGTATTTCAGATGTACATCCACCTCTGTTCCAATTCATCTACACAATGTGTGTTGCCACACACTGGACAATTGCATACCATTGGAGATCTAGTTCTGTACCTTTTCCACAAATAATAGCGAGAGTAGATGACATCAAGATTATGGAGAATATTTTCCACACAATTAATAACACCAAGAAACCCTTTAACCTGAAATGGGATCCTTGGTTTATCTACAAAACATCAATTAATGCATACATTTTTTACAGACACCTCTATATGATAGCATCCTAATGTTGTTTTTCAATTTTTTCAATTTTTTTTTATTTCCTTTTCTTTCTATTATTTTATGAAAATATTTATTTGAAGTGTTGTTTAATCATATGATGTATACGATTACCATCTGTATACAAGAAAACACATTTGCAATGTAAACTAATTGAAGACTGTTCATATGTATGTTCTATCAATGTTGTTTCAAATTCTTTTTTTTCAATAAAAAGTTTGTAAACAAAAAAGAGTACACTAAATCTTAGCTTAGACTTTCATTCTATAACCCCATATACAATCTCATATACACAATACATAATCATATACAAATGCAACCTGTTGCTGCCGTTGGGTTCTCTGTGTAATTTTATTGGTAGCAAAGTGCACTGTATTCAGTTCTTGTTCTGTGTTCATGCCCCTAGAACCAAACCATGAGCAGTGTAGGGTGGCAGTTTGCATTACTTTTTCTAGTTGTCTGGCTCTAGGTGTACCAGTATTTTTCAGCCTTGACATATAGCACTAAGCAAGGGCATAGGGGGGAGGTCAAGATAAGCTGTTGCTGTCATTTGAATTATACCTAGGCAGCATGACTGACAGTGGGACACGGTACAGATTGGAGTTACAGTCTGTCAGGTCACAAAGGAAATGCATGCAAAGCAAAATAAAATAATGTATATCTAACTATACAGTATATATTGGGAAAAATAGCCCTTTCCCTTCTGGCTGCTAGTCTCATGTATCCCTTGTGCTACTGGCTGCAGGTCCCTTGTATCCCTTGTGCTGTTGGTTGTTGGTCCCTTGTATCCCTTGTGCTACTGGCTGCAGGTCCCTTGTATCCCGTGTGCTGCTGGCTGCAGGTCCCTTGTATCCCTTGTGCTGCTGGCTGCAGGTCCCTTGTATCCCTTGTGCTGCTGGCTGCAGGTCCCTTGTATCCCTTGTGCTGCTGGTTTCTGGTCCCTTGTATCCCTTGTGCTGCTAGCTGCAGGTCCCTTGTATCCCTTGTGCTTCTGGTTGCAGGTCCCTTGTATCCCTTGTGCTGCTGGTTTCTGGTCCCTTGTATCCCTTGTGCTGCTAGCTGCAGGTCCCTTGTATCCCTTGTGCTTCTGGTTGCTGGTTCCTTGTATCCCTTGCGCTGCTGGCTGCTGGTTCCTTGTATTCCTTGTGCTGCTGGTCCTTTGTATCCCGTCCCTTGTATAACTTGTGCTTCTGGCTGCTCTCTTAGTTGAAGTCTGAAGTCCTCTGACCCCTTACCACACCCATACCCCTGCAACCATAATCTTCTGGTGCATCGGTGAATAATAGGATTGGCTGGACATGTGAAGGATGGGCACAGGTGGACGTGAGCTCTAGATAAACTTTTGCTGTCTTTTAAATTATACCTAGGCAGCATGACTGACAATAAGAAAGGTTTGTACCACATAAGGAGCTTATGATGCTTCTCACCCCACACAGTAGAAAAGAACAAGGCAAAGGAAGTTCCCCCAGGGTTTTTTAGCAGCAATGTATGAAGTCAAACGTGTATTAGTATAAAAATAGTTTTTTTTTTTTTATTGAAAATTCATAAAAGGCTAGATGCCACATAAAATAGAAGTCTGGTTACATAGATAAAAAATCATCCAACAGTCAATAACATACAAGTATGGTAGCCATAGTGAAGCTACCAAACAATGAAATACCCCTATTTTCATTTAATTGTTTGGCAGCTTCACTATGGCTACCATACTTGTATGTTATTGACTGTTGGATGATTTTTTATCTATGTAACCAGACTTCTATTTTATGTGGCATCTAGCCTTTTATGAATTTTCAATAAAAAAAACACTTTTTATACTAATACAAGTTTGACTTAATACATTGCTGCTAAAAAAAAAAACCCTGGGGGAACATTCTTTGCCTTGTGCATGATTGTCAATGGGACATTGAGACATGGTGCAGGTTGGAGTCAGTCTGTCAGATCACAAAGGAAATTCATTGCAAAGCAATATAAAATAATGATATCTAAATATACTATATATATATATATATATATATATATATATATATATATATATATATATATATTGAGAAAGGATCCCATGTGCTGCTGGTGCCTTGTATTCCTTGTTCTGCTGGTCCGTTGTATCCCTTGTGTGGTTGGCTGAGGGTCCCTTGTATTCCTTGTGCTGCTGGCTGCAGGCCTCTTGTATCCCTTTTGCTGCTGGTTACTGGTCTCCTGTATCCATTGTGCTGCTATCTTAGTTGAAGTCTGAAGTCCTCTGACCCATCACCACCCCCATACCCTTGCAACCATAATCATCTGGTGCAGTGGTAATTAAAATGATTGGCTGGACCTGTTACCGGCACTTGTCAAGAGCGCCCACCATGCCCACTCCTTCAGCCCCCTTCCACTATTCATAATATCTCTATTATAGCTTCTATCAAAGGAAAGCGCTCTATGAATGGAGGATGGGTGAATGAGCGAAAGGTCAGCCTCCTCTATTCATAGATAGCTGTGAAAGCTACTGTATAGTACAGCTTTAATGAAAGAGGGAGGGGCAGAAAGGGTGGACATAGTCAGCACTCTTGACAAGTGCCTGTGACAGGTCCAGGCAGGTTTAGATACACTTTATTATCATGCTTCTACTTACCATCTCTTTTCCTCCTAGCAGCTCGTGGGAGTGAAGAGAAGAAGCCCTGTGTAGGTTCCATTTTGCAATTTGCATCTTACACTGTGAGTAGTTAAGGGATATCTCTGTAAATAGGACACCAACAGCAACAGCAACAGCAAAAAAGCACCGACAGAGGTTCTAACTTTTTAGCATACACAATATTTTATTATTTTTGCTGGCTATAGATAATATACATGGGCATACTGTATACTGTACATCAATGTGTTATAAACTGTTCTTATTTGTCTTCATGATATGTTACGAATACCAGATTTTAAATGTGATGACAATTTCCTGGTGTATATGTATATTTTTCCATTACAATGTAATAGGTTGACTTATCAGATTAAAATGCATACGCGATGTGTGTATGTGTATGATGCCTATACAAAAATTTAGTAAAGTGGTTTTAGCGTATTGACTAAATATACATTTTCACCTGAATCACGAGGACCTGACTTACCTGTGGATAATCATGACATTCAGTAATCCACACAATTATAATTTAGCAAATGTATGATTCTCTGCTGATAGAATAAATATGCAAGCATATATTCAGGAAAGTCAATAAAATTTGCAATTCTAATAGTTGCTAGTTCACCTGATTTGTAAATTGTTTTGCTCATTCTTATTCCTAAATGAGGAATTTATAGAAAAAAAAGACCTACACAGTCTCAGTATCTATTTCTGAAAACTCAGCTTATCTATGTGGGTTGTACAAGGAAGTCTGTTTCCTGGAATTCCAATACATACTTACCAAACTCATTGCATGTTGCAGCCAGTGTCCATAATACTAATAATTCCTAATAATTTTATTGGTTGAGCCGGATGGTCTTTTTTCAACCGCACTAACTATGTAACTAGGTATTACTGATTTGGCAAAATGTCTCTAATGATCTAGTGTAACACTTGTCACTAGATAAAACATGCGCCCCAACAATACACAGCTTCCAAAATATTATACTAGATTCATTTGGTGGTAGATCCATCACATTGGACACATTCAACACAATGGGAATGTTCATGGATAGCACCTTTAAAGAGGTTGTAAACCTTAAAAAAATAAAAATAAAAAACCTGAATGAAAGACAAAGGCATAATGAGCTAGTATGCATCACATACTAGCTCATTATGAAATACTTACCTGAGAACGAAGCCCCAGCAGCGGTGCCCGTTTACCGCTGACATGGCCAACATGTTCACCCGGCTTCTTTCTGGGTTCGCGTCCTCCGGCCATTTGATTGGGAGCCACCATGCATGGCACAGGGCTCTGTAGGAACGGCAAGGGCAGCCATTCCTTCAGAGCGCATGCGCCAGTGATGTCACTGACTGCATGCAAAGTAAATATCTCCTAAATGGTGCATGTTTAGGAGATATTTACAGTATATTTACAGTACCTATAAGTAAGCCTTACCATGGGCTAACCTATAGGCTTACCTATAGGTACAAGTTACAGAGGAAGCTTTACCTCTTTTAACATGCCCTGTTTGACAGATCAGTTACATTTTTTAAGCCAGTTTTACAACAAATACTGTATTTATACACAATAAAGGATTAACAGAACCTCTAGAGGTAGCACAGTCCTCACCATAATAAATACATACTGTATATACAAAAACAGTATACATTTCCCATTTAGACCTTGTTCACACCTATGCAAGTTGCAGTTTGCATATTCCAGGTGCATTTTGCATACACATCTTTGATACATTGAAGTCTATAGAACCAAAAACCAGAAAAAAGTCCCTGGCCTTTCCATAAAATACACAGATGTGAACGTGAACCATAGGAAACCATGTTAAATGGACTGTAGTGTGTTTCTGCAAAACTAAAAATGCACAAAAAATGCATAGGTGTGAACCAGGTCTAAAAGTATGTACAGTGAGGAGATGGTGTCTAATAGTTATTTTCTACATAAAAAAATCACTTTCTACAAAAAAAAAATACATCACACCCATGTATTATGCAAATGAGTTGGCCACTCTCCTTCAAACTTGCTGCAGACATGGATTCCAGAACCTGATTTTTCTTTAGGCTCTGTTCACACTTGTGTGACTTGTCATGAGACTTTGGACATACAAAGTTGCATCACAAGTTGCAGCCCATTGATTTCAATGGAACCTGTTCAGATCTATGCGACTTAAAGTAAAATGGTTCCTGCACTACTTTGATGCGACTTGAGTGCCAGAGAGTGCCAGAGAGTGTAAAAGTTGCAATAACCCCTTGGCACTTGCACCCATCAGCCCTTTAAGGGGTTTGGATTGCCGGGAGGCGGGGCATGGCTTATGGCCATGTGACCTCTGTGATTGGCTGTCACAGCGGTCACATGACCCGTAAACTCCTTTCACAGCTTTCTGTAAGCTGCCAGTCACTGTCGGGAGCGCACAGGGCACACACTCTTGGCACAGCTCTGTTAGTGCTATTGTACGCAAATATGCTGCCGCATCAAAGCTCAGCTACTAAGAGGCTGCATATTTGTGTGCGCTTGGTGCCAAGAGGTTAAAGTCATATCAAAGTCACATTCCACAGTTGCACTTAAAATTACTCGACTTTGGAGTCACACATGTGTGAACAAAGCCTTATTTGGGATACGATTCTTTTATAGAATGGACCACTGCATTCTTTACCCCCTAGTCATAAATGTTCTTGTAACTAGCAGAGCCCTCTGATGCACCTTGTATTGAATTGTATAGAAACTGCCTTCCCCTTTGTAAAGTGCCGTGCAAAATGTTGGCAATATAAAAAACCTGTATAATAATAATAATAATAATAATAATAATAATATTCAAGGAATAAAATAAGCTCAACCATGAGCTGACTCTTGGCTTTCAGGTAAAAGCGATCTGCTCCGCACTAGAGCTGCCTGATCCCGTTTACAGGGCTCCAAGGTGCTGCTCTCCTCTGCAGGTGCCAGGGGTGGTTCCTGGGCTATCCCAATCATCCAGAGAGCCTGGAACTGCAGTAAACTGCTGTAATATATAGAGCAGGCAGGGCTTAGGGAACATCTTTTCCCCAATCTCCCTTGTGACTGTAGATGGGAATATAGCAATGGTATTGGCAGGGGAACTACAAGGGATTGACATTTCCGAGGATTCTGTACTGCTGATTTGGGGGTAGGGGACAAGTGCAATCTCTAGCTATAATGTGCTGCTGAACCAGGGATGGAGACAGTCAATGTAGGGGTGAGCAATTCTTGAGGAGAGCATTGGTATTTCCAGGTGCGCTGCAGTAACCTGAAATCATCAGACAGCTAAGTGTGTCAAAGTCTGCACAGGAGAGTCGACATGAAGATTTTGGATATTCATACCCATGTGAGGCGGGGGTTCACACTTATGTGAATTAGATGCAGGTTTTCCCCGCATCCAATTCGCATGACAGGAGAGTGTGACCCGCTGTCAATGGAGCCCGTTCACACAGTTCCGGAACAACCACGATCTGCACTGGAAAAGGACCCTGTGCGTCTTTGGCTCCATTTCAGGTCCGAATTCAGGCAAAAATTTGGAGCCGATTCGTACCGGAAATAGAGAACAGGGATGCACCAGACCCCCTTCTGTGATCCGCGGCCGCAGCTAGTGAAAACCCAGCCTAAAGCCCCGTACACACGAGTGGAAATTCGGCCGCGAAATTTCGTCTGACGACCGATCTGCCGATTTTCGGCTTGTTAGTATGGTGCTTCCGACAACCGACTCCGACTTTTCGGCCGAAAAAATCCTGGTGTGCAGGCTATATAATTTTTGTCGACCGTCAAAACACGTCCGATTTTCATCTCATTAGTACAAATTTTGATGGGGAAAAATTTTATGAGCAAGACTAGGCATGCTCAGAGATGGAAGAACACAAAGAAAGCAATCCAACACATGACATCACTTCTGAAGTAGAATTCTGTCGTGCGGGAAAATTCGTGTGCAGCCTAGAGCACATTCCAACCAACAGACACCACTCTGGACAATAGACGGATGACCGGTCGGTGGAAATTCGTTGCCTGTGTACGAGGCTTAAGGGTACACTCAGGATTGGTGTGTGATGTTTTGATCATTTGATCATTTGAAGCTTAGATTGTGCAAAGAGCTTTGACTCCAAATGTGGAGAGAGATTGGAACACCTATTTCTTTTTATTTTTCATCTGTGCCCCTGTTAGGGAGATTCATCTTCTTTATTTGTTCAGTTTACAGTATGTTATCAGAAAAGCCCTAATTTAGGGTTGTCACCAGAACAAGAATAGATGGTAACCTTTCCATTGTGAAAACAAGTTCTGCTGATAGTCAGGAATTCTCTCACTTTGGGGGGATTTCCTCTCACTTCCTGCTTTGGCTATGATACAGGAAGTAAATAGAAATCTCCCCAATGGGGCAAAAAAAAAAAATGTACAAGGTTTATAACCCCCCCCCCCCCCCCCCCACACACACACACACACACACACACACAATTCAAAATAAAAAAATAATCTCTGCCTTTAGTTCTACGTTAATTCTTTTTTTGTTTAAATTACTGCAATTACTTTCCTATTTCACAAACACATACTGTATGTTCTCCTTATCATTAGGACTTCTTAAAAAGCTTACTACAGAACTTTTATGAGTTAAGAGTTAAAAGAGTTAAAATGAGTTCTACTGTGATAAAGTGTAATAAAGTTCTCACTTTTTTGTTTTTTATTGGTTGAGCCAGATGGACTTGTGTCTTTTTTCAACCTGATTAACTATGCAACTATGTATGTAACTTTTACTCATCATTTTTGGATCTTAATCCTAGAAAATATTGTACCTGGAATATTTCCTACTACTAAATGACTGTAATATTAAGTGACAGGTTCTGGGAAGTGTGCTGCAACTGTCAATCACCAGGCTGTCACCTGAATTTACATGTTATTCTGCTGCAGTTTGTTGGTAAAAAGTCTTTCTTGCCACTAGCGATTTTTACTGAAGGTTCCCAATACAATTGCACAGTGCTTTGCCAAGTTAGTTGTACTAGCAGTATGCTTAGCACTTTGTGTATTAACCACTTACATACTGATTTAAAGCCAACCTGTACTTTGGCCATCCTAGGGGAAGTAACACTTTCTGTAGCTGGAGGACTGTTGGAGACTATTTAGTAAAAATTAAATGTAAAAATAAATTATCAAAGGAGCTAAAACCAATAGACAATAGTTAAAATTGTTAAAGGGGATGTAAAGTCAGAAGGTTTTTATTTTAATGCATTCTATGCATTAACATAAAAAGCCTTATGTGTGCAGCAGCTCCCCTCAGCCCCCCTATACTTACCTGAGCCATCTCGCTCCGGCGATGTCCACGAGTCCCTCGGCCGTCCAGGACTCTCTCTTCTGATTGGCTAAGACACAGCAACTGCACAATTGGCTTTGAGAGGGGGGGGGGGGCAAATGGCAGCTACGTGTCTGAATGGATTCACAGAGCTGCTGCTCAGCTCGGGTGCCCCCATAGCAGGTTGGTTGCTTGGTTCAAAACTGCACTTGCTTTAGATATACATGTTCAGGGTTTGCTCCCCCAATTTTTTGCTTGTTTATTATGTATTCGGTCTGACCAGACTTCTGAGGTTGAGCACCCCACCCCCCACACACACCTGTACTCTATCGGTGTCCACTATCAAGTAGATATAGGAGGAGTCCCCTGTAGTGCATTAGCACATCTATCCCAGCAAGGAGTGTTGTCTCCAAGGGTAAGAGAGGCTGGATTCACCCCTTTTTTATGGATAGTGTAGGACCCACTGATAATGGGGTACTCTGACGCAGTGGTGGGCTTGAGCACGATATGGCCATATGGTGGGACTAAATCCCCATTTTTATTTATGGATTGTCTCCATATTTGATAGTCATTTCTTTTGCATGTGTGCGCTATTCTTTTTTAATATACATGTCGCTTGGTTCATAGCTGCACTGGCTTTAGATATACATGTTCAGGGTTTGCTCCCCCAATTTTTTGCTTGTTTAATAGTTAAAATTGTTAAAGGGGATGTAAAGTCAGAAGGTTTTTATTTTAATGCATTCTATGCATTAACATAAAAAGCCTTATGTGTGCAGCAGCTCCCCTCAGCCCCCCTAATACTTACCTGAGCCATCTCGCTCCGGCGATGTCCACGAGTCCCTCGGCCGTCTAGGACTCTCTCTTCTGATTGGCTAAGACACAGCAACTGCACAATTGGCTTTGAGAGGGGGGGGGGGGGCAAATGGCAGCTACGTG
The DNA here is from genome assembly GCF_965119305.1 of Pelophylax lessonae. Taxonomy (NCBI): domain Eukaryota; kingdom Metazoa; phylum Chordata; class Amphibia; order Anura; family Ranidae; genus Pelophylax; species Pelophylax lessonae. The sequence continues at coordinate 221,256,746 of NC_138772.1, forward strand.
TCTGAATGGATTCACAGAGCTGCTGCTCGGCTCGGGTGCCCCCATAGCAGGTGGGTTGCTGTGGGGGAACTCAACAGGAGGGAGGGGCCAGGAGCTCCAGCCAGGGACCCAAGAAGAGGAGGATCTGGGCTGCTCTGTGCAAAACCAACTGCACAGAAAAGGTAAGTATAACATGTTTGTTATTTTAATAGAAAAAAAAAAGAGACTTTACAGTCACTTAAGTGGTCATAGTACTATATGTCCTAGTATGATGGGAAAAAAAAAAAACAAAGATTAGGAAACATAATTGTATTAATGCACTTATTACATGTCTGACTCAGTATATAGTATATAGCATGATTAAGAGGCTGAAAGATCTATCAGCATTATCCGAGCAAGGGAAGAGGTGAAATAACTTCTGGAGCATGCAATGCAGCAAACCTGATACTTTGCCTAGTGTGGGCAAAGTACAGATTCATTATAATTTTATTTTTCACTCAATTTCATCTGATACACAATATGCTTTTTTTTTTTTTTTTAACACATGAATTCATCAGTTTGCTAAATCTGCACTAGATGGAGCTTGTGTACCAGCAACAATGCAGCATATGTTCTCCTAGAAATCCATTTAAAAGAAGACTCTACACAGTCACTTGAAACCTCTACTTCTTGCACTGGTGAATTGTACTGTACTGTATTGCACTCAAATATATCTTGCTGGCTTTTGTTATTTTGCTAGAAGTGTGATCACACTTAACCTGGCAAGTTCTCATGTTTATCAGGGAGACGCAGCGTGCTTCCTTTCGCTTCGCCATATTATTACACTGAAAATGTAGGAAGCAGAGCATTTCTAATTGATTAATTAAACTTCTATAATTGGTGTCTTTATTTTACAGTATGTCATCATGAAAAAACGGCTGATATCCTCTACTGCAATTCCCTCAGTGGTGTTGAAAAGTGATGTATATATACCATCACATCTTCAAGAACATATGTTGTGAGTGAAACAATTGGAGGTGACATGAGGCTAAAAAATGACAGCTGAGACACATCTTTGGGAACACAACCATCAATCACAGCTCTGCTTCTGGAAACAGCAATTGGGCAATCTGTTTGTTCCTTTCCACATTTCCAGCTATCAGCAAACATCTATTATAGATGATCTGATAAACAGGCATTTCACGGGATCTACACTTTATGGATGTCAAGACATCAATGTTATTGTCTTACCTTGTTTTTTTTTTTTTTTTTTGTCCCCTGGCTATTTTCATGCAATTGAAAACTGTATTTACTAAGATACTTCATTTGAATAGGTGACTATGCATGTGCTTTGTAAACTATACGTACACTGTATGCAATAGAAGACTGTATGCAATAGAAAAATCTTAGCTCTCCAGTGTATGTGAATGCTAGACAGATTAGGTAGACTTTCTCTTTATATTGCCATAACAATTCTTTAGCTCTGTTTGATTTTTTATTTTTTTTTTGCACTTTTTTGACACAGAGGAACATTTTTTTTTAAGGCTGCAATGATGAGACACTGCAGCTATATATTTAATTAAGCATAGGACAATCACGGTTTTATTACAAATTTTCAAAGCACCGTTAATTGTTTTTTAATGGGCACTTACTTGGAAGACATTCTTGTTTGTGAGCCCTAAATGTGTACCTCTGTGCATGCAGATTGACATGCTGTTAATACCAAGGAACAGATAAGTACATCGTATTAAGTCTCACGTATTAATTCTGTGCTGTTTATGTTGTGCCCCAGAACTCTACATAACACTTTCACTGCCAGAGCCATTTTTGCAAGTTTTGCGTACATGTTTAAAAGTATTTTTAATCCTGAGAATTATGTACCTACGTCGCCAGACACTCCCCTTTCTCAGCGCGCGCCGCCGGAGGCTCGCTCCCGCTGTATTCAGTCACAGCGGGAGTCGGGCCAGGGGAGGAGTGGTGGTGATCGCCGCTGCTCTTCCCCGATTGTCTGGGAATCGAGTTTGGAGATCCGCCCGCTTGTGTAAACAGAGCGGGCGGATCTCCTAAGCGACAGGCAGGGTCAGATTGCAGGGTTCAGCATAGCTGGACCTGCGATCTGTCCTTGTGTCACTCAGTCACCTCCCCCCACACATGTCAGTAAGCACCAGGCATACATTAACCCCTCCCTCTCCAATAAAATTAACCCCTTCCCTGCCAGTGTCATTTTTACAGCAACAGTACATATGTACAGCACTGATTACTGTAGTAATGTCACTGGTACCCCCAAAAGTGTCAAAAATGTCAGTCAAGGGTCCGATCTGTCCGCCGCAATGTCGCAGTCCCACAAAAAAAAAATCGCAGATCACCGCCATTACTCGTTAAAAAAAAAAACACCAAAAATGACAGAAATCTTTCCCTTAGTTAGTAAACGCAATAACTTTTGCGCAAACCAATCAAAATACGCTTATTGTGATTTTTTTTTACCAAACATAGGTAGCAGAAAACAAATTGGCCAAAAATTTTAAAAAAGTTTGATTTTTACATTTTTTGGGGGGGGGGGAATTTCATATAAAAAAATGTGAAAAATATTGTTATTTTTTCAAAAATTACGCTTTTTTTGGTTTATAGCGCAAAAAGTAAAAATCGCACAGGTGATCAAATACCACCAAAAGAAAGCTCTGTTTGTGGGAAAAAAAGGACGTAAATTTCGTTTGGGTACGGCGTTGCATGACCGCGCAATTGTCAGTTAAAGTCGCACAGTGCCGAATCGCAAAAAGTGGCCCAGACGTAAGACAGCAAAATCCTCCGGTGGTAAAGTGGTTAATGAGATATCAGGGGTCAAAGACCTCTGATGTCTGACCTATGCTCCACTGAAATGAATGCAGTGCAGATCGCACTATGCTCATTTTTTCCGTCAGCCAGTGTCACCTGGATCAGTAACAGGAAGGTGAGATCAACAAATGGATGTTCACTCCCTTCCTCAGCTGCCATTGATATACTACATACACTAAATTGTCAACAGTATTGGGACACTTGCCTTTACATGCACATGAATTGTAATGGCATCCTATTCATAGCCCATAGGGTTCAATATTGATTTGGCCCTCCCTTTGCCGCTGTAACAGCTTCAACTTTTCGTGGAAGGCTGCTCACAAGGTTTAGGAGTGTGTCTATGGGAATTGTGACCATTCCTCCAGAAGCGTATTAGTAAGCTCATGTGGGACGAGAAGGCCTGGCTCGCAGTTTCTGCTCTAATTCATCCCAAAGATGTTCTATAGGGTTGAGGTTAGGACTCTGTGCAGGCCAGTCAAGTTCAAAGTCAAACCAGTCAATTTTTTTTCATTTACAATCACTTTAAGGCCGCCCATACATAGATCGAAACAAATTTCGCTCTATGTTTGAGAACTGTGGTTGTATAATATGTGATCCACCGCTTGACTTGTGTACAACCACAATTTTGGATTTTCCCCGCCTAATCAGCGCTACAGGTTATAGCCTGCAATGCTGATTAGTGTGTTCTGACAGCAGGGAAGTCTCCATGTTGTCAGAATTCAATAGCTCAGTTGGGAGGATTCCCCCATCTACCTTGAATTTGTGGCTAAAGGAATCAAGTCAGTTTTTTTTTATTAACCACTTTCTGACTGCCCACAGTTCCGGGCTAGGGGTGTGCAGCGTGCTGCTACCACAACCGCGGTGTTCACCGGACACAGCAGATTGCGGATCTCAGTACCTGTGTCCCGGTGATGATTTGATCACTATGTGATCACATGCTCACAATGTCAACAAAGCTGTTAATAATTAAGTCATTCATAACAGCTGTGTTTCCTATGCTGTGGTTGGCCCACACTTATCACATGGTATCTGGGCCAATCACAGCACAATGTACCACGTGATTAGCTGTAGTCAATCACAGATCACTAGCAATCACAACTTTTATGAATGTAGCCCATTCATGAAAGTACAAAACATTGCTTTTGCAATGATCATCATTGTAACAGCAATCAAAGTGTGAAAAAAAACCTGATCATCACCTCAGAGTAGTACAGTGTTACTATGGTGACACTAAACTACTCTGATGAAAGTATATTAACAAAATAGTAAAACAAAAATAAAAAAAGTTATAAAAAATGTTTAAAGAAATAAAAATAAATTATTATTATTATTATTATTGTTTTTAACATACTGTCACCAGGCAGTGTCCCTGATCACCACCAGTCATATGATAATGCTGTATTGCACTGATGACAATAAGTAAAAAAATAAATTGTGAAAAAAAACTCAAATTCTGTTTAATTTTTTCATTTTCAAAAAAATTGTGACAAAAAAAAATGCAACTTCAAAAAACTCACCATGCCTCTTACATACATACTCAGACCAAGCAGCCGCACCGTGTGTGAATGGACACGCAGAGAAATGGCTCGGGAGTGAACCTGCCTGGGTGCCCCCATAGCAAGCTGCTTGGTAGGAGGAAGGGGCCAGGACCGCCTGTGGGGGACCCAAGAAAAGGAGAATTGGGGCTGCTCTGTGTAAAACTACTGCACAGAGCAGGTAAGTATGACATGTTTATTACTTTATTGTAAAAAATTCCAAAGGTTTAATATCACTTTTAGCTCAGCTCTCAAAGACATTCACATTTTTTCCATGTTTTTTTTTTTCCTATTTCCCATGTTTCCTTTAAAATATTGTAAGTACTGAAAATGATCTAATGACCTTGCCAATTATACAGTTGATGCCTAACTTCCTGTATTGGACTGGCAACATTGCTTCTGCTGCATTGAAATCCCAAGCAGTGTTGTCAGTCATGTCTAATTTCTCTGCTGCTGCATATATTAGCGCATTAACCCCTTATCATCTGCAAACTCCATGAATCCATCATGTGTTCATAATCGGCACTTGCTTTCCTCCCAACTAGCTACATACTATTTCCCACTCCAATTCAAAATAGCAATGGCAGCATTGTCAGCCCATTAGTGGAAGCTAGGAGCTTACTTTTTTTTCCAGGATCATCAGGTATTATTCTGTAATTGCAGTGTTTTAACCCTTTTACTGCCACTGATGTAAATACTATGTCAGTGGCTTTGGGGGTTTTACACACTTCCAGCAGCTGCAGTGTGTGTAAATCTGACAAACCAACTGTCAGATGGAAGTTATCCCATGGCTGTGCAGCCACCGAATTGCATCAACACACTCTGGTAACTGCTGGTTCCCCACCTGGATTGACATGGTGGGTATCACCAGGTAGAGGGGAGGGAGATGAGATAACAGGCTGACCTGGAAGTTACTTGTAAAATGTCACTTCCAGGTCCCAGTGTCACTTTCCCTAGTCAGTATGGTTGGGGAAGAAACCAACGGAAAGTGATCTTGCTTCAGTGAAAGAGAAGTGAGACAATAGATGTTTTTTTTAGATTCCTGATGTCTCATTAAAGAGAACCTGCCATCAAAAAATGTGTCACATGGACTTCTTTGTCCCCTTTATGATAAAAAAAATCCCCTTTATGGATCACTGCCTTGCCGTGGCAAACGGGCTTATGTAATTCAGTGAAGCTACGAACTATGCCGTGTAGGCTCAGCCAAGACGGACAGGTCATATCAGAGAATTCTGACAAAACGTGATCCTCTGGAGAAGGCAATGGAAACCCGCTCCAGTATCCTTGCCAAGAAAACCTCATGAACAGAAAGAAAAGGCAAACAAATGGCTAACAGATATGACACTGGAAGATGAGTCCCCCCAGGCTGGAATGTGTCCAAAGTGCTACTGGGGAAGAGCGGAGTATAATTTCAAGTAGCTCCAGAATTAATGAAATGGCTGGGCCAAAGCTGCAAGGACTCTCAGCTGTGGATAGTAGGAATGAAATGAAAGTCTAAAGCTGTAAAGAAGAATACTGCATAGGAACCTGGAATGTAAGATCAATGAAGCAGGGTAAGCTAGATGTGGTCAAACAGGAGATGGCAAGAATAAACATTGATATCTTGGGAATGAGTGAACTAAAATGGACTGGAATGGGTGAATTTAACTGAGATGACTACTATATCTACTACTGTGGACAAGAATCTCTCAGAAGAAATGGTGCAGCCCACATAGTCAACACAAGAGTGAGGAGTACTGGGGTACAATCCCAAAAACGAAAAGATGATCTCAGTCCGTATCCAAAACCAAGCCAAGGCATCACAATAATCTAAGTTTATGCACCAATCTCTGATGCTAAAGAAGCTGACGTTGACTGATATTATGGGGATCTACAACAACTTTTAGAACAAACTCCAAAAAAGGATATCCATCTCATAATGGGAGATTTTAATGCTAAAGTACTGTAGGAAGTCAAACTTTATCCGGAATAACAGGTAAATATGGCCTTGGAGTACAAAATGAAGCAGGACAGAGGCTAATAGAGTTTTGTCAAGAAAACACACTGGTAGAGTTAAGCGAACCCCTGGATGTCTGGGTTCGGTGGGTCCGGCCGAACTTGAAAAAAAAGTCAGAGTTCGTGACCCGGACTTAACCCGAACTTAACCCCGATCCCAAAACCCATTGAAGTCAATGGTGACCCGAACTTTTGAGCACTAAAATGGATCTAAAAAAAACATGGAAAGGGCTAGAGGGCTGCAATTGGCAGCAAAATCTTGTTAAGAGCATGGCAAGTGCTCTGCAAACAAATGTGGATAGGGAAATAACTTAAAATAACATAAAAAACATAAAAATAAAAAATAATCATCTTGATCTAGGAGGATGAGGCCTATATGTAGTGGAGGTTGAGGTGGCGGTGGATGTGGCGGTGTAGGTGGAAGCGGCGGTGGAGGAGGAAGAGGTAGCCAACACTGGTTTTTGTTTTTAATTTTATTTCTTTTTAAATTAGGGTACACCCCAAAAGAGCGAGAAAGATCAAAAATACAACAATGGCTGGGTAAGGCCGGTATACATGTCTATTCTGCACAAGGTATGGACAAGTCCTGTGGGATCCATGCCTGGGTCATTTTAATGAACTTGAGCTTGTCCACATTGGCTCTGGACAGGCGGCTGTGCTTGTCTGTGATAACGCCCCCAGCCGTGCTAAATACACATTCAGGTAATACACTGGCTGCAGGGCAGGCCAGCACCTCCAAGGCGTAAAGGGCAAGCTCAGGCCATGTGCACAATTCTGAGACCCAGAAGTTGAAGGGGGCAGACCCGTCATTCAGTACGTGTATAGTACGTAAGGAATGGTAAGGAACTGTATATGGTATATGGTAAGGAACGGTGATGGCGGCGGGGTTTTTTAATCCCCCTTCTGGGTTGAGTCTGGCCTTGGAAAAGGTATGTGTCCCTGGTTGTGGGCCAGGCTCTCCCAAAGCTGTCTAAGTTCTGAGGCCTTCTGGTAGGGACGGGGCTGCACTGGTCTTGCCAGGGGCTAGGATTCTGAAAAACTTGTGGTGTATGTGCCCCTGAAGTGGCAGTCCAGGGGTGCCATAAGTCACGGTGGATGGCAACACTATGAGTATGGCACCAAGGACACTGCACTTCCTACACACGTTTTTCACACCTGCCTCTAGGGCCAGACCTTTTGGTCAGGAGTCAGGACCAGAGGAATTTTTTATTCCTGGCCGAAGGGCCTGCCATAGTATTGCAACGTGGCACTAACCTTGCACTTCTCCACTATCCCTTTCCCCACTATTATGTGTTGTGTGTCTCACGTTTTGTGTTTTTTTATTGTGGCGGTACACTTTATTTTGCAAAGTGTGATTAGTAGGGAGTAGGTCCTTGGGCCTGTCCCTGAAAGTCTTGGGAGGGGTCGGATATGGCCTTCTGGCTTGGTTCGCCCTCTCTCATGGGGTCCCTCTTCAGGAGAGCCCCACCTAGTACTTGGGGTGGTCTGTTTCAGCAGACCTCCTAAAGAACAGGCCTGCCTGCTTTCGGCCAGGTTAGCCAGTGTAAGTACCGCAGTCCCTGTCAGGAGCCTTGCGCCCCGGGGGATCAGGGTCAGGGACCATGTGTACACCCTGTGCACTTTTTGTGTTTCACTTTTTTGGTGTGCACTTTTTTATGCACCCACCGGGTGTTCACACACCACGGGCTTAAAAAAAAAAAAAACAGCTGGTGGTCCTGGTTGTTGTGGCGTGCCGACAAAGCTTTTCCACATTTCATACATGCTAACCCTGCCTTCTGAGGTGCTGGCAGTGCCCTGGCTGTGTTGGCGACCTCCTCCTCCTCTACCTTCGCCTTGTGCTTCCACTGTGCCCCCGCTGTTAGGTGGGAATGCCACCAGCATCACTTCTCGACATTTTGGCTAAGATCAAGTGTAGTATCTGTTGTTATCAGTTAAATCAGTAATCAGTAAAACTGCCTGCTGTCGTTTACCCCTTGCTGTGCTGAAGTTAGTGGTGAAGGTGTTACGCTGACCGGATGCGGAGGCGGTAGAGGATGAGGATGAGGAAGCTAAGTAGGAGGAGTTAGCAACAGGAGGCAAACTGAAGCTCCCTGCAATCCTCGGTGGTGGAAGGAGATGCGCCAAACAAATTTAAAGGGTGTATCTCACAGTAACATAATCAGCAAACGCTGCAAAATTATTTATTTTCCCCTAAATGGGTGTTTATTGAATAGCAGAATAGAACAACAGTATGTAAAGGGTGTATCTCCAACGTACACATACAGACTAGTCCACAATTTAATATTTTTTCCCTAAATGGGTGTTTATTGAATAGAGGCATAGAACAACAGTATACAAAGGGTGTATCTCACAGTAACATATGCAGACTAGGCCGCAATTTAATTTTTTTTAACTAAATGGGTGTTTATTGAATAGCGGAATAGAACAACAGTATCCAAAGTGTGTATCTCACAGTAACGTATGAATGAAACATTTTTATTTTTCCCTTTAATTAGTGATTTTTGAAGAGCAGATTAGAACACAACAATGTCTAAAGGCTTTATCTCACAGTAACATATAAAGGAAAAACTGAAAAATGATAATTTTTCCCTTAAATTGGTGATTTTTGAATAGCAGATTAGAACAGCAGTGTCTAAACGCTGTATGTCACAGTAAAATATGAAGGAAAAAACTTTTTTTTTTTTTTAAATCAGATTAATCAGACACATATGCACTGAGCTTGCATTAAATTTCCGCTGCACGCCGCCCACCTAACACACTGATAAAAGTTTTTTTTTCTCCCTCCTCCTCACTGGGCTCAGGTCAGGGCAAAAAGATCATGCACTGCACCCCCCCACAATAAAATCGATGTAGATCGCTGTCTGATTAAAGAACATTCTTATGTCCTGTGTCCTATTCTTTCCCTGAAAGCAATCTCCAGCCTGTCCCTACAATAATCTCCTATCTCTCCCTCAAATAAGCAGCAGCAGGAACCTGTCCCTATAGTAGTTAGAGCCGAGTGACGTGCGGCGCTACGTGACTCCAGCTTATATAGAGGCTGGGTCACATGCTGCACTGGCCAATCACAACCATGCCATTAGTAGGCATGGCTGTGATGGGTTCTAAGGGCACACTAGTGTCCGGGTACTGAAAACCCAAAAGTCCGATACGATCGCGAACAATACAGTACGTGTTCGCTCAACCCTACACACTGGTAATAACAAACACTCTTTTACAACAAACAAAGAGGCGACTCTACACATAGACACTACCAATTGGTCAATACAGAAATCAGATTGATTATATTCTCTTCAGCCAAAGATGGAGAAGCTCTATACAGTCAGTCAAAATGAGACCTGAAGCGGACTGTGGCTCAGACCATGAGCTTCTTATGGCAAAATTCAGGCTTAAATTGAAGAAAGTGGGAAACACCACTAGAAATTTCAGATATGATCTAAATTGGATCCTTGGTGAATACTCAGTGGAGGTGACCAACAGATTTAAGGGATTCGATCTGATGGACAGAGTGCCTGAGGAACTATGGTAGGAAGTGTCTAAAATCGTACAAGACGCAGCAATAAAAAACATTCCAAAGAAGAAGAAATGCAAGAAAGCAAAGTGGCTATCTGATGAGGCCATACAAATAGCTGAACAAAGAAGGAAGGCAAAAGGCAATGGAGAAAGGCGAAAATATACCTGAATGCAGACTTCCAGAGGATAGCAAGAAGAGACAAAAATACCTTCTTAAACAATCAATGCAAAGAATTAGAGGAAAATAACAGAATGGGAAAGACAAGAGAGCTTTTCAAGAAAATTTGAGATATCAAGAGAAAGTTTTGTGCAAAAATGGGCACGATAATAGACAAAAATGGCAAGGAACTGACAGAAGCAGAAGAGATAAATAGGAGATGGTAAGAACACACATAAGAACTATACAAAAAAGATTTTAACGTCCCATATAACCACAATGATACAGTCACTGACCTTGAACCGGATATCCTGGAGAGTGAAGTCAAGTGGGTCTTAGAAAGTATTGCTAATAACAAAGCTAGTAGAAGTGATGGTATCCCAGCTGAGTTATTTAAAATCCTAAAAGACGATGCTGTAAAAGTGCTGCACTCAATATGCCAAACTCAACAATGGTCACAGGGGTGGAAGAGGTCTATTCATTCTGATATAAATATGTGTATGTATTCACTCGCGCCTCTGGGATAATATTTCCAAATTGGTAAGCCGCAAGTTCAAAAACTATATGTATAGTTATATACGTGCAAATTGATTGGAGAAAAAACTGCGCTAACCTCTGTTAGTGGGGGTTGTGCAGCCCCACTGCTTGATGTACTGTAGTTTATTATACGTGCTATATATACATATAAATCATATAAACTGTGTATAAAAGAGTGTCACAAAAAATATATAGCAGCAAAAGGTGTACCCATCAATATATAAATGCAAGTGTTAGCTGAATATGTGAATACCATCCATAAAGTGCGTTACTTGTGCTGACTAAAATTATATAAAACCTTAGTGCAATAAAATATATTAAATGCAAATATTCAAGTTATAATATTAAGAAGATCAAAGGCTGAACACCAATAGTTTATATACAGTCCATAATATTGTGCTGGAAAGAAGAAAGTGCAAAAGTGCAGTATAGTCCTTTCAGTGCAAAAAGTGCTGATGTAGTAGTGGTGTGACCCTCCACTTCACCTCGGATGCCGAATGGTAAGGTAGCTCACTTACCAGATTCCATGGATTCCTGTTGGCGTACGCCAGCAAGAATCAGTCTGCGCTTGATCTCATATGCTCCAGGTTCCTATTGGTAGGTGGGGGTCCTCTGGATACCGCTTGTGGCTCAAAGTATAAGAGAAAAAAGGCTCCTCATCATACAGAAGGTTAAAAACTCCTTTATTTTAAATCTCTTCACACGAACATCAAAGTAAAAACGTTTCAAAATCACTCCAAATCATACACTCGGAACAGAATAAAGAAAGCAGAGCCTCCGCTTGTGCCCTTTCAGACTTAATCCAGCCTCGCGGCTGCTATTCAGGGTCTGTGGGTGAAGTTTGCGCCTTACCACCGTACCCGGAAGTGGGAACTTGGCGTGCGGTTCACCGATGGGCTCAGAGCAAAGCAGCGTGCGTATCAACTTGACGCATTTCTTCAGAGATGTGACATCTTTGGAAAAGAAGGGCAGCACCAAAGAATGTTCAACCTACCGTACGATCGCACTCATCTCACACGCTAGCAAGGTTATGCTGAAAATTCTACAAGACAGGCTTCAGCAGCATGGGAACTATCACAAGTACAAGCTGGATTTAGAAGAGGCAGAGGAACTAGAGATCAAATTGCCAACATTTGCTGGATCATGGAGAAAGCAAGGGAGTTCTTCCTAGGCTCCAAGATCATGGCAGACGGTGACTGTAGCCATGAAATTAAGAAATGCTTGCTTCTTGGCAGGAAAGCAATGGCAAACCTAAACAACATTAAAAAAAGCAGAGACATCATCCTACCGACAAAGTACCATATAGTCAAAACTATGGTAAATCCAGTAGTAACCTATGGCTGGGAAAGTTGGACCATAAGGAAGGCTGAACGCCAAATAATTGATGCTTTTGAACTATGGTGTTAGAGAAGGCTCTTGAAAGTCCCTTGGATGGCATGAAGATCAAATAAGTCAATCCTGAAGGAAATTAAGACTGAATGAATCACTGGAAGGACATATCATGAAGCTGAAACTTGAATACTTTGGCCAGCCACATAATGCGAAGAGAGGACTCATTGGAAAATACCCTGATGCTGGGAAACATGGAAGGAAAATGGAGAAGAGAATGACAGAAAACAAGATGGATAGATATCATCATTGAAAAATGAACATGAAGTTAAGCAAGCTCCAGACAAGGAAGGACCTCCAGTGGAGGACAGAAGGCTGGTGTACTATGGTTAATGAGTTCACAAAGAGTCGGACACAACTAAACAACTGAACAACAACAATAATAAAAAATAATTTAGTTAAAAAATGTAAAAAAAAGTGTAAAAAACAGAAATTACACCCAAGTACTTAAAATTATCCCCCCCCTCCCAAATTATTAAGCACCCCCACCAGCACATACACAAACATATGATCGCAAATGCATAAGTTGGGGGCGCGTATGCGAGATAACGTCAATTGCACTAGACATGTTACATAATCACCATGCAAGCTGGAGTGAGAGCAATATTGCTGGGCCCATTATTCACAATTAACTCTAAACTGATGGCCTATAGGGGGCTTTTAAAGTGTCCCCTATGGAAAATATAGGGTGCTGAAGTTTGTTGCTTTTTCACTGCTGCGTGCAATTTTAAAGTTTAACATGTTGGGTATCTATTTATTAGGGGCAACCTCATCTTTTATATTTTACCAAAAATGGGGTAATTGTTTGTGTATGTGTGCCCTAAAATAAATTGTATTGTATTTTTAAAGAAAATTTTAGCATTTTATAAACCATTGCGCTAATATTGTGTGACATAAAAAATTGAAACAACACTATTTTGTTCTCTAGGGTTTCTGCTTTCAGAAAATATATAATGTTTGGGGGTTTTACATAATCTTCTAGCCTAAAATGATTTTTTAAACGTGTGCATAAAAAAAAAGAAGTTAAAACTGTTCTGACAGTGAAAGGGTTAAACAGACAGAACAAGGGGAAAATATGCATGTTTTGTACACTTATACTGATTTTTTTCCTTTTTTTTAGGTTTTCTCCCCCCCGTAAACTTTTAAACGTATGTGAACCCTAGCAATGATCTTTCTTTTTGGTCTACTAAATACTAATTTGAAAGCTTTTTGTTTTATCTGTTTGATATGTCTAAAAACTGATCTAGCTGGAAATCCTGTGTTGCTGGCAAAATCCGCAGATAAAAAAAAAGCAAAAAGCAAAAAAAAAAAAGCTTCAAAATAGAAAAAAATGTTGTTGCAACATCGAAGGACAGGAAAGTCACTATATATATAATTTTTTTTTGGTTTGGATATGCTTAAGACTATGTTAACAGTGAATTGGGTGCAAAAAAGTATACATCACATTTGGCAGTTTTATGCTCATGCATAAACCATTCTACCAGTAGGCCCAATTATACCTAATAACAGATGCTACAACCAGAATACTGCTTGTGGTATTTTGGCCACAAGACCACATTGCTCTAACTACTATCATGGGAACTAAACCATTCCACTTCTTGCACACACACATTTATTTGCTGTAGATCGGAACTGCCTGCCTACTGTTCCCTGAGCTGTTTGTTTATTTTGTACTGAAAGAACATATTAAAAGTAATGCCCCTTGAATAAAAATTGGGTCAAGCAAAAGTGGAATTGTTGAAACAATATTTTTTTTTTTTCACATGAACAAAATTATATTGGCCTTTAGAGGCTACACCTTGACTTGGATGGCCTCAAATACACAACTGAAAAACATATGGGAATTGTTTTACCAATACATTTTATTTCTAAACCACCTTTGTAAATCCACAATCCTATGCCCTGCTGACCCCATTTTCTCTGCCCCACTGAACTCTTTCTACTGCCCTGATAACCCCTGTTCTCCACTCTGCTGATCCATGTTATCTTCTCTGTTGACCCCTGTCCTCTGCCCATCTGAACCCTATACTCTGTCCTACTGAGTCCCTGTACACTCCCTTGCTGACCTCCTATTCTCTGCCCTGGTGTCCCCTATCCTCTGCCCTACTGACTCTTGTACACACCCCTGCTGACTTCTGTCTTCTGCCCTGATAACTCCCGTTCTCCACCCTGCTCTGTTGACTCCTGTCCTCTGCCCTGCTGACCCCTATCCTCTTGCCTATTGATCCCCTGTACACTCCTATGCTGACCTCTCATCCTCTGCTCTGCTGACCCCATCCTCTGCCCACCTGACTGCCTGTACACTGCCCTACTGACTCATGTACACTTTCCTGTTGGCCCCTCATCCTTTGCCCTGCTTACCCTCTGTATGTAATGTTCTGGTACCTATGGTACCCTTATTTCCATTTCTCTCCTAACATTGCGTCCCATCTTGCTATCCAAATGGAACGCATACACCTTTAAGGGCAATGACATCATCGCCGAGCGCCGCTATGAGCGGCTATTTCAATCGCCGGTTTGCTCTCACTCATTGCTCGATCAAACCGCATGTTCACCTTACCTTGTCTTGTGCTGCCGGAGCTTCTAGCTATACCCTTTGCCTGAACTGAACCGGAACCTCGCTGCCGATCCCGTATCTCGCTACCGGATCACTCCTTACTACTGGACCTTGCTACTACTAACTATCTAGTGATAAGTACCCCACAGGGGATTCCTCCCTAACCTATACTTTCACTATCATCTACTGCATATTACAAAGACTATTACTATCTAATCTATTCCTATCATCTACATAGATTGTTAGCTCTTGGGACTACCATCATCTATCATTGCACTAGGTTACTCTATCTTGTATACATTCTGCTGTCCCCTACCATCTGTACTATACATGATTGCTAGAACCTATCTGCATACTACCATCACCTACCACTCTCCTGAATACTATTACTGAGTGCTCACCATACTATCGCCTGTCTCTCACCTCTATACTATCATATATTCTATCACTCCAGGAACATCATATTGAGTGTATGTATATTGCATAACAGGCTGTGCACGGTGATGAAGTCCTGAGAGTTGGATATGTTGTTCAACAGAATCTCTACACGACTACTGATGCCCCATACACACGTGCAGATTATCTGCAGACTTTTGTCTGCAGACTTACCTTTTCTATGTAGTGCAAGGGCCTGTCGGATTGCATACAAATTGAAAGTGTTTAGGTTTGACCTCATATTATATGGTTTTGGTAAGTCTGCAGACAAAAGTCTGCAGATAATCTGCACGTGTGTATGGGGCATAAGTGTAACAATTCTGCAGCTGCAAATCCATTCATTAACAAAAAACGCATGAGCGTTACAGATTGATCGAGCCTTAAAAAAAAAAAAAAAAATGGATTCAGCAGATTTGTCCACTCAAGTAATGCAACTAAAACAACAAGTAGATGCATTGATACTTGCTCTTACAGAGGTAAAAAACGAAAATCAGGCTTTAAGACAGCAGGTTGGCCGTCTTGCGCAGCTCTCTGCTGCCCAGCCCCGTGAACCTAAGGTAAACCCTCCTCTAGTGTTTACTGGTGATCGGAGTAAATTTCGTGAATTTAAAAACGCATGTCGATTGCTTTTCTTGTTGAAACCTCATACCTATCCCACCGACCAAATCAAAGTCTGTACCGCTATTTCCTATTTGACGGGTGACCCCCGAGCCTGGGCAGACTCTCTCTTTGAGAAATATGACCCACTCCTTAATTCCTATCCTTTATTCCTAGCGCAACTTGCTAGTTTATATGAAGACCCCAATAAGCAGAGTACTGCTGATACCCAATTGAGGGCTTTAAAACAAGGAAGGAGACCTGTTGAGGACTTCGTGGCAGATTTCAAAAGATGGTCCCTTGATTCAGGGTGGAATGACACATCCTTGCGAACGCAGTTCAGACTCGGCCTATCAGAAGCCGTTAAAGACGAGCTCGCCCGAGCGGATTTACCTGACACCTTGGATGGCCTGATACAGACCAGTGTCAATATTGACAGACGACTACGAGAAAGAAAGGCTGAGAAGATGGGATTACCATTGTCCAGACCTTCTCAGATGTCGCCTGTTGACCCTACTCCTATGGAAGTAGGAATGATACGTCCACCTTTGACCTTTTCCGAACGTGCCAGGAGGAAATCCGAACATCTCTGCATGTACTGCGCATCCCCGGATCATTTGATAAGCGGCTGTCCCCTTGTCCGCAAAAATGAGGGTGAGTGTTCAAATGTCTTGCTAGGGGGACTAACAACTTCCTTTTCTAATCCTTATCTTTTTATTCATTTGACATTACAGTGGGACCAAACTAGGATCACCACCAAGGCTATGATTGACACAGGATCTTGTGGAAACTACATTGATACTTGTTTTGTTACCTTAAATAAAATACCTATTATTTCAAAACTTAAACCTGTCTCTGTTAGTTTCATTAACGGTATTCCGTTATCCTCTGGTCCCATCACCAATCAGACACAGGCACTCCTCGTCACTGCTGACAAATCCCATGTGGAGACCACCACTTTTGATGTACTGACCTCACCACATTTTCCCATTATTTTGGGACTCCCCTGGTTACACATACATCAACCTATCATCGATTGGAAAACAAGAACTTTAACCTTCTCTTCTCACTACTGTGAAACCACGTGTAACCTCTCATCATATGGAAGGATCCTGTCTGTGGTGTCGGATGAGATTATACCACCATGTTATGACGATTTGGCGGAGGTCTTCCTTGAGAAAAACGCTCAAATATTGCCTCCCCATAGGGACTATGATTGTTGTATCGATCTACTCCCTAATAGCAAATTACCTTTCGGTCACGTTTATTCTCTTTCACAGGATGAACTCTCTCATCTCAAGGAATACTTGGATGAAAATTTGGCGAAAGGATTCATCAGACCTTCTACTTCCTCCACTGCTGCAGGACTCTTCTTTGTCCGCAATAAGGATTCAAGTCTCAGACCTATTATTGATTTCAGACAATTAAATACCATTACAATAAAGGATCGTTATCCTTTACCGCTTATTCCTGAACTTATAGAACAGGTACGCGGAGCTTCATACTTTTCGAAATTGGACCTAAAAGGGGCATACAATTTAATTCGAATCCGTGACGGGGATGAATGGAAGACAGCATTCAGAACCAGATACGGACTGTTCGAGTACCTCGTGATGCCATTTGGGTTGTGTAATGCTCCCGCAGCTTTCCAACGATTTATAAATGATATATTCAGAGACTTGCTTGACGTTTGTGTTGTAGTATATTTGGACGATATACTTATTTATTCTCATTCCTTACCTGAGCACATAAAACATGTAAGACTCGTGTTGTCAAGACTATTTGCACATAACTTATATGTTAAATCAAAAAAATGTTTATTTCATAAAGAGGAGGTACTATTCCTAGGATACATTATATCCAAAAATGGAATCAAAATGGACAGGAGCAAAATATCCTGTATTCTAGATTGGCCTGTGCCAACAACTCGCAAAGCATTACAAAGATTCCTCGGATTCTCTAACTACTATAGAAAGTTCATTAAGAACTTCTCTGCCATTGTGAGACCTCTCACACAACTCACAAGTACAAAAAAAACATTCAAATGGTCAGAAGAAGCAAATGGAGCTTTCTGCTTGTTGAAATCAAGCTTTACTTCTGCTCCCATACTACGCCATCCAGACCCATCCCTTCAATACATCTTGGAGGTAGATGCGTCAAATATGGCAGTAGGAGCAGTTCTCTCACAACGACCAACAAACACTTCACCACTTCACCCAGTTGCTTTCTTCTCAAAGTCATTAAGCAGCCCTGAGGTGAATTACCCAGTGGGTGAAAAAGAGTTACTAGCCATAAAACTGGCATTAGAGAATTGGCGACATCTACTTGAGGGTACTCGATTGCCAATCCTTATATATACTGATCACAAAAACCTTCAATACCTTCAGACTAATAGAACTCTTTCCCACCGGCAGGTACGATGGTCGTTATTCTTTTTGAGATTTAATTTTCTAGTGACCTACACGCCTGCAGACAAAAATAAAAAAAGCGGATGCGCTTTCACGATTAACCGAGGATGGCTACGCCGAGGTTCCCTCAGTTCCTATAATACCCTATGAACGTATTATCGGTGTTGTCCGTTCCCTGAAGGAAGAGATTTTGCACAGCATAGGACTGGATTCACCTCTACCACAACTAAATGCTGATGCAGAAGGCTTCCTCTACTACAACGACAAATTATACATACCCCCTACTATGCGAACCAAGATCTTGGAATTGTCGCATGATGTACCTATGGCAGGACATATGGGTATGACTAAAACATTCAATCTACTTACTAGGCAGTTTTGGTGGCCTGACATGAAGACGACCGTACAAAAGTTCGTTTCATCTTGTGACATCTGAGCAAGGTCCAAAATTGACACTACAAAACCATCGGGTCTACTTTGTAGTTTACCAATACCCCAGGTTCCGTGGGAAGTGGTATCCTTAGACTTTATAGTGGAACTACCACCTTCCAAAGGATTCAACACCATTTTAGTGTCAGTGGACCATCTGACCAAGATGGCAAATTTCACTACTATCCGAAGACTACCTTCATCCAAACAAACAGCGGAATTACTTGTGAAACATGTCTTTAAGTTACATGGTATTCCAAAAACACTTCTGTCTGACCGTGGTTCACAGTTCATCTCGAAGTTTTGGCAAGCTCTATGTCAGATACTACGAATAGAGCGAAAACTTACCTCTCCTTACCACCCTCAGACCAACGGACAGACAGAGAGAGTTAACCAGTGCATTGAGCAATATCTACGTTGCTGTACTTCATATCTACAGGACGATTGGGTGGACCTCCTCCCGCTGGCAGAATTCGCCTATAACAACGCGACCCACAGCACTACTAAACAAAGTCCATTCTACTTAAACTATGGGTTTCATCCCACACTTCTTCCACCACGTATCTTGCCATCAAGTAATCCAGTGGCTTCTGATTATCTTACCCAAATAAAGGATTCCCTGGGTTTGCTCAACACCACCATCTCACATGCTCATAGCCAACAAAAGAGGTACTACGACCTTCGTAGGAGACCCTCTCCCCAATATGCCATTGGGGATCTTGTCTGGCTTTCTACAAAAAATCTGAGATTAAAGATCCCTAGTAAAAAACTTGGACTGTTATTCCTGGGACCTTTCCCAATAGAGAAGCTTATTGGAAAAGCTGCAGTACAACTCACATTACCAACAGACCTCAAGATACATCCCATCTTCCATGTGTCGCTACTAAAGCCCCATGTTTCTAATCAAGGAATAAGGCCTACCATCTCACCTCCACCTCCTGTACAAGTTGAAGGCGGAGAAGAATTTGAGATAAAGGAGATTCTGGATTCTCGTATCCATAGAAGAAGACTCCAATATCTAGTACGATGGAAGAACTATGGGCCCCAAGACGACACCTGGCTGGATATATCCGATATACATGCCCCTAGACTGATTCGCCATTTCCACTCAAAATACCCGGAAAAACCAGTTCTAGAGGCCTTCCGGAGCCGGCCTTAAGGGGGGGGGTACTGTAATGTTCTGGTACCTATGTTACCCTTATTTCCATTTCTCTCCTAACATTGCGTCCCATCTTGCTATCCAAATGGAACGCATACACCTTCAAGGGCAATGACATCATCGCCGAGCGCCGCTATGAGCGGCTATTTCAATCGCCGGTTTGCTCTCACTCATTGCTCGATCAAACCGCATGTTCACCTTACCTTGTCTTGTGCTGCCGGAGCTTCTAGCTATACCCTTTGCCTGAACTGAACCGGAACCTCGCTGCCGATCCCGTATCTCGCTACCGGATCACTCCTTACTACTGGACCTTGCTACTACTAACTATCTAGTGATAAGTACCCCACAGGGGATTCCTCCCTAACCTATACTTTCACTATCATCTACTGCATATTACAAAGACTATTACTATCTAATCTATTCCTATCATCTACATAGATTGTTAGCTCTTGGGACTACCATCATCTATCATTGCACTAGGTTACTCTATCTTGTATACATTCTGCTGTCCCCTACCATCTGTACTATACATGACTGCTAGAACCTATCTGCATACTACCATCACCTACCACTCTCCTGAATACTATTACTGAGTGCTCACCATACTATCGCCATACATGTCTCTCACCTCTATACTATCATATATTCTGTCACTCCAGGAACATCATATTGAGTGTATGTATATTGCATAACAGGCTGTGCACGGTGATGAAGTCCTGAGAGTTGGATATGTTGTTCAACAGAATCTCTACACGACTACTGAGTGTAACAATTCTGCAGCTGCAAATCCATTCATTAACAAAAAACGCATGAGCGTTACACTGTACACTGTCCTCCTTACCTCCTGTACACTGGTCTTCTGACCCACTGCACACTGTCTTGCTCTCCCCAATCCTCTGCCCTGCTAACCCCTGTACACTGCCTTGATAACCCACTGTAGACTGCCCTACAAACCAATGGTCTCTGTATTCTGCCCTTCTAACCAGACCTACTAGATCTGTCCCTGCCAGCAGTTGGATTTAAATATACCAGGCAGTGGAAACACTAAGTCTATATCAATAATCAGGAGTCTGGCACTATTAACCTCTCTTTTTGTTTGCAAATGATTTTATTGAGGTAAAAAAAAAGAAAAAGAGACCACAAAGTAGTGGAATAACAAGCATTTGAGACTTCTCAATGTATCACTGTTTTACAGAGTTTTCAGCATTGGATTCACTTTCCTGCACTATTGTTGTTGTATGATTGTTTGTTTTTGATATATTGATTATATTATACATATCAGCCTAAGCTATCATATAGGGTCCAATGTGGTTTTGGGGGTCTACAACTCCCTCTTCTTTTTGGGCAAAAATAGGCAACATAAAACAAAACATAACAAATTAAAAAGGTATAGTTTACTCTTAAAACCCATATGTATTAATTCCAGTAAGAAAAGAAGCCAGTAAAAATAGGTATTTCAATATATAAACACTGTAGGTGTGTGTGTGTACAGTAGTATGTATACTATATCTTGCTTTACACAATTGGGAACGGAAATAAACAAAATCACATTTAAGATATGTATATATATATATATATATATATATATATATATATATATAAATTCATCTTAGAAATCATAATCATTATTAAATGACCTCCATATTACAAATAAATATAAATAAAACTAAAAATAAATATAAGTAAAACTAAGAATAAAGATAAAAAAGCAATAAACAAATAAGTAATGCATGTAGTAAAAATCATTTCATTCTCAGGACCCCACATAACAGATATAATCTATAATAAAAAACACAATCTCAGCTAGTGATCAAATGCCATATAAAGAAACCATAAATAAAAGAGATTAGATATACATAAAATCCTAAGCTCATATGGTGATAATGATAAATGATAAATAATAAATGTCATAGATTACACTCCTTCCAGACCATAGATTGAGGATATCGGAACCATGGATTTATTGATTTGTAACCATAACCTCATATGTCTTGGTTAGAGATTCTTATCTTACCATGTTGTTTGGTAGCAATGTAAAGTTGTCATATAATTATGTGTAACAAATGCTTGTTGTAATGAATGATAGATGCATTCTGTACTTTGAATGTTAGCGATGATAGAAGAAAATGCTGGACAATGATAGCAAAGGTCAAATTTTCTGATAAAAATAAATAATAGATAATGAATATGCTGAAGATAAAAGATCTAAAAAATATAAAAATAAAAAAAAATAGCATGATGTCAATGTGATAGTTATGAAGCAGTGTTTCAAAGAGTAGCAGCAAGTGAAAAGAACATTGTGTAATAAGATGTAAAATCCAGACTTTCTACTGACTTTGAGAGAAAACACAGTCTTCAGATGCAGCAAGTGTTGAAAATGTAAGAAACATTGTAACAGAAAAAACATGTATGGGTGAACCAAACAGAGTTTCTTGCAGAATAATAACAGTGCAGCCATTGGTTTGGCAGAACCTGATCTTTCCAGCAGTCATGGCCAGATCTAAGGGGGTACTGGGGAGGGCTGCAGCCCCCAACCACCAGATTTTGGTTGTGTCCCCCCAGATCGGCCCTCCCATGGATGTTGTGCCTGGCTGCTGAGCGCCTTCCCCCTATCCTGGCACTCAGAGCCGGAACAAGGGGTGGGCAGCCTGGAGCAGTGAAGTCTGGACAGGAGAAGTGACAGAGAGGAGAGAGCGGGGAGGAGGTGCTGGCTGTGCTGTACTCTCTCTCTCCTCTCAGAAAAATTCCTCCAGATGATACAGGATCTCTACATCGGACTTGAAGGTGATAGGGGGTGGGTATGCAAATTGTGTGTGTACAGTCCATTATAAGATTGGTCCTTTGCCATCTGCCGCAGTGGAGGAGTGCTGCTCTGACAGGAGGGGGAGAGCACAACCCACACCTTCTCCTGTAGGTCCCCCCCCTGTAAGTTGGGGTGGGAAATAGGGAGCTTGCAGGCAAATTGTACACAATGAAGGGGTGGAGGGGGGGGGGGGACATTAATGTGTGCTCAAGGTGAGAGGTTTGTAGGGGGGAGGCTATTTTTCTGGTAATGGGAATTGGGGGGATATGTGCTAGGAGGGGGGTTTGTAGAGAATTGAGCAAGGAGAGGGTACTGAGGGAATTTTTGTGCTAGGAGGGGAGTGGGGGGGGGGGGTGTTGTGCTAAGAGGGGATATTGAGGTAGGTTTGTGCTAGGAGGGGGTATTTGGGAGGGGAATGGATTTGTGCCTAAAGAGGAAGGGGGATTAGGTAGGGAAGGGGGATTTGTGCTGGAAAATTTAATTTGGAGGGGGTGTGCTAGGAGAGGGGATTTGTCTTAGGAGGAGGGGTTGGAGGGAGCGGTTTTGTTACGGGTGGTCAGATTGGGGGGGATTTGTGCTAGGAGGGGATGGGGGAATTTGGGTTATTAAGGGAAACTGAGGGAATTTGTGATGGGGGGGGTTGGGGGATTTGCGTCAGGAGTGGGGATTTTGGTGGGGAGCGAAGATTTGTAATGGGAATGGTTATTTAGAGGGGGCTGTGCTAGAAAGGCAGAATTGGGGGGATTTATGCTAGGAAATGGGAATTGAGCTGGAAGGTGGATTGGGGGGGCAAAAATTTGTGCTGGGAAGAGAGATTTTTTTAGGGGGAGAGATTTATGCTGAGACAAGATGCTCACACCTGGGGGGCACGGTTTGTCTTCTTGCCCTAGGCACTAGATGACCTTGTCCCTGCCCTGCCTGCACTACACACAGGGCACTCAACAGATCTCCTCCCCACCCAGAACATAGCTGAGATTGGATTCCCTTACAGACACAGCCTCAACCTGCATAGTGTAAAAGCTGGCTGTTTTTTTGCAGTTCTGACCTGTGAGATTTCTAGGTTGAAATTTCAGCACAGCACAGGCTGCGTACAGTGCACAGATGGAAGGAGGGGCTCTGTTGAGGACTCTGCAACCAGTGATCTTGTCCTCTTCTCTGATGTCCACTGTCTTCTACCCTGCTGAACCCTGTACAATGCCCTACTGACCTCTGTCCTCCATCCTGCTAACCCCTGTCCTCCGTTTTGCTGACCCCTGTACACTGCCCTTCTGATCACTGTCCTATGCCCTGCTGACTCCCTTTCCTCTGCCCTACCGACCTTTATTTTCTCCCCTGATAACCTCTGAGACTTCCCAATCTCTGCCCTGGTGGCCCCTAACCTCTGCCGTACTGACTCTTTTACACTTCTCTGCTGATCTCTCATCCTCTGCCCTGCTGATCCCATTTCCTCTGCTCTACCTCTGTCTTCTGCCCTGATAACTCCTGTTCTCCACCCTGCTGACCCCTGTCATCTACTCTGTTGACCCCTGCCCTCTGCCCTGCTGACCCCTATCCTCTTCCCTACTGATCCCCTTTACACTCTCCTTCCAACCTCTCATCTTCTGCCCTGCTGACCCCTATCCTCTACCCAACTGACCGCCTGTACACTGTCATACTGACCCATGTACACTTTCCTGCTGACCCCTCATCCTCTGCCCTGCTTACCCCCTGTACACTGCCCTGCTGACCCACTGAATACTGGAAAATGAGTTTGTTGTCTTTTTCTAACTCAATAAAATCATCTATCTGAAAGTTCTCAGGGCAGGCAGGACATTGTGCACTCATCAAAAAGAAAGGTTAAAGCTGGAACCCAAAGACAACAGAAAAGTATTCAAAAATATCTCAATATTAGAGCCAATAATCTCACTTCCTTTAAAAAAAATGGCCCAGTATCATAAATTGTATGGTATATCCTTTCCATAATTTTAATAAAAAAATACACACAAAAGAAAAAAATAGCATGTGCACTGATTAACAGTTTAGTATAGCCCTCAAGCTGGCTTTCGCTGATAATTAGACAAGTAAAATGCTGCTGCTGGATCCTCTGGCTGGCAGAAACACATCTAGACAAAAACACAAAAGAAGAGAGCACAAGGCCGCCCTAGTGTAATTCAGCTTTAACCACTCGGCAGCGGGGACTCCGATTGCCGCCTGGCACCTGCGATAGCTCCCCGCTGAGAGATTAGGACGGTCAGCTGTTGTAAACACAGCTGACCGTTCTTCTCTATGGAATGATCACAGAGCCCCCGTGATCCTTCTATATAGGATCACAGGTCTCTGTGATCCTTTCCCAAGCCCCACCCCCATACAGTTATAAACACTTCCTTAGGCTCACATTTAACCCCTTGATCACCCACTGTGTTAACCCCTTCCCTGCCAGTGTCATTATTACAGAAACACTGCATATTTTTAGCACTGATTACTGTAGTAATGTCACTGGTCCCCCCAAAAGTGTCAAAAATGTCAGTTAGGGGTCTGATCTGTCCGCCGCAATGTCGCAGGCCAGCTAAAAATCGCAGATCACCGCCATTACTAGTAAAAAAAAAAAAACAATAAAAATGACCTAAATCTTTCGCGTAGTTTGTAGACACGATAACTTTTGCGCAAACCAATCAAAATACACTTATTGCATTTTTTTTAATAAAAAATATGTAGCAGAAAACAAATTGGCCTAAAATGTTAAAAAATTTTGATTTTTCATTTTTTTTTTGATTTTTCATTTTTTTTTTTTTTTTGGGAATGTTATATAGCAGAATGTGAAAAAAATTATTTTTTGTAGACACAATAACTTTTGCGCAAACCAATCAAAACACGCTTATTGCGTTTTTTTTTTAATAAAAAATATGTAGCAGAAAACAAAATGGCCTAAAATGTTAAAAAATTTTGATTTTTCATTTTTTTTTTGATTTTTCATTTTTTTTTGATTTTTCATTTTTTTTTTTGGGGAATGTTATATAGCAGAATGTGAAAAAAAATACTATTTTTTTTTAGAATTGTCGCTCTTTTTTTGTTTATAGCGCACAAAATATAAAATTGCGTAGGTGATCAAATTCGGCCAAAAGAAAGCTCTATTTGTGTGAAAAAAAGGGCATTCATTATTTTTAGGTACAGCGTTGCTTGACCGCGCAATTGTTCGTTAAAGTAACGCAGTGCCGAATCGCAAAAAATGGCCTGGTCATTAAGGGGGCAAATCCTTCTGGTCCAGAAGTGGTTAATATAGTAAAGTTAAAAACACTACAATGGTCAAACTCACATTGTGTGAAGATAGATACAGCATAAGGATTCCACTGTAACCACAATCCACCTCAAGATCCTGATGGGAGGGGGGAGCCATGGACATTTAACCTAGCTGCCCAGATCCTGGCTGCACATCCAAGGCTGTCCACCACCACGCTAGACGTGTAGATCCTAATGCACCCAGCCGGCACTGCGCTCCGAGGACACACAAACCCACACAAGCAGGATACAGGGGGAAAGAGAGTGTGGATGTCACACAGTTGCCATGACAACAGGTTTCAGAGGCATGGCCTCCTTCCTTAGGTCACCTAGAAAAGAGGCCATGCCTCTGAAACGTGTTGTCATGGAACCTGACAGCCACAATCTCTTCCCCCCTGTATCTTGCTTGTGTGAGTGTGTGTGTCCTCAGAGCACAGCGCCTGTGCATTAGGATCTGCATGTCGAACATGGTGGTGGATGGCCTCGGATGTGCTGCCAGGATCCGGGCAGCTAGGTTGTATTTTGTGTTTTTGTGATCATTTTATTAAATTCCTTTTGTGTTATTACTTGGGACCATGTCACGGAATCAGAGTGTCAGTTAAGAACGATAACCCACTGAATAGTGCTGAATAAAGAATGCAAAACCCTTTTACAAAGAGAAGGCATGTCTGGGATAGATGCAAACAAAGGGCACACTGGCATTGTCAAGGTAAGTTGAGAGCCTAGGATCTGGGCAGTTTTATGAGCAGTCTGTTGCCACAAAGGACGCAATACTTCACAGCTCCAAAAAATATGAATGAGAGTACTGAGATCCGGGCTTTCCCTGAATCACGTGGCGGAGATAGTCTGAAAAATAGTATGAAGTTTAGAGGGAGTGATGTATTACTTAGCATATAACTTGGTGGCCATCTCCCAAACTGCCATAGAATGTGTACATTTATGAGTTGGAGAGCATATCCAGCCAGCCTTGAGTGGAAAAGTCCAAAGCAGATTTAGCTTCCTATTGAACCAGGGAGTTTAAGTTACTATAGCTATACTTTAGTTGGCACTTTGGGAAAGGAAGAGGCAATGCTGTACGACAATCATTATTTTCAATTCCAACATTGTATAATGCACAGAAAGCTGACTGATGGAAGAAGATAACATAGAGATTAGATCATCAGTATTCTTGCTGTCCTTTTACTATACAGTCACAGGCTGGAGCATTCTTCATATTTCTTTACCTGTAGCAAAAAAAGAAAAATCAGCATCTAACAATACAATTCAGGGCCCAGATGCAGATGCCCCCTTGACTGTAACTCTTCAGGGTCCACTGACTATGTACCCCCTTTGTAACTTCAGGGTCCTTAACCTAGGTACCCCCTTTGCAGCTGGCTGACAATGGATCCCAGAACCTCTTCCGGGGTGGTTCCCTTTGACTCTAGGCAGACCCCCAGGGGCAATCCTCAGTACTCACGACCTGTGTAGGCTTTCCTGGGACTGGACCCCTCTCTCTCTCTGCAGGCTCACGGCACACCGGATCCCCTCAGCTCAACTCAGCACTCTCTGGATACTCAGACAACACCCGGAGATATCCTCTTCCTCAGACAGGAGACACCGTGGCACGCACTTCCCCCCAAACTTATACCCACTCCCAGAATCTTTTGCAGCCTAATCTGCCTTCTGGGGTAGTTACAAGCTGGGATGTGTCCCCTGATTGGGCTTCCCACACTGCCCTATCAGAAGCCTCTCACAGGAGCGAGTGGGGATACTCCTCCCTTCAGCAGGCACATCTGGAAGCCCTGACACCCTAGCCAAATAAATCACAGCCCTGCTGTTAAGCAGACAAGGCCCGCTATACATTTACCTAGCACCTACCTTTAGGGTGCTTCATGTAGAAATTTGGAGGAGGCTGAGAAGAATAGAAGGTACTTTTTTGAGTTAAAGTGATTGTAAAGGCAGAAGGTTTTTTTTTTTTTTTTTTTTTTATCTTAATGCATTCTGTGCATTAAGATAAAAATAAACCTTCTGTGTGCAACAGCCCCTCTAATACTTACCTGAAGTCCCTCTAGCTTTAGTAATGTTGCTGGAGTGTCTCAGCTACCCAGGACTTCCCTCCTCATTGGCTGAGACAGCAGCGTTGGGCCATTGGTTTCCGCTGCTGTCAATCAAAATCAGTCAGCCAATGAGGAGAGAAAGAGGGTGGGGCCAGGTCACGGCTCTATGTCTGAATGGGCACAGGGAGCTTTGACTCGGCTCGGGTGCCCCAATAGCAAGCTGCCTGCTGTGGGGGCACTCAGTAGGAGGGAGGTGCTAGGAGCACTGAAGAGGGACCTGAGAAGAAGAGGATCTGGGCTGCTCTGTGTAAAACAACTACACAGGTGCAGGTAAGTATAAAATGTTGGTTACTTTCTCTTTAAAAAAAATGAGACGTTACAATCACTTTAAGAATACTTGCTTGAATAGAATTTTTCTTTTTTAAACCATAGTTTAGTGTCGCTTTAAGTGACTGATGCCTGCTGCATACATATATATCTTTTGACTACAATATAGTACAAAATACATTTATTTAATCCAGTTTTGCAAATAGAGACTGGATATTAAATATACAGAAATATAAATGTAAAATGATATGCAAGGGTAATTTTAATTCTGAGGAAATTAGTATGTAAAATGTCAATTACACTGTCATGTAATTAACACCAGGTGTTTTTCACCTAGAGTGTGTTCAAAGTAACCTACAAAGAAAAAAATCTATTTCCAGACAAACATCCAAGTCAAAGGAACAGATAAAAAAAAAAGAAAAGAAAGGTAAGCACACAGGGTGATTTTTTTTTCTTGAAATGAGAACATACACTCATAGCAAAGAGAATTGTGTCCTAGAAATTCCAAGAGCAACCTTTGCAGTTCACATGCATCTGTAGCATAGGGAAGCTTCTTTGCTATTCATTTAGATCTGATAAGCTGGTCATTTTAAATGTAAGAATACGGTCATGCCTTTTTTGTACTGTGAAATTTTTTAGGACATCAGGACATCATACATATTTTACAAGGCCTAGGCAGGTTAGTTCTAAACTTGGCATGGCTCATAAATAATTATGCATTCCCAATAAAAACTGTAAAATGTTATCAGGCTGCCCATTCCAGTTACTTCTCATTTCTTAGAGTGCTTTTATTAGGATCCTATTAAATCAGCAGTTTAGCAGGTAGAAATCTAAGAAGCATTATAATAAAGGAGACCATGTTATCTAATTATATCTATTTAAATAATAGAAAAATATATAATTAGTAATAGAATAAGGACATATTTTATTAATAACAGCTGTCCTGTATGGTTTTTGTGATTAAGTACAGATGCTTTGCTTTATGCTGTTAGTGTTGTTCAACAGTGTATCTAATTAATAAGGGTTTGTCCCAGAAAAACTAGTTAGTTCATCGTTGAATTTTTATGAAGGGCACAGCAAATCCCAATCTTTGAAAATTAGGTACAAATAGTACCTGAACAAATCAAGCAAAATGTGCTCATTTGGTGAGTTGTCTGAATCCAGGTCTTGCCATCAATTTTCAATTAAGTAAACTTAAGTTTAATTATAAATATTCAAGGCTAGTGGGGAGGAACATGCATTTCTCTCTTTATAATGATAATGTTACAATAAGGTAAGCAATTTTTAGTTTTTATTGTTTGTTTTGCTGAACTTTTTATAGACGCTATACTATAACGAAGGTGGTCAGCAACATATAGTGTGACTTCATTGTAAAATCATTGGCTGAAATCAGCTGTCAAACTCATACGGTGTCTAATCACAGGGGGCATGCGCTGGGGGGCACCCCAACCCAAGCAGCAGGCCAGCAATGTGCAAGTACGTTGTCCTGCCTGCCTGTGCCATCCACCTGCAGTAAGTCTACTATGGGCAGGAGGCAAGTAGTAAGTCAAACAATATTGTCATGTCCTCCCAGGCCTGGGCCTGTTCACCAGAATTTAAAGAATGAGCACAAATTCAGGCAATATTTCGCATGGGATTTTGGAGATAATGGGCAAAATACATCTAATAAAAGTATTTTCTTTCAATCTACCACTGCTTTCAGGGGATGAAAGATGAATATTTAAAGGGCTTTTGGGGTTTAATAAATATATAATTTTTTCAAAAAATTAAGTAAATGAAAAATAATGGGGTGCGCTAAACAACAATGAATCCAAACATATGAATAATTAAAATTAAAACATATAGCAGAACATAAATACACAGTGATGTTCGTGAATAATCATTGGGTGCATAAACACAAAAGTTCATGAGTGTCCATAAATTGGTGATGATATTAAATATATGATGAAGAAAAATAAACTTGATTCCACATCCAAAGTATATCCACCACCAAGTGAAATTTCTCCTTACCGAACGGAAAAAGGTAAGGTGCAAATAATAAACTTAAGTGCTGAACAAAATCAATCTCCGTAGTGAACCAGCAATAACCTCGTGCAAAACACCTGGGTTGGCCTCTTACCAGATGGCAATCAATACACGCTTGTAGCTGCAGAAACACTGTCTTCCCCTTCTCCTAAGATCCGCAGAGTCTGTCACAACAGCCACGCTGACGATTCAGCTCCACCATATGACAAAGGAATAGAAGCAGACTAATAGTGTATTACCCTTTTAAAATTTATTAGAGCAAGCAGTATTGCACTTACAATTAGGAGTCTTGAAATCAGCATAAGTAATTATGTGCCAGAAATCCCTGAAGAGGCTTGCGTCCGGCTACAGCATGGACCGCAAGTATCTGTGTGACGTGTACGCCTCCTATTCTGACCGGTTTCTTCCGATTGGACTTCAACTGAGACAGGAGTGGTATTTGTGCAAATGGTTATCAAACAATACTTTCGCTAAAAATACACTAAAACCATTATTAGCAGATAAAAAAACAGGTAATTTTACAAAATTCCTGCTAAACCCCAACCAAATATAAAAGCTTAACCTGTATAGAGTTAATAAATAACAAATATTTGTAATTTTTACATTGTGCCTTATTGCAAAATAGTGAAAATTCAACAGACGCAAAAGTGTAAATATCCTAATTTCTCTAAAAATCTTAAAGTTTTAATTTCTCCCTTACAGCTTTCAGAATTTGTAAAAGACCTCCAAAACCATACATTTCCTAAAAGCATATTACCTCTAGAATTAAAAGAAGGTGCTACTGATTTTTTAGGCCCCGTGTTATTTGCGCAAATGTTTATCAAACAATATTTTTGCTAAAAATACACCATTATTATACCACAAAACCATTATTAGCAGATAAAAACACAGCTATTTTACAAAATTCCTGCTAAATTCCTACTAAATATAAACGCTTGACGTCTATGGAGTTAACAACTAACAAATATTTGAAATTTTTACTTTACGCCTTTTTGCAATATGGTGGAGATCAAAACGTACGCAAAAATGTAAATATCCTAATTTCTCTAAAAATCTGAAGGTTTTCATTTTTCCTTTAAAGCTTTTAGAACTTTTGAAAGACCCGCCAAACCATATATTTTCTGAAAGCATATGAGCTCTAAAATAAAAAGAAGGTGCTACTGATTTTTTAGGCATCGCAGTATTTGTGCAAATGATTATCAAACAATATTTTTGCTAAAAATACACTAAAACCATTATTAGTAGATAAAAACACAGCTAATTTTTACAAAATTCCTGCTAAATACCTACTAAATATAAAAGCTTAACCTGTATGGAATTATTAAAAAACAAATATTTGCAATTTTTACATTGTGCCTTTTTGCAAAATGATGAAAATCAAACGTACCCAAAAATATCTCTAAAAATCTGGAGGTTTTCATTTTTCACTTACATCTTTTAGAATTTGTGAAAGACCCTCCCCAAACCATATATTTTCTGAAATCATATGGGCTTTAGAATAAAAATTAGGTGCTACTGATTTTTTAGGCCCTGCGGTATTTGCGCAAATGTTATCGAAATAATACTTTTGCTAAAAATACCCTAAAACCATTATTAGCAGATAAAAAACACAGTTAATTTTACAAAATTCCTGCTAAATTCCTAAAGCTTAACCTATATGGAAATAATAAATAACAAATATTTGTAATTTTTACATTGCGCCTTTTTGCAAAATGGTGAAAATCAAACATACCCAAAATCTCTCAAAAAATCTGAAGGTTTTCATTTATTACCTACAGCTTTCAGAGATTGTAAAAGACCCCCCAAACCATTTATTTTTTGAAAGCACATGACCAGTAGAATAAAAAGAAGGTGCTACTGATTTATAAGGCCCCGTGATTTTTGCACAAATGTTTATCAAATCACTATTTTCACAAAAAAAAAAAAAAATTCTTATTTCCACACATAAACACAATATAAGTTAAGTAATTCCTGCTAAATTCCTACTAAGGCCTCGTTCAGTGGGGTGTGATAAGCGTTCACCCATGGAGGGCCATGTTAACCTGCATGGGGATACACAGGTATTCTGTGCATCCCTGTACAGGCAGTCCTATTCCTGTAAATTGAAAAGCAGCAGCTGCAGAGACAGATCTGACATCTGTGTAGGTGCATGGACCCAAATGCAGACAATGTGAGTTCAGGGACATGCACCCACATGGATGTCAAGTTGAGAGCAGTGGCTGTCTCCTTGTAGCTGCTGCATCTCAATTGACATGAATGGGACTCCTGCACAGGAATGCAAGGAACACCTGGGCATTCCTGTGCAGCTGCAGTGTCCCAATTGACATCAATAGGAATGCATGCATGGGGATGCACTGAACACCTGTACATCCCTCTGCAGCTAAAAATGGCCCTGTAGTAGTATGTGCCGCATGAACAAGGCCTTGGGCTTTGTTTAGACTTACAGTTGGGGGGCAGTAGAAATGCACGATTGAGCTGCCACCCACCAACCACACCCCTCTAGCTGCAATAGGCAGCGGACGGTGGTGTTTACATGCTGGGGCTGCAATGCTTTGCACCATTGGCAAAGTTGACCTGACTTATAGCGATGCCGCCTGTCAAAGCTACACATTCAAAATATTGGGGAAGCGCCACAAGCGCCCTGCAACTGCGTGCAATGCATGCAGTTGTGGTGAGTTTGTTGGCATAAATGGGGTTAAAACAAGCAGTGAGGAGACATTTCATCGCTTCCTCACTGCCTGTCAGTAGCCTCTGGAGCATAGCCTCGGGCTTCAGAGGCAAGGGTGATTTAGACACATGTCTAAATCTACCCTTAAGACCCTTTCACACGGGCTGTCTAAGCAGGTTCGCCTGTCAGTTTTTAGGCGGACTTAACTGGACCCTCCAGCCTCCCCTATAGGGTGGCGGATGTTAGCGGATGACATGTGTGCGGACATCTGCTGCTATCCGATCCTGTCTGCAAAAAACAGACAGATGATGGTCCTATTTTCCATCCATCTAGTGAATCGGATATCATTGGATGAAAATGGACAGGCGGTCTGTTTTCACCTGATCCCTCCCATAGAGGAGAGCAGGACTGTGTCCGTCTCCACTCTGCACAGGGGAGCGGAGATGGACCTGTCATCCACAGGGGATTAGCAGACCAATCCCCACTGAGCAAGCAGATTCTGTCCCATGGAGGTGCCTGTGTGAAAGGGGCCTTCCTATAATTTTTATTTTTTTTTCAATTTTTAACAGATACAATGGATTTTTTTAACATTTTTTTTAATGGGGGGTGGGGGGATTTGGAGAGACATCAGGGGTCTAAGCAGACCTCAAATGTCTTATTTCTTTTTGACAGAGAAAGGGACTGAAGAGAGTTTCTCTGGTGGCTCAACTGTAATAATTATGAAGGATGGAAGCCTCTGTATAGCAGCTCCAATTCATTCATAAACTGTGGCATAGTAAACACAAAGGAAAGGATAGGGGCTGGTAGACACATGCCAACCAGCCCCCCCCCCACTCTCCATTTAGACAGCCAAGAATCCAGAATCCCTCCCAAGCAGCAGCGGCAGCTGGCGGGAGGCGGAGAAGGAAAGCTGGCTGGCTGCAGTGCGGGGAGGGGTCCCGGGAGATTGGGAATGCGGGGCACTACAGGGGAGGTCAGAACGGTGGGGGTTATACATTTTTTTTATTGCCCATTTGTACCTCCCCTGCAGCGTATAAGCCGACGGGAGGGCAGTGGAGGTAAGCCGCAAGCTGCAGGAGAGGATTGTGTTGCTGGGGGGGGGGGGAAACGGGGGGCAGGATGGGTGTGGGGGTGTTGGGGGGGGGTGGGTGTACATAGTTAGTGAAAGGTGCTGTAGGGATTATTTAGGGGGGGAAGGAGTGTACATTAGGATAAAGAAGGGAGGAACGTCAGTGTAGCGGGTGGGCACCTATTCAGGGGGTTATAGCTCTGATCGGCAGATTGTCATCCACTGATTAGAGCTAAGTTTTTGTTCAGCAGAGTCTGCTGAACAATTCTGATATAAACTCATAGTCACTAAAGTGACCATGAGCTTATAACACAAGGAGGAATACGGGACCTGGCCAGCTGAAAGCAGTTCTGTAGGTCCGTATGCTGTATGGACCTGGCAGTAAAACGGTTAAGGCATTTAGCATGTCAACTTGCTTTAAAAATGCTTGTTTATTACCCTGAAAGGCTAAAAACTAGAAACTAGACAGATTTAAATCTATTTATCTATTTACATCTCTCATTTGTAAATGAGAAACAAAAAAGGACTTGGGATGAATTCTTAAGCAGATTTTAGACCTTTGTGAGAGCTCAGGTAGCCTGCGTATATCCTTTTAGCCCAGGTTCACACTGCTCCGACATGAAAATAACTCGGCTTCCGATCTGATTTTGCCCTTCAACTTCAGTCCGGCTTTGATCCGACTTAATTTACGCTCTACTGACTTTTTACACTCTATAGCAATCTTTCTCAACCTTTTCAACACAGAGGAACCTTTGAAATACATTTCCGGTTTCAGGGAACCCCGGCTAAAAATGCTATATCTGCAACTCATGATACATTAGTGTGATGGTCAGTGGGAAGAATGCTCCTTACACTTGTGGTTATTGGGAAGAATTATTCCCTACAGGTAGCTAAAACGATGAATGGTGTCAGTGGGAACTTATCTGAGAGGCAGAAATTGCTCATTGCTTAAGGAACCCCCAGCAACCTCTGGAGAAACCCTTGGGTTGAGAAATCCTGCTCTATAGCATTGAAGTTGTATTAAAGTCGGACCAAAGTAGTGCAGAAAACTTTAATAAAGTTCGAGCTGCTTGTGTCAGATCAGTTAAGATTTGTGCTCTCACAACTCAGATCCCATGTCGCACCTGTGTGAACGGGGCCTTACAGATGGTTAAAATTCTTCATCCTATTTAATTTTTGTGTAAAATGTATAAGTTATCTTGGCGAAGAAGGAAAATAACTATTACAAGAAAAACAGCTAGGTTTGTATGATTGATGTGGATTACTGAAAGCTCCCAAATAGTGTAGCATTTTACCAGATAGGTCCAACGTTCGCCGTAAAAAACACATATTACATAAGGATATGCATTAAAGACAAAACATAACCTAAAACGGTTAGAAAATAATATGTTTTCGAATTGCTTTTTTTCTGTATGCTACATAAATTGCATTTGAGGAATAGGGAAATAAGATTACACCTGCATAAAAGCTTACACTGATTATATAGTGATAAGTACTTCAAATATGAATGTCTATATAATGCAAGGAACATGTAATGTGCTGAGATATATTATGTGTATGGCAGATGGTAATAATAGTGTTTTCCATAGTAATGTATGTGTGCTAGATGTAAAATGCCACAGAACAAAGAATTGCATTTTTTATCATATACTGTGTAGAAGAATCAAGAGTGGACCTGGAGAAAAATGAAAAGTGAGTGTTTTTTTTCTTCCTATAATGTTAACTTATTTACATGTCAACATTTACTTTTAGCTTTGTAACCCTCAAGATGTAAATAATTTTAATACATTAACGGCAAAATCTAGCACATTTTAGGTGTTACTGCAATGCTGAGAGCACTCAAGAATTCCATCTGCAGTAAAGCTCTACTTTTGCCAATGGCCCTATACACACATACAGCTGCAAGAAAAAGTATGTGAACCCTTTGGAATGATATAGATTTCTGCACAAATTGGTCATAAAGTGTGATCTGATCATCATCTAAAGCCCCGTACACACGTACCGATCGTCGGCCGAATGATCGGCCGGCTTTTGTCCAGGGCTGTCGTGTCTGTTGAAAACTGCAAAAGGCTGCACACAAATTTTGACGGCCAACAACAGCCGACTGCAGAAGTGATGTCATGTGATGGTTAACTTTCCGTGTGTTTTTTCTTTTCTGAACATGCCCAGTCTTGCAAATCTGCTGATTGTCGGCCGAATTCTGTACTGACTGGCGAACAATCGGCCGTTCTGGTGTTGGCCAACAAAAATTTTAATGTCTACACGACAGATTCTTTTCGGCCGAAAGTGCGCTGTCGGCTGTCGGAAGCATCATACTAACAAGCCTACAATCGGCGGATCGGTCGTCGGCCGAATATTTACGGCCGACAATCGGTACGTGTGTACGGGGCTTTAGTCACAACAATAGACAACCACAGTCTGCTTAAACTAATAACACACAAAGAATGAAATGTTGCCATGTTTTTATTGAACACACCATGTAAACATTCACAGTGCAGGTGGAAAAAGTATGTGAACCCTTGGATTTAATAACTGGTTGAACCTCCTTTGGCAGCAATAACTTCAACCAAACGTTTCCTGTAGTTGCAGATCAGACGTGCACAACGGTTAGGAGTAATTCTTGACCATTCCTCTTTACAGAACTGTTTCAGTTCAGCAATATTCTTGGGATGTCTGGTGTGAATCGATTTCTTGAGGTCATGCCACAGCATCTCCATTGGGTTGAGGTCAGGACTCTGACTGGGCCACTTCAGAAGGCGTATTTTCTTCTGTTTAAGCCATTCTGTTGTTGATTTACTTCTATGCTTTGGGTCATTGTCCTGTTGCAACACCCATCTTCTGTTGAGCTTCAGCTGGTAGACAGATGGCCTTAAGTTCTCCTGCAAAATGTCTTGATAAACTTGGGAATTCATTTTTCCTTTGATGATAGCAATCCGTCCAGGCCCTGATGCAGCAAAGCAGCCCCAAACCATGATGCCCCCACCACCATACTTCACAGTTGGGATGAGGTTTTGATGTTGGTGTGCTGTGCCTCTTTTTCGCCACTTTGCCACACATAGTGTTGTGTGTTTCTTCCAAACAACTCAACTTTGGTTTCATCTGTCCACAGAATATTTTGCCAGTACTGCTGTGGGACATCCAGGTGCTCTTGTGCAAACTGTAAATGTGCAGCAATGTTTTGTTTGGACAGCAATGGCTTCCTCTGTGGTATCCTCCCATGAAATCCATTCTTGTTTAGTGTTTTACGAATTGTAGATTCGCTAACAGGGATGTTAGCATTTGCCAGTGACTTTTGTAAGTCTTTAGCTGACACTCTAGGATTCTTCTTCACCTCATTGAGCAGTCTGCAATGTGCTCTTGCAGTCATCTTTACCGGACGGCCACTCCTAGGGAGAGTACCAGCAGTGCTGAACTTTCTCCATTTATAGACAATTTGTCTTACTGTGGACTGATGAACAGCAAGGCTTTTGGAGATACTTTTATAACCCTTTCCAGCTTTATGCAAGTCAACAATTCTTAATCGTAGGTCTTCTGATAGCTCTTCTGGGTTTGCTTTTTGTGAAAAGCAAACCCAGAACTGGTGTGTGTTTTTTTTATAGGGCAGGGCAGCTGTAACCAACACCTCCAATCTCATCGCATTGATTGGACTCCAGTTGGCTGACATCTCACTCCAATTAGCTCTTGGAGATGTCATTAGTCTAGGGGTTCCCATACTTTTTCCACCTGCACTGTGAATGTTTATATGGTGTGTTTAATAAAAACATGGCAACATTTCATTCTTTGTGTGTTATTAGTTTAAGCAGACTGCGATTGTCTATTGTTGTGACTTAGATGATGATCAGATCACATTTTATGAACAATTTGTGCAGAAATCCATATTATTCCAAAGGGTTCACATACTTTTTCTTGCAGCTGTATGTCATGGTCTTCTTTATATATGTGCAGTAAACAAGAAAAACATTTACAAATATGTCCTTCTTTTCAGTTGGCTCTTAACCGCTTCCCAACCACCCGCCGCCTTTTTACTGTGGCAGGGTCGCTCTCCTACGCAAACTGATGTAGACCTACACCGGTCGTGTGCGGGAAGCTAGGGGCGAGCGTGTGCCGCCAGTGGCGCGCTCCCACACCCACTCGGCAGCGGGGAAGCTGATGCACGGGTCAGGTGGCTCCGATTGCCACCTGACACCCCCGTGATCGTTCCCCACTGAGAGAGAAAAACAGTCAACTGTTGTAAACACAGCTGACCATTCTTCTCCCTGGAATGATCATAGAGCCCATGTGATCCTTCTATATAGGATCACATGTCTCTATGGTCATTTCAGAAGCCACGCCCCCCCACAGTTAGAATCACTCCCCTAGGCTCACATTTAACACCTTGATCACCCACAGGGTTAACCTCTTCCCTGCCAATGGCATTATTACAGTAACAATGCATTGTTTTAGCACTGATTACTGTAGTCATATCACTGGTACCCCCAAAAGTGTCAAAAATGTCAGTTAGGAGTCCATTCTGTCTGCCGCAATGTCGCAGTCCCGCAAAAAACAATAAAGATGATAAATCTTTCCCGTAGTTAGTAGACGCAATAACGCAATAACTTTTGCGCAAACCAATCAAAATACGCTTATTGCAATTTTTTTTATACCAAAAATATGTAGAAGAAAACAAATTGGCCTAAAATGGTAAAACATTTGGATTTAAAAAAAATTTTTTTGAGAATGTTATATAGCAGAATGTGAAAAATATTGTTTTTTTTTTTTTTTCAAAATTGTCCTTTTTTTTTTGTTTACAGCACAAAAAATAAAAATCCCACAGGTGATCAAATACCACCAAAAGAAAGCTCTATTTGTGGGGGAAAAAAGGACATCAATTTATTTTGAGTACAGCATCGCACGACGTGCAATTGTCCGTTAAATTAATGCAGTGCCGAATTGCAAAATAGGGCCTGGTCAGGAAGGGGGCAAATCCTTCCAGTCTTAAAGTGGTTAAAAAGGAGGAAATTTTATTAAATGTTTCCTTTTTATTTTCGTGGAAAAAAATGACATATAGTTAAAAATGTAAAGCTTCCATAGCTGTACAGTTGTAGATATATTTATGACATATGCATGCATGACAAATCTACAACTGCTTATAAGCAATCTTGTTATTGAATCTGCTTATAACCAATATGCAGGTATGTGATTAACCAACAAATTTAGTTTCTCCTTGTTATTTTGTACTAAGATAGGGTCCTTCCACAGGAGATTTCCGCCCAGCGGACTGCGTTTTGCTTGGCGGGGATCAATGCGCCGATCCCCGCTGAGCAAGCGGATGACAGGTCCGTCTCCGCCTACTTTGCAGAGACAGACCAATCAGATCCCCGCTCTCCTCTATGGGAGATCGGATAATGTACCGCCTGTTCGTTTTCATTCGATCCGATCCTCCAGATGCATGGAAAATAGGGTTTCAATCTGTTTGGATTTCACGAACATAATCGGATCAGTTAGCAGCGGGTGTCAGTGGACATGTCACCGCTGGCATCCGCTCCTCATGTGATGTCCACATTATTAAAGTGAACCTGTGCACATTAGGGCTAGGTTCACACGTATACATAGTCGGCTTTCAATATTTCTAGCTATTTGAGAAGATGTTTTTAGTTTCTCTGACCATCTAGGGTCCACTATGCACAATTGAAGACCGCTCACAAACCTTTGTGATGTAAGTCCGAAAACCAGGGCCATTTCCACCCCCTTTTTTTCTACTTTTATTATGACTGTCTAATGTACAGGTTATTTACAGATTTTTCTCTATGCATCTCCTGAAGAAGTGAGCCGTGAAACGCGTAGAGAACTTTCAAGCACAGCATATCTTTGTTGGATGCTCTTTCTTTCTTGTTTTGTATACCATTTTAATTCTCTGTCATACATGATTTGGCAGAACAATTGATGTTGTTATCTTTAATATGTGAGAGTATTATATATTAAAAATATTTTTATATTTTAATATATACATATTTTTCTTGTTTTTCTTTTGTATTTGGGTTTCTCTCTTCAAAAGTCCCTTGGGCCAAATTTTTCTTTTCATATTCACACATATGCAGCTGCTGGTTCGTGCCAGGGGTCCTGTGCATCCCTGTTCACCGGTGCAGGTGCCAATCAGGTCCGAATTTTTGCCTAAATTTGCACAGGAATTGGACACAATGACGCACAGGACCCTTTTTTAATGCGGACAGTGGCCACCCTGGACCTATGTGAACCAGCTCGATTGAAAGCCAGTCACACTCGCCTGCCATATGAATTGGAAATCCGCATCCAATTCACATACGTGTGAACCCAGCTTAAAGGTTTTTTTTTTTTTTTTTTTTTTAATCAAAGTTTATTTGAACAAGCTAAAGTAAAATGTGATTGGCTTCCATACATGGCTGCACCAGATTTTGCACTCTAATGTTGTAGTAAATCAACCCCTAAATGTCATTCTTAGCTTAGTAAGTCACATAAAATATCAGTTTATTATCTTTTTTTCATTATATTATATTTACAGTGTTTTGACAGTAAATACAGTCAGATCTGTTTAGCATTTGTGATAGTATATTAACTGAGGAAAAGTGAGAAAAAGTGGAATCACAGTTGATTTTGTCTAATTTCCCTGGTGCCAAGGAGTATTAAATATGTAAACTTTAATAAGCTTTATAATTTGGGTAACTAGCATTAGATGTTTAAGCACAATCAGGAGTCATTTTTAGTTGCTAAAGTCTTTGCTACATGAGCCAAACTGCTCTAAAGTTTGGATGTCAACCCAAAAGCCTATTGAAATCAATAGGAGCCAAACCTAAAAGCTGTATTAAACCCAAAAACAAACATTTATTATATTGCAGCTTACAAATTCTTAGACGTGATGGCTGCATTCGCTTCCTCTTTAGGCTTTCTTTCTTCTATTTTCATCTGGTATTCTAAGGCCCCTTTCACGAGGGCGATCCCATTCGCCTGTCAGTTTTTCATCTGTTAGTGTATCTAAATCTGCTAATATACAGTAGTTAACACTAACCCCCCCTGACTGGCAATGCCGCTGTCCACTGTGCCTCCTGTTCTCATTTATTCAAAGTTGTGTCTTACTAATACAGGAGATGTGTTACTGGCATCATCACGCACAGTCGCCAATGTTTGCTGTTTGTGAGCTTTGTTATGATACCTAGACGTTATTATATGTGGTACAGCATTTTTGAAATTCAAGTGCACACTAGTTATTACAGTAAATTGGCTCCATTTTAATATTACACTATGTACATCCCTTTTTGTATTTATCTGTCTGTGAGTGTATTTTACCTTTGGGATATTGGGAGTAATCCCACCAGCACTAAATACCACTCAATGTAGAGAGTCAAACTATTCCTCTAACTTGATTAGTGTGATGTGTGGGGTTATTGCTGGCAACACTCTTTGGATCTTTTCCTCATTGTGTCCTGCATAATTCTATATCCATTGAATACCCATATTGATTGTGCACTTTTATTAACCACATTAAGACCGCCCGCTGCACATTTACTGAGGTATGCTGCGCCAACTGACGTAGCCCTACATTGGTCGCGCGCGTGGTGCTGGGGAGCAGCAGGGACTCCGATACACAGGGCTGGCGGCGGCGATGGCCGCCGGGCACCCGCAAATGCTCCCCGCTCAAAGAGAAGGACGGTCGGCTGTTGTAAACACAGCTGACCGTTCTTCTCTCTGAAATGATCACAGAGCGCCTGTGATCCTTCTATATAGGATTACAGGTCTCTGTTGTCATATCCCAAGTCCCTCCCCCCACAGTTAGAAAACACTCCTCTAGGCTCACACTTAACCCTTTGATCACCCCTAGATTAACCCCTTCCCTGCCAATGCCATTATTACAGTAACAGTGCTTATTTTTAGCACTGATTACTGTAGTAATGTCACTGGTCCCCCCAAAAGTGTCAAAAATGTCAGTTAGATCTATCCTCCGCAATGTTGCAGTCTCGCTAAAAATCACAGATCGCCGCCATTACTAGTAAATAAATAAATAAATAAAAATGACATAAATCTTTCCCCTAGTTTGTAGACGCGCTAAATTTTACAAAAAATATGTAGCAGAATACAAATTGGCCTAAAAGGATGAAAAATTTTGATTTTAAATTTTTTTTGGTAAAGTTATATAGCAGAATGTGAAAAATATTGGTTTGTTTTTTTTTCCGGAAATGTCGCTCTTTCTATGTTTATAGTGTAAAAAATAAAAATCGCACAGGTGATCAAATACCACCAAAAGAAAGCTCTATTTGTGGGGAAAAAAAGGCATCAATTTTATTTCAGTACAGTGTTGCACGACCGCACAATTTTCCGTTAAAATAACGTGCCGAATCGCACAAAAAATGGCCTGGTCATTAAGGGGGCAAATCTTCTGGTCCAGATCCAGAAGTGGTTAATATCTGTTTCACTGATTGCACCAAATGAAATTAGATTGTTTTGTGTGTGGACTTCTTCACTGTCCCAGGTTTTAGTACTTCATTATTTCCACATATCATTTTACTAAATGTTTTTCACAAACAAATTTATTTGTAGCTGTATTTGAGTTTGGTTTATATAATTTTATATCTTCTGAAACATTTTATTGCTCCACAGATTTTTTATGCTCTCTTTAATCCAGTATTATGATTTTTTGTGTAAGCTGCTACATTTTACTGTGTTCTATCACCTAAAGTGCTAATTTATAAATATAAATTGTATCATATATTAGTTTGCATTGGAAGGTCTCCTTCTATATAACTCAACTTTTTTTTTACAAGTCTGTGCACATCTCTACCCCTTTTCTAAAAGAAAAAAAAATAATAATTTAAAGATTTACTCTTCATTTCACATTGAAGGTCTCATTCCCTCTCTCTCCTTTGATTACTTTTAAGTAAGCCTTTTCATTATGGTTTTTCCTTTCCCTGAAGTCAAAAGCTATGAGTATTACTAGTATACATCCCAGTTGTTTTGGTTGGTCTTTAGTTGGACATCTCTTGTTTTTTCCACATACCTCTTCCTGAGGTCAAGGGCTAAGTAGGGCTTCAATCTTACGTTCCTATTTTGTTTGACCTTCTTTTCAGTGGGTTCTTGCTTGCCACATTCTTGTTGAGGTCCATCATTCTTCTTAATGTATACCATAACAGCCTCTCCTTAGTGATACTACCTACCCTGTTCTAGAACACCAGACTTTGCCATGGTGTTATTCTTTATTAGTAGAAAATTCGATATTTACTCCATGGTTTTTAATCCAGCCTTGTCCTAGCATTCATATATTCCTCTAGTAAGTAGTCCACATCCATTGGATATCTCATTGGCTGTTTCCCATCCCTAAGTTGGACTGCTTTTGTGCGTCACATTTGTATATAATTTTCTTCAATCATTTTGTCCCTCAATGGACAATAAAGAAGATTTTTGTACATTCTGTACAATTTTTGAAGGAACCTTACGAATTGTTTGCTCAAAAAACTGAACCATGACAGATGGAGGCTGGATTACACAGGTCCCAGATTACTTTGTTTATCACTGTCCTAACCTCCTGAAAGCAGCAATATAACCCAAGT
Source organism: Pelophylax lessonae (assembly GCF_965119305.1). Lineage (NCBI taxonomy): Eukaryota > Metazoa > Chordata > Amphibia > Anura > Ranidae > Pelophylax > Pelophylax lessonae. The sequence continues at coordinate 221,299,981 of NC_138772.1, forward strand.
GTATGTTATTATCCATAATTCCTGTGTCTCTCAATGGAATTAAAGAAAAAGATTTACACGGTGAGCAAAAATATTATTTTTACACATTTGCTGGTAAGTTTTAGCTAAGCATGCTTTGAAAAGAAAAAAATTTGAAAAAAAATGATAATTTTATTTAAAAGTAAAACATGTATATTAAAGACCAGTTTGAAAATGTAGAAAAATAAATAAAAAATAATAATAAAATGCACTCTAAACCTTTAAAAGTGAGCTTTCTGGACAAACTCACCATGGGATGGTATCCAAGCATTTTTAGATTCAGCATATGGTGCCAGCTAATGCAGTTTGATCCAAGCAGCTGAATGCCTCTGTATTTATTTATCTTTCAGTTATGCTATGGGTTACTAAACCCTTTTAATATAATTTATTCTGTATGTTATTACTCACTGTATTCTGGATTTAAATGATCGAGTTGCAAAGAAGATGTACTGCAGGCTACCCAGTCCATGTAGTGACTTGGAGACAAAAAGGAGAATTACATATAATAAATTACTTTTAAAACAAACTCCTGCTGTGCCTAATTAGACCAACCAACTTGTCTCTAATGAAACATTATTTTTACAAGCTCCACAGTTACCAAAAAGCATAAAACCCTTTCAAAAGAATAAATTGTTTTTTAAATGTGTCGATAGCACTTGGGAATAAAATATTCCTTAAATAAGGAACCTTTTTAAAAGAATGCTTGCAAACTGCAGGTAACGTGGGACCTAAAATTCAGTCCCTTAGTAAAGCAGACTGACATTTGTCAAAAATGATTCAGACATCTTAAATTACACTGAAAGGTCAACAATAAATGAAAGAAACAGATTTCTCTCCTCAATAGACACAGCCCTATGCATGAAAAGAATGCTTTAGATATACTATATTCATTTATATACTATGGTCAGAATTAAAAAAAATCATATATTTAAAATACATATCATTAAGTTTAGTCCATGAAGGCAAAGAACTCTCTCTTTAGAAAACTCAAATAAAAAAAAAAAAAAATTGCACTGGGAACATCCTATGTTAATTTGTAAGAAAAATATTTTATATAAAAGACAATGCTTATTCATAACAGAAATATACCCTGTAAGACCCATAGAGGGTGATGGCAACTCTACACTGGGATGTACTACAGTTGTTGTGATATGTACAGTATGTGAGCCGCTCAGGCTGCTAGGAAGTGTAGTCCTGTGCCTGCTGCTGTAAGTGCTGGCTGGGAAGGAGCCTGCCTATGCTCCAAACAATGACAGTAATGGACCTCATGAGTAGGGATGAGCTTCGAGTTCGAGTCGAACGTAAGTTCGACTCAAACATCAGCCATTCGTTTGTTCGTAGAACAATGAACAAATGGGGCCATTCACGGGAATTCACCCGCCATAATACAATGCTTGTGATTGGCCAAAGCATGCACCTTGACCTGTATGCTTTAGCCAATCACAGCACAATGTCTGTGATTGGCCAAAGGCAGGGTGCCTTTAGCAAATAAAGTCCATGACCCACACTATATAAATGCTGATTCTAACTGTGGGGGGGGTTGGGCTTTTGAAATGATCATAGAGAAATGCGATCCTATATAGCAGGATCGCATGGTCTCTATGATCATTGCAGGGAGAAGAACGGATGACACCCGCACTGGCTTCCCGGCTGATGATTGAGGGCAGAAGCACCGCTGGTGGCACACACTTGCCCCCTAGTGGCCTCCCAGGCAGATGACGCCTATATTAACATGATTTTGCCTGGGAGAGCCACACTGCCGACGTAAATAGGCAGTGCTCCAATGGGAAGTGGTTAAACGGCAGGCCCCTGCAGTGTCTTAGGAGTGGAGATTAGGCAGGATAGTTAGTGGAGTGTGCGGTTTATAGATTAATAGATCAGCCAGTGTAGTAGATCAATATATTTATCAGCTATTTTAGTGTGCGGTTTATAGATTGACAGATCAGCCAGCGTAGTAGATCAATATATTTATCAGCTATTTCAGTGTGCGGTTTATAGATTAATAGATCAGCCAGTGTAGTAGATCTATATATTTATCAGTTATTTTAAAAGATAGTGGAGTTTATATATATATATATATATATATATATATATACAGTGCCTTGCGAAAGTATTAGGCCCCCTTGAACTTTTCGACCTTTTGCCACATTTCAGGCTTCAAACATAAAGATATAAAACTGTAATTTTTTGTGAAGAATCAACCACAAGTGGGACACAATCATGAAGTGGAACGAAATTTATTGGATATTTCAACCTTTTTTAACAAATAAAAAACTGAAAAATTGGGCGTGCAAAATTTTTCAGCCCCCTTAACTTAATACTTTGTAGCAACACCTTTTGCTGCGATTACAGCTGTAAGTCGCTTGGGGTATGTCTCTATCAGTTTTGCACATCGAGAAACTGAAATTTTTGCCCATTCCTCCTTGCAAAACAGCTCGAGCTCAGTGAGGTTGGATGGAGAGCATTTGTGAACAGCAGTTTTCAGTTCTTTCCACAGATTCTCGATTGGATTCAGGTCTGGACTTTGACTTGGCCATTCTAACACTTGGATATGTTTATTTGTGAACCATTCCATTGTAGATTTTGCTTTATGTTTTGGATCATTGTCTTGTTGGAAGACAAATCTCCATCCCAGTCTCAGGTCTTTTGCAGACTCCATCAGGTTTTCTTCCAGAATGGTCCTGTATTTGGCGCCATCCATCTTCCCATCAATTTTAACCATCTTCCCTGTCCCTGCTGAAGAAAAGCAGGCTCAAACCATGATGCTGCCACCACCATGTTTGACAGTGGGGATGGTGTGTTCAGGGTGATGAGCTGTGTTGCTTTTTCGCCAAACATAACGTTTTGCATTAATGCCAAAAAGTTCGATTTTGGTTTCATCTGACCAGAGCAGCTTCTTCCACATGTTTGGTGTGTCTCCCAGGTGGCTTGTGGCAAACTGTAAACGACACTTTTTATGGATATCTTTAAGAAATGGCTTTCTTCTTGCCACTCTTCCATAATGGCCAGATTTGTGCAGTATACGACTGATTGTTGTCCTATGGACAGAGTCTCCCACCTCAGCTGTAGATCTCTGCAGTTTATCCAGAGTGATCATGGGCCTCTTGGCTGCATCTCTGATCAGTCTTCTCCTTGTATGAGCTGAAAGTTTAGAGGGACGGCCAGGTCTTTGTAGATTTGCAGTGGTCTGATACTCCTTCCATTTCAATATTATCGCTTGCACAGTGCTCCTTGGGATGTTTAAAGCTTGGAAAAGCTTTTTGTATCCAAATCCGGCTTTAAACTTCTCCACAACAGTATCTCGGACCTGCCTGATGTGTTCCTTTTTCTTCATGATGCTCTCTGCGGACCTCTGAGACTATCACAGTGCAGGTGCATTTATACGGAGACTTGATTACACACAGGTGGATTCTATTTATCATCATTAGTCATTTAGGCCAACATTGGATCATTCAGAGATCCTCACTGAACTTCTGGAGAGAGTTTGCTGCACTGAAAGTAAAGGGGCTGAATAATTTTGCACGCCCAATTTTTCAGTTTTTTATTTGTTAACAAAGTTTGAAATATCCAATAAATTTCGTTCCACTTTATGATTGTGTCCCACTTGTTGTTGATTCTTCACAAAAAATTACAGTTTTATATCTTTATGTTTGAAGCCTGAAATGTGGCAAAAGGTCACAAAGTTCAAGGGGGCCGAATACTTTCGCAAGGCACTGTATATATATATATATATTTATAGCAGCAATTGCAGTGTAGTGTAGAGCTACAGTCAGTTTAGTGCTGTGCTGTGATTGTAGTGGTGCCACTGAAGTGTATTGTATACAACATGTCACCCCACTGATCCCCTTTTTTTTCCATTGATATATATATATATATATATATATTCTTTTCAATTCACTCTCCCCCTGTTTGTCACGGGTGGTAGTTCATCCTTCTGGGTTAGCAGCAATTTTTTTTTTTTTGCGTATCAGTACAAATAATATTAAGGGCATAATTGCTGCTCCCCTTGTGCATCCCAGACGCTCTTCCTTCAGCTCCAGACGTGGGTGTTTTTTTTTTTTTGGTGGGTGGTGAACCAGCAACAATAATATTAGGGCCATAATTGCTGTACCCCCCTTGTGCATTTCAGGCGCTCTTCCTTCTGCTCCAGACATGGGTGTTTTTTTTGGTGGTGATCTAGGAATCATAATATTAGGGACATAATTGCTGTAACCCCTTGTGCATCTCAGGTGCTCTTTCTTCTGCTCCAGACATGGGTGTTTTTTTGGTGGTGATCTAGGAATCATAATATTAGGGACATAATTGCTGTAACCCCTTGTGCATCTCAGGTGCTCTTCCTTCTGCTCCAGACGTGGGTTTTTTTTGGTGGGTGGTGAACCAGCAATAATAATAGGGCCATAATTGCTGTACCCCCTTGTGCATCTCAGACGCTCTTCCTTCTGCTCCAGACATGTGTGTTTCTGTTGTTGCTGCACCAGCACCAATAACATTAAGGGCATAAATGCTGTACCCCCTTGTGCATCTCAGACTCTATTCCATTTGCCTCAGCAAAGGTTTTCTTTTTTTTTGGCTTTGCGGGGAGCTGACAATACATCACAGCGGCGAGCAAGTGTAAATTAAAATTTTTTTCTTTAGAAATGCAAGTATTGCTGCAGCAGGCTACATACATCATACAGATGTGCTTCTTTACAGGCATAATAAGGGGACCCCCCAGGCATATCAAAAAGGAATTTTTCATTTTTATTGTTTTCACTTTAAGCATCATTAAAAATCACTGCTCCTTTGAAAACGATTGTTTAAAAAAAAAATTGCATTGGTACATGTCCCCCAGGTTAGTATCCAGACCCCCATACACTTTTTTTGGGCAATAACTTGCATATAAGCCTTTAAAATGAGGACTTTTGATTTTTGACGTTCGAGTCCCATAGACTTCAATGGAGTTTGATTATTCGAACAAACTTTTCCTCCGTTCGCGGTGTTCTGACTCATCACTATTCATGAGTAAATTCCTGTGGGTGGAGTGAAACACGTTGGGGGCATGGCCTGGCAGGGGTCCAGGCTGAGACTGCCACTTATCTACACACTTTTTTACCTTAATGCAATGAATGCATCAAGGAATGCATTAAGGTAAAAAAAATGTTTTTAGCTTTAGTATCACTTGGAGATAAACAAAATATTTAGACCCCATTCACACTAGCGCGACTTGTCAGGCGACTTGGTCGCCTGACAAGTCGCGGTGGGTTGCCTGCCATTGATTAGCACAAGACCCGTTCTAATAGGAGCGACACAAGTCGCTCCGACTTAGAAAAAGGGTCCTGTACTACTTTGGGTCGACCTGGAGGCGACTTGCTTTGACTTCAATTATATGAAGTCCGTGCATGTCGCGCCGAGGTGGCGGTGCACGCTGTGACTTCCCAGGTCGCCCCAGTAAGTCGTGTCGCCCCTGTGTGAATGGGCTCTAAAACACCAGTATCTACGTAATTAAATTTTCCCTGCCCTTCTTTGTCTCTCTTCATATGTATACATTACTTTCATTTCCAACAAAATGATGTAGCTGTTTATACTACCAAGAGGCTACCCACAAACAATGTGTATGGATAAAACATGAGTTCTTAACCACTTCGGGACCTGAAGGATTTGCCCCCTCAATGACAAGGCCATTTTTTGCGATTTGGCATTACTTTAACTGACGACTGCGCAGACGTGTGACGCCGTTCCCCAAAAAAATGTATGTCTTTTTTTCCCCTGCAAACAGGGCTTTCTTTTGTTGATATTTGATCACCTCTGTGTTTTTTTTGATTATGCGCTATAAACAAAAAGAGAGCAACAATTTTGAAAAAAAAAAAAAAATGCAGTATTTTTCACTTTCTGCACTTTCTACACATCAAATCAAATTTTTTCATAATTTTTGGCCAATTTTTATTTACCACATATTTTTGGTAAAAATAATCACAATAAGTGTATCTTGATTGGTTTGCGCAAAAGTTATCGCGTCTATAAACTAGGGGAAAGATTTATGTCATTTTTATTTATTTATTTATTTTTACTAGTAATAGCGGCAATCTGCGATTTTTAGCGAGACTGCAACATTGCAGGGGACAGATCGGATCTTTAACATTTTTGACACTTTTGGGGGACCAGTGACATTACTATAGTAATCAGTGCTCAAAATATGCACTGTTACTATAATAATGCCACTGGCAGGGTTAACATTAGGGGCAATCAAAGGGTTAAATGTGTACCTAGGGGGTGATCCTAACTGTGCGGGGGCCAGACTTGGTGGATGGAAACAGGGCTCCTGTGTTCCGAAATAACAGAAACACAGGAGCCCTGTTTCAATCAGTGACAAATGAGCGGTGTGCCGTGTTTACCACGGCACACCACCAACACGAGCGCCGGACCCGTTGTTTAGCTGCAGGGCTAGAGAGTGCATGCCCGAGTGGCGCGCATGCACAAGACCCACTCCTGTGAGCCGCCGTACAGGTACGCCGGTTTGCGCAGGAGAGCCAGCCTGCCGCAGTATATCTGCGGCGGCTGGTCTTTAAGTGGTTAAAAGATGTAGTTCTGGGGGCAAGCCTATGTCAGTAGGAAGGTCATCACGCCGATTTTACTTCCTAGTGGCTGCCTCTGCAAGAATCTTATAGGGCTGGTGATGATGCCACAGTGATTTTTTAAAAAAACAAGATAAAATAAAAAAAAAGAAATCTTGGGACACATAGTTATATAGTTACTTAGTTAGTCAGGTTGAAAAAAGACAGAAGTCCATCTGGCTCAACTAATAAAAAACAAAAAACAGTAAAGAAAACCAAACCATACAATCCCATATACACAATCCTATACCCGCAGTTAATCCAGAGGAAGGTGAAAAAACCCCAGCAAAGCATGATCCAATTTGCTACAGCAGGGGAAAAAGATTCCTTCCTGATCCCCCAAGAGGCAATCAGATATTCCCTGGATCAACTTCACCTAAAAATATTAGTACCCAGTTATATTATGTACACCCAAGAAAGAATCCAGGCCTTTTTTAAAGCAATCTAGTGAGCTAGCCAGAACCACCTCTGGTATTTGTATTGTATTGTATTGTATTGTATTGTAATGTATTTACTAAGAAAACACTTTTCCTTTAACTTTATGATTGGCCAACACAATTGTAAATACAATGCTAGGTCACTCCTGCGTTATGCATTTTATATATATATATATATATATAAATATATATATATATATATATATATATATATATATATATATATATATATATTACAATACAAAAGTGAGTACACCCCTCACATTTTTGTAAATATTTTATTATATCTTCTCATATGTCAACACTGAAGAAATGACACTTTGCTACAATGTAGAGTAGTGAGTTTACAGCTTGTATAGGAGTCCTTTCATATGGGCTTTCCGCCCGACGGACTCCGTTTTGCTCAGCGAGGATCAATCTGCCGATCCCTGCTGAGCAGACAGATGGCAGGTCCGTCCCTGCTTACTTTGCAGAGATCGACCTGTCAGATCCCCACTCTCCTCTATGGGAGATCAGATGAAAACGGGCCGCCTGTCCGTTTTCATCCGATCCTCCAGTCAGATGGAAAATAGGGTTTCCCTCCGTCTGAATTTCACAGACAAGATCATTGGATCAGATAGCAGCGGGTATCAGTGGACATGTCATCACTGTCATCTGCTTCTCCATAGGGGTACATGGAGCATCCAATCAGGTCTGCACGAAAAACTGACAAGGGGACTTGATTGGAAAACCCGTCTGAAAGGGGCCTGAAAATAACTCAACACACAGCCATTAATGCCTAAACTGCTGGCAACAAAAGTGAGTACACCCCATAAGTGAGCCCAATTAGCCATTTTCCCTCCCTGATGTCATGTGACTTGTTAGTGTTACGAGGTCTGAGATGTGAATGGGGAGCAGGTGAGTTAAATTTGGTGTTATTGCTCTCACTCTCTCATACTGGTCACTGGAAGTTCAACATGGCACCTCATGGCAAAGAACTCTCTGAGGATCAGAAAAAAAGAATTGTTGCTCAACATAAAGATGGTCTAGCCTATAAGAAGATTGCCAAAACCCTGAAACTGAGCTGCAGCACGGTGGCCAAGACCATACAGCGGTTTAACAGGACAGATTACACTCAGAACAGGTCTCACCATAGTCGACCAAAGAAATTGTTTGCATGTGCTCAGTGTCATATACAGAGGTTGTCTTTAGGAAATAGACATATGAGTTCTGCCTGAATTTCTGCAGCAGTTGAAGGGGTGGGGGGTCAGCCTGTCAGTGCTCAGACAGTACGCCTTATTATGATTTAGTATGGTATATATTTAATTGGACTTACACTATACGGGTTTGTCAATTTTGATTTTGCTCACATTTTCAGGCTTTGAAGCCTTACAACCAGCTGCTTCATATAACTTAGTTGAGTTAATACATTTTTAACTTTTCTGATTTTTAAAGCACACAATTTTACTTATTGTTTAATTATTCACTTTAGGGTGCTCAGGTAGAGGATATTTTTATTCAATTTTTTTCTGATGTACTGTGATTTACTGAAGCAAAGCTTGATCCCCTCCCTTTAGAGACTGGGCCACAGGGAAATATTCTAACATGATAATAACCCCAAACACACCTCCAAGACAACCACTGCCTTGCTAAAGAAGCTAAGGGTAAAGGTGGTGGACTGGCCCAGCATGTCTCCAGACCTAAACCCTATTGAGCTTCTGTGGGGCATCCTCAAACGGAAGGTGGAAGAGCCCAAGGTCTCTAACATCCACCAGCTCCATGATGTCATCATGGAGGAGTGGAAGAGGACTCCAGTGGCAACCTGTGAAGCTCTGGTGAACTCCATGCCCAAGAGGGTTAAGGCAGTGCTGGAAAATAATGATGGCAACACAAAATATTGACACTTTGGGCCCAATTTGGACATTTTCACTTAGGGGTGTACTCACTTTCGTTGCCAGCAGTTTAGACATTGATGGCTGCAAACTTACACTGTTATTTTTTTTCCTTCAAACAGGTTTTATTGAAGAGATTGTATCAATACAAAGTGTTGACATATTGAACATAGAAAGACATCAAAGAGATGTACATTGTGAACGTGAAAGCAATCATCGTTACATGTCTAAGTCATTACATTGTTATACAAGCTTTACACTCACTACTTTACATTGTAGCAAAGTGTAATTTCTTCAGTGTTGTCACATGAAAAGATAGGAGGGATGTACTCACTTTTGTGAGATACTGTATATTCATGTAACTTAACTCTTTGAACTCTGCTCCTTAGCTTTTCAGTTTCCATAGAGGGGTTTCTTGAAGCCAGATGCAAAAAAGTAGTTAAATCTTGTAAACTCGGGCAAACATTTCATACTTTATAGAACACTAAAAGAGATTGATACAATTCCCTCTTTGGAGCCTGCCAATAAAATTGCCATGCTTAAATCATCCACTGTCCAAGAAAGAGATATAGAAGCCTGCCCAACCGTGTAGTAAATGTAGACAAGCAAGCATAATCATCATCTGCAGAGCAGACATGCCCACAGCAGGATAATAAATTGCAGTCTCCTTAGACCCATGCAGCATTTTGAGCTGTAGGCAATGAGCAAAGAAACCTGCCAGGAGGAACAGTAAGTCTCTTCACAACCAGTATCTGCACACACATTGAACTAATGGTTTATTGCAACATACATTCCCATGACAGGACTGAGATAATAATGAATGGCAATATCATAAGTCTGTCCAAAACTATAAACTATATAGACAGGGAAATTTGACAGGAAGCGCAGAGTGGATGTATGCCCATTGTAAATATCAATTTAAAAGCAGACATTGCTAGGTAAGGCTCTTGCAAGAGGTAAGTCCCAGGAACATGAATATACTATATCCATGGCTTTGATTACTTAATGAGTTCCATAGCTAAGAGTGATCTGCAAAAAAAAAAAAAAAGATTAAATGAGGTAACCTTCTCCTGCTTTGGTGGTGAAACCCTGGTGAAGCTAAATTTAAAGCGAGCTCCACCCAAAAGAGGAAGCTCAGCTTGTTTGCCCCCCCCTCCGCTGCCACATTTGCCACCTTTCGGGGAAGAGGGGGGAGCGGGTACCTGGTTTTGACAAGTACCTGCTCCCACTTCTATAGCGAAGTCACCTGGAAGTTCGCCCTCCCCTCCTTCCCCGCCCCCGGGTCATTCACAAAGCACAGCACGCTTCGCATGCGCAGTAGGAAAGCAGCTGTGAAGCCGCGAGGCTTCAGTGCCGGTTTCCCTTACAAGAAATGGCTATGGCGGCAGCAGCCGAGAGCTTATTGAAAAATCGGCTGGAAGAAGACACCCCTGGATTCTTGGACAGGGAAGTGTCCTAATTTCTCTATCGCTCATTGACAGACGTAGTCTTCTTGATTCTCAAGAGCTGGGTTATGTTGTCTCCGCAGGAGTAGGACTAGGCAGAAAGACAAAACGTTCTGGCTCCACCTTAGGGGCAGTCCCTGAGGGTATATCCTCCCTCTCTCTGCTACAGGGAATCAGTTTTTTTCTGTCTAGTCAGGAGTAAGGACCTAAGTTCCTTGCTGGGATCTTTTGGTCCTGGCAAGACTTTTTTCTTTAGAAAAAGAAATTTTTTAGGTAGTTTTTCTCCAGTGTTTTTCCTGTGAGATCTTCAAGCAAAAATGCCGGACTGGGCGACACTTGTGGTCACCCCAGCCAGCCTACGAGCGCGCGCAGACCATGGCATTGCGCTTGGTCGGCCGCGACACATTCAAGTAAGTATGCGGGTCCGGGCGACGGGCTGGATGTTGAGATCCAGTGGTCACCCCGGTTTCTGCCTACGAGCGCGTGCAGACCAGAGCTCCGCGCTGGGTCGGCCGCGACGGAGTCCCAGTGGAGGGACTGACCTTGCGAGTTAAAAGTCTCGCTTGGACGCCAGGAACCAGAGAGTCGAGGCGTCCGGAGTGGTCCACAACCCCCCACCCCGGTGGAGAGGGTATTGTGAAGAGAGGGTGCCTGTCGGTTCGGTATGGTGAGTAAACGTTCCCTTTTTTTCTTTCCTCGTTATGAGGCAGTATGAATTATGGGCCCCTCCATATATGGTCAGTATATATCTGATACTAATAAGTCCCCCTTGTAATACAGCATGTGTTTGTGGGAAGTGGACTTGGTTTGAGAGCTAACACTCTACCCAGCAGACTGTAACATTACAGCAGACATAGGAGGTATAATCCTACCTTATTTGTAGTGTATCTCCTGTAGATCCATATATCGCCTCTTAGCAGAGATGCAGGTGGATGTGCTGGGAAAACGATTTCGGCGGTCCGCCGCCATTTTGCCGTAGACCAAGTGCATGTATGTCCTCAGGTCACGCCGGCCGCCATGTTTTTGGAGTCTTATGTCTCTTCTATGGGGGCGGCCATGTTTCGTGAGCCCAGCTACCTCGTGGAGAGCTGGGAACGCCGGAAGGCGTACACAGGGGGCGGAGCCACGTCCTTCTACCCGTGAAAAAGCAACAGCTCCTTCCAGTCTGTAAAAGACAGACGCTGACTGCAGTTGGTTGGAAACTTCACTGCATCGGTTGGTGAGCCTTGGGGGTCCCTCTCTCTCTCTGTGGGATCGAGAAGCAGGTACTCTGAGGGGCGCTATTGCGCTAGGGGGAGACACACAAAAAAAAAAAAAAAAAAAAAAGAAAAAGTTTTTTTGTTTTTGCTGGCAAAGGTGTCCTGAATTAACATGGACCCTGCCACTCATGTATCTCCTCCGGATCCCCTCGAGGGGTCTGCAGGATCCTCCAGCACCCCACTGACAATTGAATCATTGTCAGCTATTATGGAAACTTTTGTGTCCCGGATGGAAGTGGCTTGTCAGGGACAGGGCGCAAGAAAGCGACCCCCGCCTAACCCCTTATTATCTGAAACCTCGGATTCAGACTCTGAGCCTATTTCTGCAGTTGCAGGTACTTCATCTGGGATTGGTGTCTCGGTTCCTGTCTCTTCAGACAGCGAGGAGGATGTTTCGGCATCAGCCATAGCCCGAGAGGAAGCGTTGGTAAACGCACTCATTGTATCTGTTCAAGAAACCTTAAGATTACAGGGTATTCCATCGGAAATAGCTGAAACTGAAATCCCTTTTGGGACTAAAAAACGCATCAAAGTGGCGAAGGTTTTTCCATTGCCCAAATGTTTTGGCAATCCAATCGAAGAAGAATGGCGTCTGCCAAAACGCACTTTTACTATTTCTAAACGCATTAACAGGCGTTATCCGTTTGAGGAAACCCTCATTAAGAAATGGACAGAACCACCTGTGGTGGATTCACCAATTGCTAGATTGAATAAAGCCACGGTTATTCCTCTAGAAGACGCTCCGTCTTTTAAAGATCCAGTGGATCGCAAGATAGAAGCTATGTCTCGCACCATGTTTTCCTTGATTGGATCAGCTTTCAGACCTATAATAGCTATTGGTCTGGTTTCGCAGGCTGTAACTGAATGGACCAAGTGGTTACGCCGGGACTTAGAAGAGGTCCCTCAGGCGGTATCAGATTTATTGGAACAAATGATACAGGTGTTACAGTTTGTGTGTGATGCGGCGTTAGACGCCACTCCATTATTGGCGCATCAGTCTCAGCAGTGGTTCTCAGGCGTACACTGTGGCGAAAAGGTTGGTTAGCCGACCAAGGTTCCAAAAAAGCATTGGCTAATATCCCCTTTTTAGGAGAGCGTCTATTTGGAGCCAACTTAGATGAGATCATTAAGGATCTCACGGGTGGAAAGAGCACCTTTTTACCGCAAAATTTTAAAGGTAAAGGAACTCGTCAAAGACGAGGGCCTTCTTTTTCTGCTCACAAGAGGTTTTTTCGTCCCGCGGGTGAAAAAATTAAGTCCTCCAAAGCTCCTGCAGGAGGCGTCAGAGGTCGTTGGTCGGGCAAGCAAAAGCCCGCCCCCTCCAGACCTGAAGATAAACCGTCTAAAGCCTGAAGGTGCGCCCCCACCCATAACTGGGGTGGGGGGACGTCTTCGCCGGTTCCCGGATCCATGGCTTTCCAGAATCCCGGACAAATGGGTTTGCGAAGTCATAAGGTCAGGGTACAAGATCGAGTTTCGATCTCTCCCACCGGCGCGATTCTTCCCTTCCAATATCCGACTATCCCCGGATCGTTTAGAAGATCTGCGGAGAGCAGTCACAGATTTACTACAACAAGGAGTGGTAGTCCACGTTCCTTGGACAGAACGGTTTCAAGGGTTTTATTCAAACCTATTTACAATACCCAGGAAAGAGGTCAAAGTGCGTCCAATTCTGGACTTAAGGGCACTCAATTCTTTTGTCAACATAAGAAGATTCAGAATGGAGTCCATTCGCACAGTAGCAGCCTTCCTGCATCCAGGGGATGTCCTAGCGTCCATAGACATCAAGGACGCATATCTTCACATTCCCATTTTCGCAGGACATCAGCGGTTTCTACGCTTTTCCGTAGAAGAGAACCACTATCAGTTTGTGGCGTTACCTTTCGGTCTCGCCACGGCTCCGCGGGTCTTCACGAAGGTGTTGGCCCCAATGTTGGCACTTCTGCGCCAAAGAGGCATATCGATCCTTGGTTACCTAGACGATCTTCTGCTTCATGCAGAGTCTCCTCATACCTTGCTACAAAACATAGAAATTACTATGATTTCTTTACAGGAATTCGGGTGGCTGGTGAACCAGCAAAAGTCATTTCTGGTTCCCACCCAGAGGCTCGAATATCTGGGTCTAATTTTAGACACAGTCAGGACAAGAGTTTTTCTTCCGGTAGGGAAACTCCGAAAGATTCAATCAGCAGTCCAGTTGTTACTGTCCAACAGCTGGTCTTCCCTTCGGACTTGCATGAGGGTTCTGGGGTTGATGGTGGCTTCGTTCGAAGCAGCCCCATTTGCCCAGTCCCATACCCGAATTCTTCAGCAAGAGATTCTTCTCAGATGGAATCGGAATCCGGAATCCCTGGACAATCAGATCCGATTGAGCAAACAGACCAGAGAGTCTCTGGTCTGGTGGCTTCGGTCTCCGATGCTCAGCCAGGGAAAGTCATTTCTGCCAATATATTGGACGATAGTGACCACGGATGCCAGTCTATCCGGATGGGGAGGAATTCTCGGTCAGTTATCTGTCCAGGGACTTTGGTCCCCGGAAGAATCCAGGTTACCGATAAATGTATTGGAACTGAGAGCGATCAGACTTTGTCTGATTCACTGGACCGAGCAGCTCCAGGGCAGCCCGGTTCGGATCCAGTCGGACAATGCCACGGCCGTGGCTTATGTCAATCACCAGGGGGGCACCAAGAGTGTCCGAGCGGCCGAAGAAGTGGCTTGCATTCTTCGCTGGGCGGAACGATTTGTTCCAGCAATCTCTGCGGTGTTCATTCCGGGGGTGGAGAATTGGCAGGCAGATTATCTCAGCCGTCAGACTCTGGATCAGGGGGAATGGTCCCTCCATCCAGACGTTTTCCACCAGTTGTGCCTACGGTGGGGCACCCCGGATGTGGATCTGTTGGCATCACGATTCAACAGGAAAGTTCAGAGATTCGTGGCTCGCTCCCGCGATCCTCTAGCAGAAACCGCAGACGCACTGATCGCCCCGTGGGGGCAATACCAGCTAATGTATGCCTTCCCTCCTCTCGCGTTACTGCCAAGACTTCTTCACAGGATAGAGGAGGAAGGAATTCCAGTAATTCTGGTAGCTCCGGACTGGCCTCGTCGAGCTTGGTATGCCGACGTGGTCAGACTGGTGGCGGACGTCCTGTGGAGACTTCCTCTCAGGGAGGACCTACTGTCTCAGGGACCGATCTTCCATCCTGCTTTACGATCACTGGCTTTAACGGCCTGGCTATTGAGACCCAGGTGCTGAAGGACAAAGGTTTGTCAGCTTCAGTTATTCCTACTCTAGTTGAAGCAAGGAAAGCGACTTCCAGAAAGATTTATCATCGCACATGGAAGTCCTACATTGCATGGTGTGAACCTTTGGGGTTCCGTCCTCGGTCTTATTCGATTAGTCGAATATTAGCTTTTCTGCAACAAGGGGTTGAGCAGAAACTGGCCTTGAGTACTATCAAGGGTCAGGTCTCAGCATTAGCTATCTTCTTTCAGAAGCCTGTGGCTACTCATTCCTTGGTGCGGAATTTCATCCAGGGGGTGCGACATCTGGCTCCGCCAGTGCACGCGCCGTTACCCCCCTGGGATCTTAATTTAGTGTTGTCGGTTCTTCAGAAACCTCCCTTTGAAGATATTAGGGAGATTCCTCTACCTACGTTGTCCCAGAAGGTGGCCTTCTTGGTGGCTATTACTTCTGCACGCAGGGTGTCAGAACTGGCCGCATTATCTTGTCGTTCACCATATCTGGTGGTTCATAGAGATAAGGTGGTTCTTCGTCCGAATCCATCCTTCCTACCAAAAGTGGTTTCAGAATTTCATCTGAATGAAGAAATTGTGTTACCTTCCCTGTGTCCTAAGCCCAGTCATCCTCGGGAGTTTGCTTTACACTCCTTGGATGTGGTCCGGGCGATCAGGGTATACTTGAAAACGACAGACTCGTTTCGCAAGACGGATTCACTTTTTGTGATCCCGGATGGACCCAAAAAGGGGTTGCCTGCATCTGCCGCGACCATTTCCAGATGGATCAGACAGACGGTAGTACAGGCTTATTCTATTAAGGGTCGGGAGCCCCCGTTCCCTGTTAAGGCGCACTCCACTCGGGCGCTTAGTGCATCATGGGCCTTTCGCCATCAGGCGTCAGTGGTCCAGGTGTGCAAGGCGGCTACCTGGTCGTCGGTGCATACCTTTACAAAACATTATAAAGTTGATGTAATGGCATCGTCTGATGCCTCGTTTGGCCGCAAGGTTTTGCAGGCTGCAATTTGAGGAGACCAGTGGTCTACCTCGAGGGTTTTTTCCATTGGAAATTTTTCTTTTAGTCTCATTCTTTGTTTATAATGAGCCTTTAAAACTTCTAGTTTGGCACCGGTTGGGCCTTCTAGATTGGATTTGATTTTGTCAATCCCACCCCTCATTTGTGGCACTGCTTCTGGATGTCCCAGCTCTTGAGAATCAAGAAGACTATGTCTGTCAATGAGCGATAGAGAAAAATGGATTTTTGTAAGATCTTACCGTAAAATCCTTTTCTCTTAAGCTCATTGACAGACGTAGTACCCGCCCCTCTATCATTGAGTTGGGTTGGGTTAAATTCTCTGTTACTGCTTTAGAACAGAACTGATTCCCTGTAGCAGAGAGAGGGAGGATATACCCTCAGGGACTGCCCCTAAGGTGGAGCCAGAACGTTTTGTCTTTCTGCCTAGTCCTACTCCTGCGGAGACAACATAACCCAGCTCTTGAGAATCAAGAAGACTACGTCTGTCAATGAGCTTAAGAGAAAAGGATTTTACGGTAAGATCTTACAAAAATCCATTTATTACAAGTCAGCAGCTACAGTATTTGTAGCTGCTGAATTTATTTTTTTCTGAAGGAGCCTGGAGCTCCTCTTTAAGCAGATTTGAATTTTGAGGACACCAGACTCCAGACTTCATTCCCTAATTATTGCAAATGTTCATGACCATAGGCAGAGACACTGTACTATAAAACACCTTTTTATATTTGCGATTAAATTAATTATAGGTATGTTTCATGGACTTGTAGGACAAGGGATTTTGTATTGGCTTTTTAAACACGGTTAATTGCAACAATTTTTTTACATATGGAAGTCAATATACAGTATCTCTATTTACTGTAATTAGGTTAAATATTGGCCTGACATTTTAATGGAGGCACCCTGCTTTTTCAATGTTGCACCCCACTGCAACATTTGACCATTTTTAAACCTACGCGCTTGCATGACTCTCTGGTTTGGGGCCTGTTTGTGCGGTATGCTTTACTGGAATAAATTAACCTTGCTAAGAGCACCTAAGCATTGTTTCCATATAGTATGGATACTCTATATATACACTGCTTCTTTCAGGTGTTTTAGGAGAATAACATTATGAAATGTAAATAGTCCAAGTTGATTGAAAAAAAATTGAATAGTACAGTAGAACAAAGTAAGCAGTAAACTTCCTGAGGTTAAAATAAATAAATAAATAAATAAATAAAGAGGTTACCAAAATCAGAATAATAATAATAATAAAAAAAACTAAACCAAAAGAAAAGACCTTTTTGGGGATCAAGTAATGGGTTGACAATTTACAGATTTTCTGGGGCATTAGATGTAAATTGCGTCCTAAAGTTAATGCAAACATTCCTACAGGTGTCCTCACTTTTACTACTTACTTTCAAATCCTTTGTATAAGAATAGACCAAACTATGTAATTACATCCTCTGAAGCATCAGTTGGACAATATTGCACTGCAAGAATTAATACACTGCTCCCAAAATACAAACAAAGGAAGACAGACAGACCATTATAATTCTAAAAAGTGTAAATCTTAGAGAAATTGCAAAGAAGGCCAAGGTGTCAGTAAATTCAGTTTCCTTCAACATCAAAAGGCACTTGGAATCTGGAATAACTTTGACCAGAGCAGGTCTGGCAGCCCCAACACCACAGCAGAAGAATACGAAGATGAGTTTCTGGGAGGCAGAAGGTTACATAGTAGGCATCTTACAAGACAACAGCCTCAAGCAAAATTGAACAATGCTTGAATTAAACAACTGAACTGTGAAGAGAAGTACTGCAGATTTGACAAATTTTGACAAGTAGAATGGCTGTTAGAAAAACATTGCTTAAATATGGACAAGAGGCTGTAATGATTACACTCTCATTGTCTCACAATGTGCATAGATTTTCCAGTTCTTGGGACAACAATCTAAGCACCATAACCTGCTTCTTGGTTTGAGAGGTTGGCCAGGCAGAGATGACCTTGAAGAACAGAACAACAGTTTTATATGGTGCAAAGAACTAAGAACTACTTAAAACAGGGTGCCCCTAATAAAAGTCCAATGGATGTGATGTGGATGGGTAGCAACTGATAGAGCCAGTGTGGAGTGCACAGCGAAGCAGGAAGTCTGGTAGGTGGTGGTGGAAGTCTGGTGGTCCAGGAAAGCAGATGATATCAGACATCAAGGGAGCATGGCCATTTAGATGGACTAAATGGTAAATTCAAAAAAATGGGGCAAAACATAAAAAGTTGCAACATCCACAGTCACTTCCTGGTGTCACTCCAGCAATATCCGGCCACTGCCCTGGCAAACGCTGTTCATGTTCTTGGGTCTACCTGTGGTAATTCATTGAAGTGCATATTGGGATGACTTGACTGCCTCTAATGAGCTGCATGTGAGGGAAAATGATTTTTTTTTTTTTATCATTGTTTTAACAAACAGTTACAGTTTAAATTTAGATGGTCGCGCCCTCTACATTTTTTTTTTTTTTCAAAGATGACCTTGACGTTTACCTTCCTTCTTTCAGATCTCAGGGTGTCTCCTCCTATGTGTTTCCCCAAGTACTGTACTTCTGTCATGCCTATCTGCCACTTGCACAGTTTAACTGTCAGACTGACAGCTAACAGTTTGTCTAGGATTTGTGACAGGTGTGCAAGATGTTCTTCCCAGACAGAACTGAAATTTATTTCAGGTAGGTGACTAAAAATGCTTCCAACTCTTCCAGTAGGTCAATTAGAAACCTCTGAGAGGTGTTCTTCATTACAAACGCAATACTGTGGTCTTGAATAATCTAAATGATACCCTCTGGTTATTCATCAACTGCCTGTAGTTTGTTTTGCTACGTAGAGAGTAGAACATACACCTATGTTGTACATCCACGCTTTGGCAATGTGGTTATGCAAGAGTTCACCTCCGGCTGTTCTGAATATCTTATGTGAAACCATCTGTCTCCCTTACTTTCCCTTTCTTTTTTTCTTCTTGTGTTGCTAACATTACTGGTTTGTTATATTATTATGGAGTCTTACTCATACTATAAATATATGTATGTATTATGTTCATATTTTGTGACAACTGTGTGTCTTTTGCTCATTAGCTGGCCCTCCTTGGTTTTCTTGTGTCCCCCTGACCGTACCCGAAACATGTAGCCCCTCCTTCGCAGGGGCACCTTAACAGCGGACAGAGCTAGCCTCTAGCCTTGTTCTATGCACCTGGGAGTCATTTGCTGTCTACAGCTATTGTGACTCCTACTTCCATACGTGTCGGTGCCGCTCTCCACCACTGCCTTTTTCCATCACGGCGGCTTTGTCACTTCCGTTTCCCCTTCTGAGCCCCTGACACACAGTTGGTGTTTTCTCCATGTGCACAGGCATTTATTTGCTTGATTTGTCAAGTGTGAGTATTATTATTTGGGGTTCTGCACTTTGCTTTAAGCCTCTGATTCTATTGTTTATATGTATGTATAGTTATTATATTTTTTTAGATATCTGTTTTCGACATTTCCGATGAGTGTACATTCCTACCCCCAGAAGAAGACTTTATGTTGAAACGCATCGGGGTCTTTGTGTCCACAATTTAAGCTTCATTACTCATGTTTTAGGGTTCGCCCTGCATTATCTGTGCCATTCTGGTATCCTATGTGATCCAATTGTTTTAAATATTTACCAATCAATGGTTCCTCATTTAGTCTTAAATGGTGTTTGAAAAAATTTGTAAAAAAAATGTATACATATTGATATCATTCTTCCTCTTTTTTCCTTTCTATTTTTATTTTTTATTACCTGTCTTCACTCTTGGGTATCGTATAGTCCCAATTCCCCCTTTTGTCCCATTGTGGATTTTCTATGTGGTTATGCAAGAATTTTTGCTTGCACTTGTGTTAAATTCTCCTGTACCATTTCAAGTAGTGTCTCCATTTTGTCCTGGGACCCCAGTACAAAATCCATCACAGAGGCCTCAGGACCAGCAATCTTGCCCTCCCAAGTCTCTCAGATTGGATCTCAGACATGCCTACTGTAGAGGAGTTCAAATGGCGAAAAGCATGTGGACTCCTGGGGTACATGGGGTAAAATATAGCAACCAAAATGGGACTTTTTAAGTACAAATAAAAGTTACACCTGATATCAGCTAAAATTATATAAACAATCTTTGTTTACAAAAATCCATATTAAAATCATTTTTTACTGATCCTTACAAAAGTACAGTAATGCAAATATGCTCGATGTTGCATATGGTAACAATGATATATCAATATCAATACGAAAGTGTGGCAGTGAAGAGATGATACATTCCTTTCCTGCGTTTCTCAGACTCCTAACTTCTCCCTCCCCTCCACCCACCAGCATCTGCCATGTCAGCCCCAGGCCCACAGATGGGCAAGCAGAGCCCCAAATAAATAGCAGGGGAGCATGCGGAGGGGGAGGGTACCAGTGGTGTGTGGAAGCAATCAGGTGGCAGCAAAGCCACCCAAATGCTGCCACCTGACAGCCAGGAATCTGCTTACCAGTTTTACACAAAATTCTGGTGGCTGTAGCCACCAGGTGTTGTGTGAAACTTCCCCCTGGCAGGTCCCTACGATTTACAGACCTGACAATTAAAGGGTTAAAAAAGGCCTGTATCACTTGCTGCCATGCTCAGACAAGAATGAAAGAGAAATTTAGTCTATCGTAGCTCTTCTCAGGGACAATGCTCCAGGTGCTAAATGCAGCAGCTTTTTGTTGTCCCTGCAGAAGGTGTTGCAGAACCAACTGCATCCAATCAAAGGGTTTGAGGGGTAAATGAAAGGTGTGCTAGATGTTTGAAAGCATTTTATTATGCCCAGCTGACACACTCTTGATGCACAACTGTCCAAATTACAATGGCGACTGGTGTTGTTGAGAAGCCCTTCTGTGTCCACGAATACAACCTTAACATGGGAGGGGTGGACTTCAATGACCAGATGATGGCTGCATACTTAATTGCCCGTAAGGCCAGAAGATGGTAAAAAAAACCTGTATACCTATTCCAATTGGCTCTGCTGAACACGTATGTGCTATACAAAGCATCAGGAAGAAGTGGATGCTCCCTAAAATTCCAGGAAGAGATCAATACAGCCCTCCAGAAGGTGCTGTGGCCCAAATTCACAATCCAGATGCAGTGAGCCGGCTGCATGAGAGGCATTTTCTGGATGTCCTCCCTGGTACCTCTACCCAAAGAGCACCCAAAGAAGATGTTGTGTCTGTAGAAAATGCGGATATAGGCATGACACCTGCTATTTTTGTCCATCCTGACCTGGCCAACCTGGTCTCTGCATCGGGGACTGTTTCCAACGCTACCATACACTAGTGGAGTATTAGTATAGGGTACAGCACGGCACAGTCTAGGGCACACTTAAACAGGGTCTCAAAAGATGTTAGATGGCTATCGCATTTTGAGGGACCCTAGCCTGAAACATTTAAAGTTTTTTTACAGTTACAAAAAAGGTGTAAAAAAAAAGTTAACCCCCCAATAAAAAATATTTTAAAAAATAAGTCAAAAATAGTTGTCCTTTTATTGAGGTAATTTTCTTTTCTTACTGTTTTATTGTGCTTTATATTATATTGCTTTACTGTAATGTTTTCTTGTTACTGCTTTTCATTGTTAACCATAGTTTTCTTTGCAGACACCGCTATTCTACTGTTGTACTGTACTGTATACTATTATAATGTAATGTTTTATTGTTGCTGTGCTTTTCATTGTTAGCCATAGTTTGCTTTGCAGTTACCACCATTCTACTGTTTTATTGTACCGTATACTATTTATTGTTACCGTGTTTTATTGTTAACCATTGTTTGCTTTGCAGGTACGCCCATCAGCTGCAGCACTGATTTGTTTATCCTGACAGCAACAGCGTTTGCTCTCAGCATATACCTAAATCAATGATTGCATCACTGTAGTTAAAAAATTCCACTGCAGTTAAAGGAATAGAGTATATATGGCGAAGCATGGGGGAAGGTGTGGACACAGAGGGCGTATCTCCCCTATGT
The DNA here is from genome assembly GCF_965119305.1 of Pelophylax lessonae. Classification (NCBI taxonomy): domain Eukaryota; kingdom Metazoa; phylum Chordata; class Amphibia; order Anura; family Ranidae; genus Pelophylax; species Pelophylax lessonae. Next base: position 221,321,869 of record NC_138772.1, read on the forward strand.
TCGCCATATATTTTTACTTTCAAATAATTTTTATTGAGTTTTTCAAACAACAAAACAAACAAAAAACAAGCCCGCGGACGCAGCCGCCGAGCAAAAATTGGAAGATATGTAACATTGATCAGAGCATCTTCATAAAACTTTATATTGCGAAAGAGAAGGTATTGTGACTCAAGCAAACAGTTTCGTACAAGTAGTAATGCATAACGAGCAAACTATCAACAGGAAATGAACCAGGTAGTAAGGCTAATACAGGATCAGGTTCAATCATCAGGGGTGACGACGTGAAACATCTGCTTAGGGAGGGGGAGAGGGCATAGAAGGGGAGGGGAAGGAGTGAGTTGGGGCGAGGGGGACCGCAGTAGAAGCGACAAGAGCCGGCCCCGGCCCTCACAACACTTACGCCATGGACCACAATGACTTTCAAAGGTTTTGTAGGAGGAGGTTCTCAGTGCCAAGAGCCTTTCATATTGGCAGTTAAGCTGTACCTGTGAAATGACCTCAGACAGGTTAGGGGGTGAGGAGGTGCGCCAGTGTCTGGCGATGGCTAACGTGGAGGCTAGTAGTATATGGGAAATGAGTGTCCGTTGCGCTGGTGGGAAAGCGTCAATCCCCAAAAGCAACAGGGCAAGTGCAGGGTCCGGGTTTGTATTAGTGTCTGTGATATGCAAAATAATTGAGAATACCTTGTGCCAGTAACTGGTAAGCGATTTACATGTCCAAAATATGTGAATAATGAAACCCAGTTGTCCACAGTCCCTCCAACAACAGGACGAGAGAGATGGATAGAACCGGGCAAGTATCTGGGGGGTCCTATACCATCTGGTAAGTAGTTTCTGGTAGGTCTCCCAGTGGTTGATACAATGGGATCAAGCGTAGGCTGATTTCATTGCACAAGCCCACTGGTGCAGAGAGAATTCCCTGGCTAGGTCAGACTCCCAAGCTTTCATCAGGGGGGTCTTGGACAACTGGGTTTTCCGGTATAGGATAAAGTAGAAGAGGGTGATGCCTTTAGTGCGTGAATTGGGGTTAGTTATGTAATTCCAAGTGTGAAAGTCTAATTTAATGTCAGGGGGAGGGTGTTTGAGTAGGAAGGACGAAATTTGGGTGTAAGAGAAAAGGTGATGCCTCGAGGAAAGGGTTTCATAGGATACTAGTCTGTTGCCAGCATATAGCTGGTCGATCCACAAATATCCGCTGACCTAAAGAGTGTAAAGGATAAATGAGGGATGAGGATCTCTAGTGTCCGTAAAGGAAGCCTAACTTTGGTATTATTAGTGTTGTCAGTTGAGTGGAAGAGCAGAGATTGCCACGCCAGGATGGAGGCATGCATAGGGGGAGAGAGATAAGTGGCTTCCAAGCATCCGCTAGGAGCAAGAGGGAGAGGTCGGACGTGAATGAACAAGCCGCTTCAAGGAAAGTCCAGCAGGAGAGGCTCGGGTCTGCAAACCAGTGGGGTAGTTGAGCCAGAAGCGAGGCTGTGTAATAGTCCCCAATGTCAGGCAGGCCGAGACCGCCTGCACGTCTATGGTGCGTGAGATACTTGAGGGCACATCTGGCCTTTTTACCCTGCCACAAAAAGCGTTTCATGCAAGCAGCCAATTTGTTGAGTCGGTAAGAAGAAATAGGGACGGGGAGGGTTCTGAAGAGGTATAGGATTTTAGGTAGTAGGAAGGAGCATTTTGAAGGTGGCGACCCTGCCCACCCTCGAAAGTTTGTGTGGCCAGGGCCGCCAGATCCTTGTTGAGCTGGAACAGCAGAAGATCCAGATTTAAGGAAGACATTTTAGGGATGTAAGGGGCTAGGGAAATTCCTAAATAAGATATGCTGTGGTCGGTCCAAATATAGGGGAGGGAGGAGGAAAGGTGTGATTTGGCATGTGGGTTAACACCTAAATTTTGAATAACCGATTTAGAGAAGTTTACCTTGTAAAAGGATACAGCGCTGAATTGTTGGAGAAGGTTGTGAGCAAAGGGAAGGGACACCGTTGGGTTCCTGAGGGAGAGGGTGATATCATCCGCGAAGAGGTTGATGGTGTGGGAATGATGGTTTAATTTGAAGCCTGTGATGTGTGGATGCGACCGAACTGCTTCGGCAAGTGGTTCTATGGCTAGGTTGAATATAGATGGGGAAAGAGGGCATCCTTGACGGGTACCGTTTGTAATCTCAAACATTTTAGAGAGCATACCATTGGTAAGTACTTTGGCAGAGGGGCAAGAGTACAGCGCTAGTATAGAGGATAGGATCTGGCCTTGGAAACCAAATTTGTGCAGGGTTGCTCTCAGGTATCCCCAGTGGACCCTGTCGAATGCCTTCTCCACATCAATAGAAAGAAGAAGAGAAGGCGTCCGACCGGATTTGGCATGGTGGATAAGATTGAGCATCCGGCGTGTGGCATCCGAGGGTTAGCGACCCAGCATGAAGCCAAACTGGTCCAGGGCAATGAGGGAGGGGAGGACACGATGGAGTCTATTTGCTAAGAGTTTGGCGTAAATATTTACATCCACATTCAAAAGGGATATGGGACGAAAGTTGGAGGGGGTATCTGGAGGTTTCCCCGGTTTCAGGATGGTCACCAATGGGCCAACAGCATTTCCTTGGGGAAGGAATCACTGGAAGCCACGGATTGGAATACTTCAAGGAGCTGGGGGGACAAAATGGGGAGATAGGTCTTAAAGTACTCTGAGGAGAGGCCGTCAGGGCCCGGGGATTTGCCATTGGGCAAGGAGCAGATCACTTTGGAAACTTCTTCATCGGTGAAAGGTTGGTTCAAGGAATCTAGTTGGGATATAGAGAGGGAGGGGAGGTGAAGTTTAGAAAGGAAGTCAGCAATATTGGCATCAGTGGGTTGGGGAGTAGATGTACAGGAGGATAGATTGTAGAGAGAGCCATAATAGTTTGAGAATGCGTCAGCTATCGCTTTGGGATTTGTTAGGGGAGTATGGTTATGGGGATGGATGAGGGAAGAGATTTTCAATTTAGACCGATGGGATTTGAGGCGATTGGCCAAGAGCTTACCAGCTCTATTATTATTAGCATAGTAGTCAAGTTTTAATTTGCGCATGTAATGGTCATGCTGGGAGGACAGATGTTCTCTTAGGGAGTGGCGAAGGGCGGCTATTTTGTCCGCTAGGGCTTGTGAGGGGGAGGTCTGGTTTTGGCCATCCAAAGTGCGGATATCTGCAAGGAGAATGTGAAGCTTGGAGCGAAAGGCTTTACGGGAGCGGGCATTGAGTTGGAGGAGTATACCTCTGACAAAGGCCTTGTGGGTACACCAGTTATTAAAGATATTGGTATCAGACGGGGAATTGAGGGAGAAGAAGTGTTGGAGGTGTTGAGAAATTATTTGTTTAGTGGAATAGTCTTGGAAGAGGGACATGTTGCATCTCCATACTCTTGCCGTAGTAAAGGAGTTTCAATCTTCAAGGAGCATAGATATTGGGGTGTGATCTGACCACACACTGTCATGAATGACAGCCTCGGAAACTCTCTGCAGCAAGATTTTGTCAACCAAGAAAAAATCAAGGCGCGAGTAGGAGTTGTGACATGGGGAGTAGTATGCGCCATATATTTTTAAACAATTTTCTTGGCAGGGATTTCTTCATCCACATCGATCGATATGAATGGAGGAATCTGTTATGTTCTTTTTTTTCATTCAAAGAACATTGCATGTATGCCCATCATTAGAAGTGGGTGGATGCTGGGAGGTCTAATGGTGGGCATACCACACACTTTCTGGCAGAGATTTCTTCATCCACATTGATCAATGTGAATGGAGGAATCTGTTCGGTTCTCCTTTTTGTTCAGCCCACAGGCTGCATGAAAAAAAGAACCTTACAATATATGCCCAACAAGGACCAGCAACGTACTGATACGTCCCTGGACTTTGAGTGGTCATACCGGGATGATGCCGGCAGTTTTAGGCATCATCCGGGTATTAATTTTTATAGCCAGCGGTAATTAGCCGCTAGATTGCTTTTACAAGCAGTGGGAGGGGACTCCCCCCTCCCGCAGCCTTCCACGGTTTTCTTGGGCTCTCCTGTCCCACCGGGTAACCCAAGACTGCGCAGGTGGTTCCGTCAGTTAACCAAAGAGCTGATCGGAGACCAGAACAGCTCCAAACATCTCTATGGTCTAAAATACCGGCAGTTACGAGCATTTCATGACTTTGGTTTCACCAGATATAAACAGCGCCATAGGGAAATTGGGAAAGCATCTTATCACACCAATCTTGGTTTGGTCAGATGCTGTAAGGGCAGCGGAGAGATCTAGAGTCTAATAGATCCCAATTATTTCAAAAAAGGGTACCTGTCACTACTTATTGCTATCGTAGGGGATATTTACATTCCATGTGATGACAATAAAAATGTTAAAAAAATAAAAATAAAAAAGCAAAATAAATAATAAAATAAAAATGAAAGCACCCCTTTCCACCTGTGTTTGAATGCAAAGGCGAACGCGAGCATCAGTCTCATGTCATATGTAACCAGCAATTGCACCATGAATGTGAGTTATCGCCGCAAATGTCTTACAGCCCTACTAATACTCTTCACACCCTAATCTAGCAAATTTAGTTTCTTAGGTCTTAGCTTAGGTTTAAAGAAGCAGGATTGGGTTTAAAACAAATCTTTACATGCAAAAATAAAATCACATCTAAATCAGTTATGTGCTTCATAAATTCTTTGCAGAATCTTGGATGCAGAGAGGTGGTTGTTGTACTACTCCAAACTTACTCGTACAGTATTCATACAGTTATTGGAAAACATTAAAAATTAGATTATTGCAGCAAACTTTAACTGGTTTAGTACTTTTTTTTTATCTCAGACTTTGTGCAGCCTCTGACCAAATACTACAACATTTCTGGTAGCAGAATAACAGTGAAAGGGTCCAGCTTGGGTTGCAACCATGTCTCCCTCCATAGAGTGAGTAAGTGTAGCTACCTAAGGACAGGAAGTGAGTTATTTTCAGGATTACCAGGTAAAATAATGTGAGAAAAGTCTGGAAAAAAAAGAAAACAAATGCATGCAGCTTATAAAGGATAGTAAACTGCCATAAATTATATTTTTAATTTTTTGCTGTTATATGCATTATCCTGTACCAGGAAAATATGCATGCTGCCATTATTAACCTTAAAAAGATATGACTGATTTTATGGTCTTTGAATTTTGTTCCTTGCTGAGCAGGTTTTATGCATCACTCGGATTTCACTTGCTGTATATATATTCTGGGCCAAAGTGGAAATGGAACTTGAATGAAAATGGGTGGACAGGAAGGATTTTGCTGAAGAGAGCAACTTTCCTATCCACCCCTGGACAAATTCGGCAATGCTGAATCTGATGTAACTCCCATGCATGCGTGGGAATGATGTCGTCTCAGCCCAGCCAATGACAGCGGCCAGTGATTGATACCTGGAAGCCGGTCGGCAGAAGATGTCAGTGGGCAGTGGTGAGTTCAGCGGAAGGTGAATCATTGTATTCGTGGTGAGTATAGTTCCGCCTTCAGCCAAGGATAGATATGCAATATACATATTTAGAGGAAGACCAGCAGTGGCAGACTACACATTTCTATAATTATTTAATTACTTATTTATAGTATATGCTTTGTGTGTGAAACTTTCTGCGCTTATAAAAAAATGTGTCCACACCACCTCACTAATGGTAAAAAAATACAAACCTTATGTGCACATGTGATAAACCACAAATGTACAAACCCTCATAACAGCAGAAAGCAGGTGACACAAAAATGCATACATCCCCCTGTGCAAATACAAGTTGATAAAACAAACTCTAAATAGTGAAGCGGTATCCTTTAATTTATGTGTATGAATTACTCAGTGCATAAATAATATATAATACATTATACATGACATTTGTGTATGTCTTGTATTTATTGATGTAAGCATATGCTTTTCCATGTAAATTTACAGCTCAGTAATCATGATATTCTTAAAAATATACTTAAAGCCAAACCTTTTTATTTTATTTTTGATAAAGTAGGTATTGGTTAAAAACCACTGTCAGTTTTATTTGCTATCTGTATCTCTTTGGAGAGATTCCTTCATATCCTATCCTGTAAACTCAACAGGAAGAACAGGAAGTGAAAAGACAGCTGTCACTAGAACAACTGTCACCATTGGCAGATTTTCCCTCTGTTCCTGTTCTTGTGACTACTCAAATTTCTGGAATACCCTTTAGTTTCTTGTGGCATTGGGGATAAGGACAATTACAGAGAGCAAATTCCTTAAATTGAAACAGAAATAAAAATGTATCAGAGGCTGCAACCCGGGGGGGTTGAGGGGGGGGGGGGGTCACAGACAGCAATAAAAATTGACAAGTGTTTTAAGCTCTCTCCACTCTATCCAAAATGAAAAAAAAATGTTGCCTTTAGTTATACTTTAAGCCAATCAGGTGTTACTGCATTGCACTATGCTATGCATTTTACAAATTGATGAGAGATCACAAACATGATATGATCAGTGAGCTGTTTGTTTCTTAACTAGCCAATCACAGCCTTGACCAAATGGCTATTGCTTTGAATGCAATCAAGAAAAGTAAATGGTCTGGCTCTTGTACAATGTCTGGATTGGAAAACTGTTTTATGAGAATTATACAGGTAGGCAGAAGCAAGAACCTAGATGGGGGGGGGGGTCAGGGGGGTTGAAACCTCCCCCAGAGCATCCTGCCAAAAATCAAAACACATGATGTCCCTGTCTGTGGCGGAGTGTAGCGTGTGTAGTGCTGAAGCAAGGGTTAGAAGATCATTAGGCACACACCGAGCTCATGCTGTTTACCGCCATGCTGTCGAGCTCAGACCGGCTGACACAATTCTATACCACCAGGTAGCTTTGAACACAGCGGGAGCAGCGCCGTGGTCTTGCCCACCCCACCATGCAACATTGAGCACAGCGGGAGCAGCACTCGTGGTCCCGCCCACCCCGCCAATCAGCATTTAGCACAGCAGGAGCGACGCCCGTGGTCCCACCCATTCTGCCAGGCAGCATTAAGCACAGCCTCCTAGTCCTGCTGTTGTATCAGATAACTGCTACCCTTTAAATTGTGTAACGGAAGTGACGTTCCAACAAAACAATACTTACTGTGAATGCGCTATGCGTTCCAACATGCGTTCCAATACTTCATGATCTGACGAGTAGTGGTAATCTGATAGAACACCCATGTGGACATCCTACTAGACCCAGCTATGTCTTGAATTTGTGATGCTGTTTGGATGTTTAGTTTTGAAAGTATAAAGGTTTTGCGCTAAGCTGAGCCACAAAAGGGTGTACCAACATGGTCTCCGCCACCCTCCTACTGCTGGCATCCAGCTTCTTTCAAAATGTAACATCCAAACAGCATCACATATGTCAATATACTATATTTATTTATATACGCTCACTTTATGGCTAAAATTACTCTGAAATTCAAGACGTAGCTGGGTGTAGTAAGATGTCCGCATGGGTGTTCGATCAGATTACCACTAACCGTCATGGAACGCATGTTGGAATGCATAGAGCATGCGCAGTAAGTGTTTTTTTTGTCAGAACATCACTTCCGTTACACAATCTGATGGGTGGTGGTTATCTGATAGAACACCACCAATCGCTCTCTAGCAGTGGCGGGACTACGTGTTCTGCTCCAGCTCTGTTCAAAGCTGCCTGGTGGTATAGAATTGTGTCAGCCAGTCCAATTTCAACAGCCCGGCAGTGAACAGCAGGAGCTTGGCGTGTGCCCAATGATCTAATAACCCTTGCTGCAATACTACCCTGGCTCACAGAATGCAAGGCTTGCATAGAGCAGACTTGCCACTACTGTGCTGATGCTGGCATACTTCTGGTCATACTAGGTCAGGGGTACCCAACCCTTGGGCCACGGACCAGCGCCGGTCCGTGACCTCTATGCGGCCAAGCTACAAAGACTAAACTGTAAGAGGGTCGGCGGGCAAGCAGAGAGATGAAATCATCTCTCACCGCCCGCCCTGCATTACCGCTGTTCTGACCTCATGTGCCAGTTTACAAACTCGGATGCCATAGCGCTGGGATGAGGCAGAGAGAAGAGTTGACCTTCAAGCAGGTGACAAGCTACATCTGGTTGCAGGCAACATGGCAAATAACAAACTGCATTTGGTGGCAGGCACTGTGGCAAGTGACAAGCTGCATCTGGTGGCAAGCGACATGGCAAGTGACAAGCTGCATCTGATGGCCGGTGATGTGGCAAGTGGCAAGCTGTCTCTGGTGGCAGGCGACTTGGCAAGTGACAAGCTGCATCTGGTGGCAAGTGATGTGGCAAGTGACACACTGTATCTGGTGGCAAGTGATGTGACAAGTGACATGGCAAGTGACCCGCTGCATCTGGTTGCAGGTGACGTGGCAAGTGACACACTGCATCTGGTGGCAAGTGACCCGCTACATCTGGTTGCAGGTGATGTGGCAAGTGACCCGCTGAATCTGGTTTCAGGTGACGTGGCAAGTGACACGCTGCATTTGGTGGCAGGCGACGTGGCAAGAGTCACGCTGCATCTGGTGGCAGGGGACGTGGCAAGTGACACACTGCATTTGGTGGCAGGCGACATGGCAAGAGTCACGCTGCATCTGGTGGCAAGCAACATGGCAAATGACAAACTGCATTTGGTGGCAGGCAATGTGACAAGTGACAAGCTGCATCTGGTGGCAGGCGACATGGAAAGTGACAAGCTGCATCTGATGGCCAGTGATGTGGTAAGTTTCAAGCTGCATCTGGTGACAGGCGACTCGGCAAGTGGCAAGCTGCATCTAGTGACAGGTGATGTGGCAAGTAGCACACTGCATTTGGTGGCAAGTGACGCACTGCATTTGGTGGCAGGTGACGTGGCAAGTGACACACTGCATCTGGTTGCAGGTGATGTGGCAAGTGACAAGCTGCATCTGATGGCAGGCGACATGGCAAGTGACAAGCTGCATATGATGGCCGGTGATGTGACAAGTGGCAAGCTGCATCTGGTGACAGGTGACTTGGCAAGCGACAAGCTGAATCTGGTGGCAAGTGACGTGGCAAAGTGACCCGCTGCATCTGGTTGCAGGTGACGTGGCAAGTGACACGCTGCATTTGGTGGCAGGCGATGTGGCAAGTAACGCGCTGCATTTGGTGGCAGGTGATGTGGCAAGTGACAAGCTGCATCTAGTGGCAGGCGACATAGCAAGTGACAAGCTGCATCTGATGGAAGGTGATGTGTCAAGTGACAAGCTGCATCTGGTGGCAGGTGACGTGGCAAATAACACACTGCATCTGATGGCAAGCGACATGGCAAGTGACAAGCTGCATATGATGGCCGGTGATGTGGCAAGCTGCATCTGGTGACAGGCGACTTGGCAAGCGACAAGCTGCATCTGGTGGCAAGTGACGTTGCAAAGTGACCCACTGCATCTGGTTGCAGGTGACGTGGCAAGTAACACGCTGCATCTGGTGGCAGGTGACGTGGCAAGTGACAAGCTGAATTTGGTTCCAGGCGACGTGGCAAGTGACATGCTGCATCTGATGGCTGGTGATGTGGCAAGTGACAAGCTGCATCTGGTGACAGGTGATGTGGCAAATGACAAGCTGCATTTGGTGTCAGGTGACACTGCAATCATCCTGGCACCATACCAACCATAGTGTTGTGATGATTGAAGCACCAACACCAGCCATTGCCCAGGCAAATGCACTGCAGGGACTAGGCAACCGTGAGAGACTGTGTGGTAACTGGCAATGTTCGCAGCATTCCCGCATCGCACAAGTGTGAACAGGCACTTAGTCATTTCTGGTTAGGGAGAATGTAAACAAGACCTTCTTTTTTTGGGAAAGCATGAGATCAATGTTTTTTTTTTTTTTTTTCTCCCATGCTTTAAAGCATAGAAGACAGATCTGGGGTCTTATAGTCCCCAGATGTCTCCATAAAGAGGACCTGTCATGCTTTCTTGCTATCACTTGTGACAGCAAAAAATAGTGTTGAAAAAAAAAAAAAAAAAAAAACAATGGACAGTGTATATATTTTTTTAAATAATAAAAAAAGTTTTCTAAGCAAGCCCCCCACCCCCACCCTGGTAGGGGCGTGCAGAGGGGAGCACATACATAGGTCACGCACACATATGTAAACAGTGTCCGCACCACACATATGAGGTATCGCCACAAACATTATAGCGAGAGCAATCATTCTAGCTCTAGACCTCCTCTGACTCTAGACTGGTGGTAACCTGTTAACATTTTTAAAGAATTGCCTGTGGAGATTTTTAGGTATCATAGTTTGTTGCCATTCCACGAGCGTGCGCAATTTTAAAGCGTGACATGTTAGGTATCTATTTGCTAAGTACAACATCATCTTTTATATTTTTCCAAAAATCTGGGCTATAGTGTTTTCCGCATTAAGATTAATTGAAGTGTATTTTTTCCAAAATAATTGTGTTTTGAAAACGGCTGTGCAAATACCGTGTGACATAAAAAATTGCAATGACCACCATTTTACTCTCTAGGGTCTCTGCTAAAAAAAATATATAATGTTAGGGGGTCTAGCAAAAAAATACAGATTTTTGCATGAAAGAGAGAAGTGTCAGAATAGACCTGGTCTTCAAGTGGTTAGTGACATTGACTGAGGCTGGGCTGAGTTTTCCATTGCTGTTATGTTACTGTAAGTCCAGCCTAGAACTGGCAGCCATGATGTGGTGCTCACTGGGTTACCCCTCAGCTCTCTGACTCAGCAGTGAGCGCCACAACGTGGCTGCCAGAGCCAAACTGGACTGATTAAGCCTCAGTTCACAATATGGTCCACATATGAATAACACAGGAACCACCCCACATTCCTGTTTAATTCAAATGCATTTCAGGGGGATGCAATTTGGGCCAATTAACTTTGACTAGGCTCAGATCACACCAAAATCATTCATGCACCAATTTTGGAATTGCATTGCAACCAGATTGCATGGTTGTTTTGTATGTAGCACCCTCCTAGGTAGGTGCTAGTGAGAGAGTATAGTTTTGATCTCTAATGCTTACCAGAGGGGCTGCAGGTAAATCTATATTGCTCTTTACTTACCAGAGAGCAGGATCTCTTAGTAAAGTCTGCTCATTGTGCTCAGTATGGGACTCATTCAGTCTGGAGAGTGGTTCACGTTGGTCCAATAGGGAGGCATGTTGGACAGTGGGAGGAAACCTGACAAATGGGTGCAGAGGCTTTTGATAAAGTCCTGATGATTGGCAGAGGGCAGGTCACCTCGGTGCATGCTGGGATACTGTATAAAAGCCAGGAGCGCATGTGCTTGGGGTCTTTCATTGGAGAGTGGAGACCCTGAGGGAGGGAGCAGCTACCTCCTCCTCTGTAGAGCTGCCATGCGGAGGCAGGAGGTCATCCTGAGGGCTGGAGGAACGGTAGAGAGGTGCTGAACCCAGAGGTCCAGGGAAGCTGACTGAGAGGAGAGACACTGGAGACCTCGTGGCTGCAGTATCATGAGTAAAGGGCCTCGTGTCAAGGGGCCTGACCTCAGGGGGGGCCACCCCTGCTCATAGGATAGTCAGATAGAAGTCCTCAAATACTGTGACTAGTTAAATTGGAGTATCCCACTATTTCCTTCTCCTATTCCCATCACAAGATAAACAACAAAGCAACCAAATACCACTGGACTGATTATTGAAGAGATGGAGCCAAGAGGAATATAAGAAAACTGCATTGCTTATAGCTGTGTTCTGGTAACCAGGGGGACCCACAGAGGGAATACCCTGCAGTCCTTACGGGGGCAAAGCGACATATACCATGCAATCCAGTGCAGATACATGCACTGCATTTGCAAACTGTGTTTGGGGTGTCAGTGCAACATTAAGGACACCCCAAACACAGTTTGAAAAGCATTGCATTTTCCTGCACCCGATTTCATGGTACAAAACAACCATGCAATCCTTTTTCCAATCTTTATGAATTTGGCGCAATTTATTTTATTTTCAAAGACTTTTACTTAGTACCTGCTGCTGAAGCCCCCAAGCCCCCCACCAAGAACAAAAAATGATCTATGACCCTGGGCCGAACAGTTCACCAACATGCTTCAGCTGTGTATTTAGCTGTTTTTCTAGAAAAGGAAAGTGGCATCTATATCCCCGGGTTAGTGTGTACATGGAAACTGACCAAATTTTGTTTTGTTCCATTCAAACAACCACAAAAATAGGCAATAGAAAAGATGGTGAAAAGCCAAAAAAAAAATATGCTAAAAAATGAGCAGAAAGCAGCTAATGTCAATATGATTGCACAAATAATCAGAGGTGGCAATTTACTTTGCAATAAATACATTCTGAAAATGCTTAACATCCTATAGTGAATCATCACACTTTGCTAAATTTCATAAAAGAGATCCCAGGGGATTATCATTCTGTAGGACTGACAAATTAGATATGCACTCAAGAGGATCTAATAAGAGCAGAGAGATTTCTATAAATGAAACCAGATGAAATAGTCATATCCTAAAGGCGAAAATGTTGGCATACTGTACAAATGAAGAACATTATTTAGTAATAGTTAATTGCAGCTACAAAACTGTAATTTTTAAGCAATAAGGTTTTATGTTATTTTTGGCTTCTTACTGTGTTTTTGTTGCACCTGTGCCCAGACAATGGACAGCAAAGCATTTTCTTATTCATAACAAGCAGTAAAAAATCTTAAAAAAAAAAAAAAATGTCGCATAGATGTAAATGAGCCTTAAAGAAAGCTATCTCTGACCTCTGTTGCTGCTTGTACTGTAAAGTAATTAATTCTCAAATATTTTTCAAGGTTACAGCAAAAATTCAAAAGTAAATTTTAATTAGGTTTATAACAGATTGAAAACACTTGATGTTTGTTTACATTGGAGGGCTAAGAGGCTGCCAGAATTCAGAAGCAATAAAATGTAATAATAAAAGTACCTCCCTTGTAAATTTTGAAAATCTATTTTCCCATAATGCCTAAAGCTTGAGGAGAAAACGAGGGCTTGTTTTATAGTGTATTTACTGCTTAATCAAAATACATTAACCGGTTGCCGACCGCCGCACGACTATATACTGCGGCGGTCAGCCCCGGCCAGGCAGAGTGACGTATGGATACGTCACTCGCCTGTCACTGACTTGCGAGCTAATTGCGGGCGGGCGGGCGGGCGCGGCTCGTTCACAGACAAGTCAGTGCGTGTGACCGGCGGACTCAATGTCCGCCGGACACACTACGATCGCTCCTATGAAGGGAGAAAGGCGGAGCGGCTTATGTAAACAAGCCGCCCGTCATTCTCCCTGGTGTAAAAATGAAGATCAGATGGTTCTACTATGTAGAACCGTTGATCTTTGTTTTTACACCAATAGCAATGTCCCTGCACAGTTAGAAGCACGCCCCTAGGACACACTTAACCCCTCCCTGTCCAATAAAGTTAACCCCTTCCCTGCCAGTGTCATTTTTGCAGTAACAGTGCATATATATAGCACTGATTACTGCAGTAATGTCACTGGTACCCCCAAAAGTGTCAAAAATGTCAGTCAAGGGTCCGATCTGTCCGCCGCAATGTCGCAGTACCGAAAAAAAAATTGCAGATCGCCGACATTACGCGTTAAAAAAAAAACACCAAAAATGACAAAAATCTTTCCCTTTGTTAGTAAACGCGATAACTTTTGCGCAAACCAATCAAAATACGCTTTTTGCGATTTTTTTTACCAAACATATGTAGCATAAAACAAATTGGCCGAAAATGTTAAAAAATTTTGATTTTTACATTTTTTTTTTGGGGAATTTCATATAAAAAAAAAAGTGAAAAATATTGTTATTTTTGCAAAATTTACGCTCTTTTTTTGTTTATAGCGCATGATCAAAAAATCGCACAGGTGATCAAATACCACCAAAAGAAAGCTCTGTTTGTGGGAAAAAAAGGACGTCAAATTCGTTTAGGTACAGCGTCGCACGACCGCGCAATTGTCCGTTAAAGTCACGCAGTAAAAAATCGCAAAAAAACCCCTGGTCTTTTAGCAGCCAAATCCTCCGGGGCTTAAGTGGTTAATAGTTTAGTGTACATAGACTGGGCGCAGGTTCATTTTAAGATGTGGGTGCTATCATTTTATTTATTAATTTACTCATTTTTTTTACAATACAAATTAAAATGTACAGGGGTGGGTAACCTGAGCATGGTGCTATAAGGACCTGCCTATACTTGTGTGTCTAGTGTGATATCTGGTATGTATATTTAAAACGTGCCCCATGCTTGCTTGTATCATATCTGTTGTAAACTTAGTACAGGTGCATGCGATAATGTTTTTGTGACGGATAGCAACACAGTATATATGTGCTATGTACTTATGTACTGTATGTGATATATTTTATCCGGTTGAATAAATCAGTATATAGAAACTATAATTTATTGATTATATATGTTTTAGATGGCTTGCACTGTAATTGATTTTCCTAAGTATACTGCCTTGATTTATTTAAAACATTTTAATATATGTATTTGAGTTTGGAAACACTATATCCCTATTTGGGCTTTGTAGTTTAACCATTCCATGGCAAGAAATATGCTCAGCATGTCCCAAATCACCCTCTTATCTATCTCTGTTTAGAAGTTGGAGCTGTGTTTGGAGAAAGAAAGATGAATTTGTTTCAGAGCTTGAAGGCAAATCTCTATTCCCAGCAAAAAGCTTTGATGAAGTTATATTTTTGTCAGTTTGCTGCATGTAATTTTGTATGAGGTAACATCTCAGGGACTTTGAAACCATTTATCTTTGCAGTGGACATGTAGAATATGTAGCATGATAAATTGTTTGATGGGCCATTTGGTATTTATTTATCATATCCACAATGAGCCTTCTGCTTCAGCTTTGGCCTGGAGATACAAGGCAATTTCCTGACTGTAACACATTTTCTTTTTAGTGACGTTGATAAGTAGACACGCAAAGTCCATTTACACTTCCACATTACATGCATTGCTGCGGTATGGTACTGTAAACGTACCAGGGCAATGCATTTGCACTGCACAGATGGGTTACAGATGAAGCGATCAGGCTCAACCTAGAGATACGGTTCATCTAAGGTGAGGTCCATTTCCATCAGAACTGTGGTAAAACGTTGTGGATATCCATATTAAAGATTCCTGACTGATCGGGGTCTCTAAACCGTTGCTAATTATCCCTGCATATATGACCCATTTACTGTATGGTACTGGGTCCTCAGCTTCTGGTAAGCACAATACCTTTATCCGTTTATCCGTGGTGGTGGGCTTGTCACATTGGGGACCACTGATATCTGGACATCTCAGTCTATACATTTATGTCCATACAAGTTTCAAAGCACTTTCACTTAAGTACCTTTCTGGAATGTGGACCTTATTTGGACTTTTTTGTTGTGATTCTGTGGACTTTTTAACACAAACTTTATTGCTTTTGATTCTCCACAAGTGCGTATATATGATCACTATATATATTTCAGCACTGCACTTCTATATTTTACGTGTGTACACACTTTTTAGTCGATTGTGGTGTTAGCAGCTTTTCGATTTTCATCACATTTTTTCATTAGCACAGTATTATTCTTTTTGTATTTGTACATCATTATTTAAAAGCCAGATGACTGCCAAAGGTCTGTAGTGATATAATACTAGTGGTAGTATTAAATAATTATTACTATAATGCAAGTTATTCTTGCAACGACCCAGTTCTCTCAGAGAGATGCATTTATTGAGACTTAACAAAAGTCAACAGAGGTACAGCACATACAGGATGGATGACAGGGCATTTCTTTCACCTTCAGAGAACCCAGCTTCTCCTGTCATAACTTAACCAAAACAACCCAATTCTAATATACCTTTTTTTTCCTGATTGGTGACCAGGATAAGCAATTTGATTGGCCAGTTTTATTAGGCCTTTGTTCTGCCTTTGTCTTTCTGGGTAGATAATGCCCCTTTGGCTATGGACTACTGCAGTCATAAAACCCTTCAGGAAATTTCCTAATTTGCATTCTTTGACTACTAATTAGGTTGGCTCTTCAAAGGCTGAGGTGGTCTTTTATTAAAATTAACATAGCACAGGGTCATTATCTGCCCCTTTGATATGTAAGGCTATGTTCACATCTTGGCGTTGCTATTACAGGCGTTTTTATGGGCGTTTTTTCAGGCGTTTTTATGGGCGTTTTTGAAGGTGTTTTACGGGCATTTTTACAGGCGTTTTTTGTGCAGGTGTTTTTAGATTGAATAGAGACCAATGGAAAACGCCTGTAATCTGCCCAAGAAGCTCATGTACTTTTTTGAGCGTTTTGACGCTGTTTTGCTCACAGCGTCAAAACGCTCAGATGTGAACAGGGGCCATTGAAATGAATAGGATTTTTCTTGTTGGGCGTTTTGAGAGCTGATCCTAGAGCAGAAAAACTCCCCAAAAACGCCCCAAAACGCCTACATGTGAACGGAGCCTTAAAGGTCAACCTGGTTTGGTCAGTCTCTGTTCTGGTCAACAAGTCCCCTTTGAAATGCCTAATTAGATAAATATCTTTTCCCAAATACCATTGTGGCCTTACCTTACTTACTTTTTGATGTGTTAAATAGACTTGCCACTTGCCTGTCCCATATGCCTGAGTATGTGAACCCATCACACACTATATGTATGCACATATTATAATATATACAATATATATACACATATATATATATATATATATATATATATATACGTATAGATAGATAGATAGATAGATAGATAGATAGATAGATAGATAGATAGATAGATAGATAGATAGATAGATAGATAGATAGATAGATAGATAGATAGATAGATAGATAGATAGATAGATAGATAGATAGATAGATAGATAGATAGATAGATAGATAGATATGATAGATAGATAAGATAGATAGATAAGATAGATAGATAGATAGATAGATAGATAGATAGATAGATATTATATATTATATATATATATATATATATATGTGTGTCTATATGTATTGATGCCCATAAAATGTACTACAAGGTCTTCTTATTGCATTCCCTCTTCTTGCAAGTGTTCCCCACTGTTATTTCTAGTCTTTTTTTGCCTAATGTTAAAGTTTCCCTACCCAGGACAATGTTCCAGGAAAGGTCACATGTCGCATCTGTGGGGTGTGTTCATGTGGTGTCGACTCCCCAGTTGAACTATGCCCAAATAGGTTTTTTTTTTTAATCTATTTTTTTTTTTATATACACAATCATGACTGGTATCTATGTAGACTTGCAGAAACTGTTTCAGCTATCAAACAGGAGTTGGCAGAGTGTCTACCACGCCTCTACAGGCAGGGCTTGGGTATACCCGGGGAGCTTTTTCAACCTTTCCCTGGTTTAGGCAGTTCTGGAATCTCTTCATGCCTTGAGCCGTGCCCTGATGGGCGGGACCCCGGCCTAGAGGGAGTCATTCACTCTTAGTTGGAGCCAAGTTTCCGCTGGAGGTCTGGAACGCACGACGTACTTCCAGGTGGGCGGAGTGCATTCCAGCGATCACCCACTGGCCTTAGAGACATTCCTTTCCACCAGCTGCGCCCCTATGGGCATGGTCTTGATTGGCACAGTGAGTGATTGGCTCACAGCTGGGAAGCTTGGAGCGCACAACGCACTTGCGGGGATCGGCGCTGTGCGTTCCACCCATTACACAACAGCCTGCTTACAAAACCAGGTAATGTACACATATATACTCCTTCACATAGGCTATTATAGACATCCTTTCAACGTGAGGCAGTGTTGGGGATATAGCCTTAGACTCACAATAGCTCTGACTGGCTTAACAAGGATTGGAAAAGAGGCTGCAGATTATTCTCCTTGGGAGAAAGACACACACCTCGGTATGTGATGCCCATCTTTGAAATTAACTTGTAGTCTTGTACTATTTATTTTTAATCTGATTTTTAAGTCCATTCTGCTGTTTATCTACTTCTGCTGCTTTTTATATAATTATTATATATATTTCTGTATATATTTTTTTGTATATATTTTTTTGTATATTTTTATTGAGGTACATATTTTAGTGCATGTCATTTTATTAAGTGATCCTATTTTTTGTGTCTAAATACACATTTTTAATGGTTAGGATCCGCCCAATTTTCTGGGCACTAGCTTCATGAATGTTTTTATATGGTTGGGCAGGCTGACTTAGGTGGCACCCCATGTACACACCCCTATAGGGAAGGGTCCAGGTCTAATTGCTTCTGGTTCAAGAGGTCATTGTTTAGTATATTAAGCAAAGGCTGATACATGGTCCATAGGCTCTGAGGAAGAGGCTAAGCCTCGAAACACGTAAGCCTTGTAGCCTTTTAGCTGCAGAGGAGGATATGCTTATACCAAGAATCTGTTTGTGAGTATTTTTATACCTTTTATCCAATAAAACCTTTATAGGGAATAATGCACTAGGCCGGTGCGCCCTTGTGTTTGTTCTTTGACTGCCAAAGGTCACCAGCGATTGCAGCATCCAATCAGACACCTACTCCCCCTGAGAAACAAACCTAGAGAGCCTGCAGAGTGGCACAGTGTCAACCACTGGATGGAGGACAAACTGCACTTGCATAGAAGTTTGCTTGAATGGGGGTGGGGGGTATTTTTTGTATGAAGGCGTGATGGCTTGGTCCAGGGAGGGAAATTTTCGTAGTAAAGATTCTTGCAGGGGAGGAGTTTTTGCTTGGGGCAATATGGGATATTTTTCCAGAGAGGGATTTTTGCTTCATTGAAGTGAGTGACCAGAGTTTTGATCTGGAGGGTGGGGGGAGGTTGCGGGGGAGGTGCTGAGGGGAATTTTTGCGAGCAAGTTTAATTTGGTAAGATTTTTGTTCAACGGTCACGCTTATGTAGCATACTGTGTACCTTATATGTCCCCGTATATGTTGTACTGTATGTTACATACCCATTACTGTCAAATTTTACATACTCAAGGCTACTGCACTCTGTAGACTTGACTATACAATATATACTTCTGACCCCTGTACTCTGTACCCTGGCTTCTATGTTACATACCCTTGATACTGTACTATGTATGCCGGACTGTATGTTACCTACTCCTTACACCACATTTCATATGTTGGGCTATACATTGTATAGTCCTGACCACTCTGTATGAGAGTGTAACAGTCAGGAGTGCATATTGTACATTACAATATATAAAGCTCAGCAGTCAGGAGTATGCAACGTACATACCAGTATACCGAATGCTTTTGGCCAAGAGTAAGTATTGTACAGCTCAGTGCAAAGAGGAAAGTGGTGAGGATTATGTATTGTATAGCTCAGCATACAGGATGTAGTGATCATGAGTATGCAACACTGAGGACATCATACACTGCTGTACTATTTTATACTGGATTGTATATTACATAGTTGACTGCTGCACTTTGTATACTGGGTTGTATATTACATAGTTGCATAATTACATAGTTAGTCAGGTTGAAAAAAGAAACAAGGCCTTCTAGTTCTACCAATAGAAAAGAAAAAATAAATAAATAGAAAACTCCATGTACAGAACCCTATACCCACAAATGATACAAAGAAGGCAAAAACCCCTAAAACGAATGGTTAAATTTACTAAAATTCCTTCCTGACCCCAAAGGCAATCCGATATTTCATGAATGATTAATCTCTGCCATTATTACCTATACATGTTAATAAATGTTAATATTCAGGTATATTTTGTGCACTTAGGAATAAATCCAGCTCTTTTTTAAAACAATTTTACAGAGCTTGTCAGAACTAGTTTCTAAAGGTGTCTATTCCACATGTGGGTGGGGCCTAAGCATCTTAGTAGGAGACACTACAACTACACTCACTAATTGCCAAGGTTCTAGGTAGGAATTTGTATTCATGCAAAGCAAGCTACCCTGAGCACAGTTTACCCTCAATCAACCCGTGGCTAACTGACTGTACTGTTAAAGTAAAACTTTGCTCTCCCAATCAACATTGATTATTGTTATTCCCCATTCTACTAGCATTAGCAAATAGATAGGAAAGTATATCATATTTTCTTGCTTTAACCACTTAACGCATAACCACGTATCCCTACGTCGGCTGCATTTAAGTGGTTGTATTGGGGTGATGCCTCTAGCTAGAGGCATCATCCCAGTACCATTTTTAGAGCCAGCGGTCGGTTTTCCGGCGGTAATGACCAATGCAGCTCGGGAGCCTCTCGATCGTTACCCCAGCGAGCGGGAGGGGATGTGGCTTTGATCCGGTCTCCGATAATGTAACCCGGAGTAGGCGTCCATGACATCATGTTCGGGTTACTTGGCTGCTAAAGGCGCCAAATTTAAAAAGTGAGTGTATTCAAAAATGCAGTTTTCGGCATTTTAAATACATGGAAGTGCAGTGGAGGGGTCTAGGGTCTTTTAGACCCCCGATCCCTCCATAAAGAGTACCTGTCACTGCCTATTGATGTTTACATTGCTTGTGACAGCAATAAAAGTGATTAGATTTTTTTTTAAAAAAAACCTGTGGTAAAATTAAAAAAATAAATAGGAAAAAAACATTTTGGCCGCATCCGTCGCCGTGAGCTCGCACACGGAAAAAAACGTATACGGAAGTTGCGCTCGCAAATTAAATCGCTGTTTAAACCACACATGTGAGGTATCGCCGCGATCACCAGAGTGAGAGCAATAATTAAAAAAAGAGCTACTCTCTAACTCTAAACTGGTAATCATTAAAATTTTTTAAAGCGTCGCCTATGGAGATTTTTATTGACCGTAGTTTGTCGGCATTCTGCGAGTGTGCGCAATTTTAAACCGTAACGTGTTGGGTATCTATTTACTCGAAGTGACATCATCTTTCGCAATATACAAAAATAATGGGCTAACTTTACTGTTTAGTTTTTTTTTTAATTCAGTGAAATGTAATTTTTGTAATTTTTCCAAAAAAATGGCGTTGAAAGATCGCTGCGCAAATACCGCGTGACAAAAATATTGCAATGACCGCCATTTTATTCTCCAGAGTCTTTGCTCATTTCTTCAGTTACTTCCTGGTTACTTGCCTAGGCAAATGATGTCATACATCCCAGGAGTTATCTGGAGGGGAGGGGAGGGGAGGGGAGGAGAGAAAGAGATGTTTTCTGAGCTAAGCACACTCTCCTGCATTAATGCTTGAGCTAAGGGCAGATGAATTCCAGGAAGTAAATGCTACATTAATTATTTGCCCTTACCTAAGATGGACATGACCAAAAATGCTGAAGGATGTTTACCAAAGTGATTTCTAAACAATATAAAGCATGGAGACATGGATGGATGGGGGTGTCTTTTTTGAATATTAAAAATGACTTAAATACTGTTTTTGGTTTGTGGGGTTCAGATGCAGTGAAGATCCACTTTAACACTAAGGACACTAGACATCAATACAGTTAGAGAACATAAATTCCCATGTGCGCATCCACCAACTCCGCAATGCCTGTCACATCAAT
Organism: Pelophylax lessonae; assembly: GCF_965119305.1. NCBI lineage: Eukaryota > Metazoa > Chordata > Amphibia > Anura > Ranidae > Pelophylax > Pelophylax lessonae. Next base: position 221,343,241 of record NC_138772.1, read on the forward strand.
CTCAGTTACATGTCCACAGTTACCAATGAATACAGGAAATTTACCTCACTCTGTAACTACATGGCTGCTCTCTCTTTCAGGGGCCCCTTCTACATCTCTCCCATGACTCCCATGACTAGGTCTCTAGGTGCTCTGTGCCACAAGTTCGGTCCTAAAATGTGGAAAACCAACTGCTAGTGAAGGGAACAAGTACAACATCCCTTCACTAGCAGTATCACCCTATGCCAGTCACACATTCCCTGGCTGGTTGATTGCTTTAACCTCCCTAGTGGTTTTTCCGAGTGTGGCGCGGGGTTAATATTCAGTGCCAAAAGCGGTAACCCCGAGCCACAATCGGGATTACCCCAGAATCAAACTCACCTTCCCCTGCGATCCCCCGTCATCCTCCCCAGCCATACTCCAGCCATCCTCCAGCTGTCCTCCAGCTGTCCTCCCGCTGTGTTTCTTCCGGTTCCCTTCACTGCGAGTGCCGCAGATTAAAAAAATTAAATAAAACAAATGACATGATACAGTGTAACCTTTGTATCATGCCATTTCACCTAGTGGCTTTTCCAGTGCCCAGCCTGTACTTTTTGTGGTACTTTGTGCCAGGAAAATTGAGAACGTCCATGGCGTCCAAAAAGCGTTCTTTTAGCTCAAAAACACTTTTGGAGGAACTGGAAAACAGCGACGGTGAATCGTAAATATTTGAAGAACTAAGCGATAGCATTTTGTGGGAAAATTCGTCATCAGGTACTGAAAGTGACGACAGCTACGATTCTGCAACTGAGCTCAGCGATGCTCGAACTTGGTGCTCTATTGACTGCGGTACGGATCAGGCAGCGCCCCCGAGATTGCTTTTTACTGGAGAACCTGGTATGAAAGTTGACATTGACCATGACAACCCCTTGGCATAACTACAATTATTTCTGACCGATGAGGTTATTGAAAAAATAGTTACCGAGACAAACTGGAATAAAGAGCAATTGGCTATGCATCAGAGGTTTGTAAAATGCAGAAAGTGTGTACCAGTGACCAAAGATGACATTTGGAAATTTTTGGGCCTAATAATTCTTCAGGGAGTGGTGGGGAAACCCCTGCAGAAGTGGTATTGGACAACTAATACATTACTTGCCACTCCATCCTTTGGCACGGTCATGTCAGAGTACAGATTCTCCCTCATAATGAAATATGTCCACTTCGAAAACAATGAAGAATTTGATGAAATGTATTATTATTACATTATAATTTATGATTTCGTGTTCCAAACTTTATCATACCGGGGATGTCTACTAGACTCTTGTTTGGACAGATTTAAGTGAGTTATTTCTAAGAATTACAGGCCTAAAATATAAGACAACAGATTTCCATGCAAATTTTCACTGTAGTGAACAAGCACGTATCAGTCATGTGAAACGCAACTACTGTCCTACCCTGCTGTACCTTATTCCACTTATGTGATAAAGGAACTTTTTTTCATTGGATTCCGTGGTGGTGTGCGACCATTCTCTTCTTTTATGGTGGCAAGCTGAGGTTCAGCACCCACCTTGAATCGTGTACTTTGACTAGCCTGAGCGATGTTATCTCTCTTCATTATTTTATAGGAAGAAGGAGGTGGCTGGGGTGGATGGAAGAAATTTTCCCATCAAACCGTTTATTACCTGTTCAACGCAATTTGTTGTGTATTGTGTGGTTTGCCCCTGCAGTCTCCTATATGTGGGTCGTACCTCACGGGCTTTGACGACTTATTGTTAACTTTTCCAAGGTTTATTTGCAAAACTCTCTTGTGGCACTTTAAATAAAGCATGTTTTGTAGCTCAAGCTCATTTTTATACGTGAAGATAACTCAACCTTCCCTCCCTCGTCCTTTCTGCTTATTCAGACATGGAAAAAATAGTGCGCTTAGTGCAAAAGGAGGTAACGCAGCAACCTATATTCCGGACACAAAGGAATTACAAAAATAGAGTTTGGATTTTAAAATATAGAAAGTAAACATTTTATGCTATGCTCTCTCTTTAGAGAACCTATAATGGTCTGTGACGACAATTTAATAGATGCATCCTGTATTAAACTTTTTTGTAAGAAGTGAAAAAAATCAATTTGGTCTTACCAATACCTGTTAAGTTTTGTTAAATGACAGATAAAATACAAAAGAAAAATGACTGCAATAGCCAAGTTAACTAAAGTTATAGCAAGTGGTTGATCCCATTTTGAAGACCAGAAAGAGTAGATTCTATTTTGAAATGTGGCGCTTCAGTACAAGGCTAAATGAGAGATCAGATCATTCGTTTTCAATATACTATAAAACCTGGTTTCGTCCTGACAGCTAAATGACCTGAAATGTGGAGATGCCTTTTAAAGCACAATGTTCATGTAATCCTAATATATTGTGAGGTCAACACATTTCTATAAAACTTGAGAGGATATCCAACTCAGGAATACATTTCATTGACCCTTGCTGAAGTGCAATCCATCACAACTATAGCTGGCTTACAGCACTTGCTCCCATGTCATTTTCTTTGAAGCATCTATCTTCGTAACTGCAGTCTGCCAGGCTAAAGATTAGGCCTTGATGTCAATGAGTGGGCATGGTATGTTTCTTGCTGCCTAGCTTCATTAAACAATTTTTATGCAGTTTATCAAACATATTACTTTAAAGAGCTTATTAATGCATTTTTCTATGTATTTTTTTTTTTAATATTACCTTATACATCCACACATAGAAACACACACAATACTTTCAATATTCTTTTTCATTGTTTTGATTTGAATTGACGTGGTTAATGGAGAATCTGCATTCTATACTTGAATGACAGAACAGACGGTTTAAGTGCCCTACTGAGCTAGGTAGGATTTCAAAAGCCCTTGACAGACGGCTTCAGCAGAAACCTTTATTGAAAAATGTGTAAAACATATATATATGATGACATATACTATACTGTATATATGTTAACAAAGATGGCCAAAAAGTAAAAGTATCCTCTGCTTCCCATATTGAAAGCACAAGCCTATTTTTATAATATTTTTGATCCTAATTATATCCTTAGATCTAGTAATTAAAATGTTACTAAACCCACAACAGTAAAATCAGTCTGTATACGCAGTAAAGCATGCTTGTCATACTCACTGTGGAACCTAAGGGGTTAATCCCTGCATTTAGTAAAAAGGCTGTTTGATCCTGTATGCACAGATCCTCCTCTTCTTGCATTGTCCCCATAACACGTCCGGATAAGACAGAGTTAGTTGAGTCAGTCTACACATGCTCAGTTTGGTGTATATTGCTAGAGATTTTTTTTCCTTGGGGGAGTACATGTGATCAGCACAGGGCTAATCAGCACTGTCCAGACAGAGGGTCAGGGGTCCTTCATACTAATAAGACAGCCAGTGCAGCATGAAAACTCCTCCTACAAGCTTTAACCAGGCACTGATAGAAGTTACAAGACTGCTATATACTGCTGATGAGAAAAGGTATTTAGCAGTTTATATTTACTAAAATAATTGCATTTTCATGTTACTGTGTACTGTGGGAAACCAAATATAGTGAATGCAGGGTCCTGGGTTTAGTAAAACTTGAAATAAAATGCTGTCATGAATATTTGCTTAGAAGTTTTGCTGACTGCATTGTATGTATGCATAAAATGTAAAATGTACAATTTACAAAATATTGGATCTTTTACAGTTAAAACAAATTGCTGACCTATTGCTAGATTTGCCCATTTCTTGCCTATGTAGTATCATGATTGCTTGCATAATATTATGGTTGCTTCTTTGTTGCAAGTGTATTGCTTGTGTTTTGTACACATTTTTTCACGTTATGTCACAATTTTCCATTTCTTTCCTATGTTTTGTCACAATTGCCCATTTGCTGCTCAGGTATTGTAATGATTGCTTGTTTGTTGCTAGCTTATTCCCAAATTGGCTTGTTTGTTTCTAGCTTATTCTGTAAATTGCTTGTTTGTTTTTTTTCCTTTGTATTTTTATTATTTCACACTTCTTGTCGGCAGGATTGCCTGTTTTTTTCAGGTATGGAATAAATGTCCATTTGTTTTCAGTGTATTTTCACAATTGCTGATTTGCTACCTAGGTACTGTAATAATTTCCTGTTTGCTGCCTACCTATTGTCTTAACTGCCTGTTTCTTGCTTGCGTGCTGTCAAGATTATCCATTTGTTGCTCTAGGTGGCCAGTTTGTTGCACGTACTGCACATTATCACAGTTACCTGTTTGTTGCCTGTGTATTGTAAGGAATGCTCTTTCATTGTCTGTGTATAGTGGCTGCCTGTTTGTTGCCCGTGCATTGCTTGCCAGTGTATTGTTGCAATTACCCATTAGTTGCCCCTGTGTAGTAACAGATGCTCATTTGTAGCACAGTAAGGATAATAAAAAGTACTTATTTGACAAGTAGGTAAATGCTACATTTGAGTAATCCAAACTAATAATTTTATTGCAAGGAGTATGAAGTTGTGTAAGTCCCATTCATTATTGTTGATCCAGGGGCTACACATGAAATGTAAGGGAAAAATATCATGCATAGCCATTTATTCTTAGCATAGATCCTTATCACAGTTAATGGGAGCATCAGGGCCACACACCTAACAAGTGCTTCCAAGCTACACCCTTCAGCATTCAGTGGGATTTCTGGGGCATGCAAGACTTAAAATGGTACCAAAGGCTGAAGGTTTTTTACCTTCATGAATTCTATGCATGAAGGTAGAAAAACCTTCTGTGTGCAGTGGTTCCCCCCCCCCCCAGTCCCCCCAATCCTTACCTGAGTCCCTTCCGATCCAATAATGTTCACGATCGCCTCGGGTGTATGGGGACTTTCCCTCCTTGTTGGCTGAGACATCAGTTGAAGCCCACTACTATCAATCCCACCCAGTGAGTCAATGAAGAGAGAGCGGGGGGGGGGGGAAGGGCTGCGACGGGGCTTTATGTGTCATTATAGAAGCATAGAGCAGTGGCTCAGGAGCGAGCATGCAGCGGTGCCTCTGGGTCAAGCAGCTTTATCTGGGGGAACTGCTCGAGGGGGTGAAGCCAGGATTGCAGTTAGGGGACCCAAAAAGAAGAGGATCGTTACTGCTGTGTGCAAAACTACTGCATAGAGCAGGTAAATTTAACATGGTTTTTAATTAACCACTCCGGAAGGTTTTACCCCCTTAAAGCGGAGTTCCGGGCACAAAAGCGTTTTTTCACTAAACATACCCCCGGGACAGGGCTAGTACATTCCACAATGGCTAGCCTCTGATCTGTCCCGGTTCGCACTTACCTGCAAGAAGAAATACTCACTTATAACATTTCTTCTCCAGCGTTGCCATCTCTGTTGTGGGCAGCAGAAGCCGGCGCGTTCCTCTTCTGCGTCCTCTTCCGTGTCTTCTTCTCCCAGAATGCGCCTGCACCGGCCCCTCTCGTCACTTCCGGTGCGGTGCCGTATTCCTCCACAGCTTCTGGGCATGCCCAGAAGCTGTTTAGCAGGGAATGCGGCGTCGCCCCGGAAGTGACGAGCGGGGCCGGTGCCGTTGCATTGATTCCTGGGAGCGATGACGTTCAGCTCCCAGGAATCATCGCAAGACAGGAAGTGACGGCGGAGCCGCGGCACAGAGGGAGGAAGTGCAGAATAGGTGAGTATTTTCTATCTACAATTACAAGGTGAGTAAAAAAAAAAAAAATATACCTAACTATCCAATTCCTTTTCAGGTGAAGAAGATCCAGCGGATGGGCACAAAATCGATTAGGTCGATTTTGTGCCCGGAACTCCGCTTTAATGACCAGGCCATTTTTTGCTATTCATGACTGTGTTACTTTAACAAAAAATTGCGCGGTCGTGAGACGCTGTACCCAAATACAATTGATGTTCTTTTTTTCCACAAATAAAGCTTTCTTTTGGTAGAATTTGATCACCTCTGCGGTTTTTAGATTTTACGCTATAAACAAAAAAAGTGACAATTTTGAAAAAAACACAATATTTTTTACCTTCTGCCTTAAAACATTCCCAATAAAAAATTTTTAAAAATCTATTTTTTTTATCAGTTTAGTTTGTTTTTATCAGTTTACCAATTTGTATTCTGCTATATATTTTTGGTAAAAAAAAAAATCCCAAAAAGCATATTTTAATTTGGCCCCTTCTATCACCTGAAATACCTGGCTGATCCTGCCTGGATATGTCCTCCCCTCTGTAAACTGACCACGGTATACTATGGCTGCTGAGCAATGACACTGTGGTCAGTTTACGTGCCTCTGGGCCGCACTGAATGCACTGGAAAACAGCCGCTTCCAGGGCCAACACACTATTTAGCCTGTGGAGTGGATCACTGTGCCTAAGCTGTCTCGCCACAGCCATGATCAGGGCCACAGTGACAGCTACAGTGTACAGTGTCTTTGGTCCTGCCTCATAATCACTGCATGGCTGGCTCACGGTTCTCCCTTCCCTGTCTCATGTGCTTCAGACAGGACATAGAGGCTCCGCCTCCATGTTACAGACAGCTTTGACTGGCTGCAGAAGGGACATGGAGGCGTAACCTTCATCTTGCCGTTGTCCTGATTAGCTGTAAGAGGGACATGGAGGCGGGGGCAGGAGCTCCATGTTACCGGCTTCTATGTTGATTTCTGTGCAAGGGATCAGCATTGCATGCAGCATAGTAACACGTTGTTTTTTTGTGTGTGTGCCAGGGACTCAACAAGGGGTGTTAAGGTGGCTGGGACTCTGGGAGGGTCGGGGGATCAGGTGGGGGAAATTGAGAGCAGGATTCATTTTTGTGAGGGGATAATTTACAGGTGGCTGTTAAACTAGTGCTGATGCAGTTGCTCTGTGCATGCCGCTGTCCAGTGGCCCCTGCAGTGAATTTACACTAGTGGTTGGGGGGGGGGCGGTAAAACTATATGTTTGAGTCACACTTTACCACCCCTGCCTCCAATTACTACTTCACAGGGAGCATCCAAGGGTGTACACTTGTTGTCGCCGCATGGTAAGAATTATAGCCCCTGCGGCTTTTTAGCAGGTTTAGCACCTGACAAATATGAGCTGTTCAAGTGAATGCTGCCCTGCAACCATAGGGATCAAGGGGATAAAGCAGGCAGTGTGGATGCAATAACATGCTATCCAAAGAGAGATCCAAACACAGATTGTTCTTCGGACACCAGCACTAATGTGAATGAGCCCTTTAAGACAGATGGCAGTTCTTATCACCCTCTGAGGCACTTTCACACTAGCAGTGCTCTCTGAAAAGTGATCTGTTTTTGAGAGCATTTAACAGTGCCTCTGTCATCTGCAGCTCTCCTGTCCTCCTCTGTCCTCTCTCCCCCCTCTCTCCCTGCCTGTCTGCTCCTGTGTCAGTGCTCCTCCTGCTGCTGTAGTTTCATTTAAAGTTTCATATCCTGTCTACAGTCTGTTTAATAATCCTGTGTGCCCCTGTGTCTGTGTTTTATAAAAATAAGCCGTTCTTTACAGGTTTGCAGAGCACCACGTATTGCTCACGTGACCCGCCGCCTCTCTCCTCCTCTCCCCCTCCCGACTGACATCAGTGAGGAATACTCTGCCCCGCCCACTGCAGATAGTTGTCAGATGGGGAGAGGAGAGAGACGATGAGTCACGTGAGCGGTGCTCGGCCCTCTGAAAACTGGTAAAGAACGGCTTATTTTTTTAAAACACAAACGCAGACACAGGGGTATGGGCACACAGGATTATTAAACAGACCTGACAGGATGGTATAAAGTGGCTTAACAACCAATTGAAAGGGGAAGTTGAGATTCCAGGGGGGGGGGGGGGCATTTGTCCACCCCTTGCCCCTACCTGTGGACGCCCATGCACACTCTATTGCATATTTAGGGACTTTTACTTAAATCTTCCTAAATTCCAAGTGTAATATTTTGTTTATTGGATCAGGAACTCAGCTCAGCTGCAGAAATGTTACTCAACTTTGTCTGTTACTCAATAAATGTCTCAAACCCTTGCAGAACTTCTACACAGGAGTCTTTTCAAGCATCACAAGACACAGGGAATCTCTGGCAGAACAAAGGACAAGCAATCACATTGCAGGGGTAGCTGTCAAAAACCACAAAAAGAAAAGTAATTTATAGCTTCTAAAAATCACAAGATTTGCAGCCGCAAAGGTGTAAAATTCAGACCTGCAGAATTTCTAACCCTTTTAGTTGTATTCCTCTATATCTGTGTTCCTGTAGTGAAGCTATGCTTTGTCCAAGCAGAGCAAAGCAGCAGGCAGGGGCGGACTAGGCCAGGGGGCAGGGAGGAAATTACCCTCTGGGCTGCACTGAATGCACTGGAAAACAGCCGCTTCTAGGGCCAACACACTATTCAGCCTGTGGAGTGGATCACTGTGCCTAAGCTGTCTCGCCACGGCCGTAATCAGGGCCACAGTGACAGCTACAGTGTACAGTGTCTTTGGTCCTGCCTCATAATCACTGCATGGCTGGCTCACGGTTCTCCCTTCCCTGTCTCATGTGCTTCAGACAGGACATGGAGGCTCCGCCTCCATGTTACAGACAGTTTGACTGGCTGCAGAAGGGACATGGAGGCGGAACCTTCATCTTGCCGTTGTCCTGATTGGCTGTAAGAGGGACATGGAGGCGGAGGCAGGAGCTCCATGTTACCGGCTTCTATGTTGATTTCTGTGCAAGGGAACAGCATTGCATGCAGCATAGTAACACATTGTTTTTGTGTGTGTGTGCCAGGGACTCAACAAGGGGTGTTAAGGTGGCTGGGACTCTGGGAGGGTCGGGGGATCGGGTGGGGGAAATTGAGAGCAGGATTCATTTTTGTGAGGGGATAATTTACAGGTGGCTGTTAACAGGGCCGGCCTTTGGGGTGTGTGAGCTGTGCAGCCGCACAGGGCGCCATGGGCAACAAGGGCACCGTGCGGCCATCACAGCTCGCAGAAGATCAAGCGATTCAGGCCGCACAGCGGGAGGTGAGCGGCGACCGTGGCCTGGACAGGGTTAACACAGGCCGCTGCCGCCGCTTACCTCCCGCTGTGCAGCCGTGCCTCGGTCACCTATTGTTGCAGTGAGGCGAGCTGTGTATCTCTCACACAGCTCAGCCTCCGATCCTTCCACGCTGACTTCCCGCCCACACATCCCCGGGAGTGTGGGTGGGCGGGAGGAGGAGAAGGGGCGGGCGAGGAGGAGCTGACGATCTCTCCTCTGACGTCAGTGCAGGGAGGGAGGAGAGATTGTCAGCTCCTCCTCGCCCCGCCCCTTCTCCTCCTCCTCCTGCCCGCCCACACTCCCGGGGATGTGTGGGCGGGAAGTTTAAAGAAAAAAAAAGCTGCAGACAACGTAAGGTAAGTGAGGTCTCTCCTTCAAAAAATGTAAGGGGGGGCTCTGTGATGTAAGGGGGGGCTCTCTGATGTGGGGGGCTATGTGTGGTGAGGGGGGCTTTGTGTGGGGGGTCTGTGATGTAAGGGGGGCTCTCTGATTTGGGGGGCTCCGTGGGGAGGGGGGGGTCTGATGTAAGGGGGGCTTTGTGTGGGGGGTATCTGATATGAGGATGTGAGGGGGGCTTTGTGTGTGTGTGTGTGTGTAGGGGTCTCTGATGTGAGGGGGGCTTTGTGTGTGTGTGTAGGGGGTCTCTGATTTTAAGGGGGCTTTGTGTGGGGGGTCTCTGATGTAAGGGGGCTCTGTGTGTGGGGGGGTCTCTGATGTGAGGTGGGCTTTGTGTGGGGGGGCTCTGTCTGGGGGGGTCTCTGATGTGATGGGGGGCTCTGTCTGGGGGCGGGCTTTGTGTGGGGGTCTCCGATGTAAAGGGGGCTCTGTGTGGGGGGTTTCTGATGTAAAGGGCGCTCTGTGTGGGGGCGGACTTTGTGTGGGGGGTCTCTGATGTAAAGGGGGCTCTGTGTGGGGGGTCTCTGATGTAAAGGGGGCTCTGTGTGGGGGGGTCTCTGATGTAATGGAGGCTCTGATGTGACGGGAGGCTCTGTGTGTGGGGGGCTTTGTGTGGGGGGTCTCTGATGTAAAGGGGGCTCTGTGTGGGGGGTCTCTGATGTAAGCGGGGCTCTGTGTGGGGGGGGCTCTGATGTAAGGGGGGCTAAGTTATTAGTGATCATAAAAAAGAAAAGTCAAATAAAGTGCGCCACAGGATTAGCTCGCACTGGGCGCCTGATCACCTAAGGCCGGTCCTGGCTGTTAAACTAGTGCTGATGCAGTTGCTCTGTGCATGCCACTGTCCAGTGGCCCCTGCAGTGAATTTACACTAGTGGTTGGGGGAGGGGGCAGTAAAGCTTTATGTTTGAGTCACATTTTACCACCCCTGCCTCCAATTACTACTTCACAGGGAGCATCCAAGGGTGTACACTTGCTGTCGCTGCATAATAAGAATTATAGCCCCTGCGGCTTTTTAGCAGGTTTAGCACCTGACAAATATGAGCTGTTCAAGTGAATGCTGCCCTACAACCATAGGGATCAAGGGGATAGAGCAGGCAGTGTGGATGCAATAAAATGCTATCCAAAGAGAGATCCAAACACAGATTGCTCTTTGGACACCAGCACTAATGTGAATGAGCCCTTTAAGACAGATGGCAGTTCTTATCACCCTCTGAGGCACTTTCACACTAGCAGTGCTCTCTGAAAAGTGATCTGTTTTTGAGAGCATTTAATAGGCTGTGAGGAGGCACTGTATTGTCTTCTCGTTGCCTGATTTAACCCCACACTAGCGCAGTTGAAGAGTGGCCCTATTCACCTGAAAGCAAAGCAAACCTTTGCTGCTGCAATATGTATACACACCCAGCCGCTGCCTCTGCAGCTAAAGGGGGAGTGGTTGGGGGGTGGTAAAAGTGCAGCTGAGCTACAGGGTTTTACTTCCCCTCAATTACAGTTATATCCTTCACACTCCTGTCCCATACATACTGCTCACCATAATATCCTCCACACTCCTCTCCTGTTCATAGTGCCCACTGTCATACCCCCCACACTTATCTTCTGTACGTAGTGCTCACAGTCATACCCCCCCCCCACTCCTCTAATCTAAGCATATTTTATGGAAACACTAATACTTTTGTTTTATTTAATCACACAACTTTAAGCCCCTCCCACTGTTGACACAGTTTGGCCACACCTACTGTTCTCATAGTATATAATACAAAAAAAGTTCCCATGAGCCACTAAAGTTTTAGAGTTTGGCTTAAAGAAAAGGTGGCAACTCTACGCCAGGGCTGGGTGGTGGGATTAATAATTGGTGCTGGGTGAGCAGTCCAAATGGAGCCCAGTAGTTTGCTTTTGTAGTGCTGTGTTAGGCATGCTCGGCTGCGCCCTTCCACTTCACCTCAGGGCACGCTGTGCACCCTGGTGCAGGGCTCCTACGGGAGGCCTCAAGCTTGTGAAGTATTGAGATTGCGTGGCTGCACCCTTTCACCTCAGGGCCCATGTTGACCCACAGCCCTTACAGAAGCCTGAAAAATCAAATGCCAGGCATCCGGTCCATTATGCCATTTTAAGTTTGGACGCACACAACACAGGCTCTTGGAAATGCAGGAGGGTGCCCAGTAAGTAGGAGAGCTGGGATAGGACCTTACCTACATCATATCATCATATCCCTGCCACTCCTAAATCTGCTCCACTGCCACCAGCATCAGGCCCATGATGCTCTTAATACAGCCTTGGCTTCACCACAGACATGCCTAAACTAAAGGCTTCCTGGTGAAGCTAAGTAAAAAGTCCCCGCGGGCGTCCTATCAAGTGTGGGATGAGGACAAGGACAGAGCACAGGAGGCCCCCCATGGATGGTATACGCCATGTCCAAGAAAAGGCCGGCTCCCCACCATACCAGAGGCTCTCCTCTCTCACCCAGCCCCAACAGAGCCGCCCGAATCCCCCTGCAGCCCCTGGCAGCCCCTGCCGGCTAGTTTGGTAACTCAGTCAGTGCAGCAGGCTCTGTCCAGACAGACCCAGCCAGTTAACAGAGAGTACCTGGAGTGGAGCTTTAGCCTGGGATGGGGATCAGGAGGAGGTACGGAAGAGGGAGAGTGGGAAAGGGGGGGCCGAGTTGCTGCACCATGGGCCTCTGAGTTGCACTTGCCCCCTGGGCCAAAAGTTGCCAGTCTGCCCCTGGCAGCAGGTTCACTTTAATCTCACAACCTGCAGCGATTCACCCATGAGAGGAGAAGGGGGGAATAGAAAAACAGGTGAAAGGGAAGTAAGAGAAAGAAAAGTGAGAAGGAAGAAGGAGAAAGACAGCTAGTAGTAGTTACATAATGGAAAACTGAAAAGAGGGAGGGAGAAGGACAACTCAGTAGGAGGAGGGAGATTTACAGCTGAGAAAAAGGAAGAAAAAAGACAGCCAAAGTCTGAGGGAGAAAAAGGACAGATGAGAGAGAGGGAGATGAAGGAAAGTCAAAAGAAGGGAGGAGAAGGACAGCTAAGAAGGAGGAATAAAAAGAACAGCTGGGAAGAAGGGAGGATAAATACAGCTGAGAAGAACATTTGAAAAGTGGCGGAGTTTCAGAGAAAGGATGGGGGAGTTGGGCATGCAACAGCTGACAAAAGCTTAGATACTAGAATAGCAGAGGTGGGGGACTTGAGTCACATGACTTGACTTAAGTCAGACTTAAGTCACCAGTTTGAGGACTTGAGACTTGCTTGACTAAAATTAATAAAAGACTCGACTTGACTTTGACTTGGTATTCATGACTTGAGACTTGACTTTGACTTGAGACATATGACTCGAAATGCCTTTACTTTTTTAAGTTATTAAATATTTGCATTTTCTCAAGATGTGTTAAAGCAAAATGAATGTGCCTGTTATGTTTCTGACACCACAGTCACTTAAAACACCTCAGTGTGTTCTGATTTTTAGGACACTGGCTGTTTAACAATGGAAATACTTAACATGTTTTTAGTGACTGCGGTGTTGAAACATGACCGGACGAAGGATTTTGAGCTGTTTGGGCATTCAAAGTGTTTCTTTAATATGCCAAGAAAAAAGCACTAAGCAGTTTTGTTAATGTTGAAAATAAAACAAAACCTTTCCTGACCACTGACTTTTAACTGATTTAACCGCTTGCCGACCACCGCAAGTACATTTACTGCGGCAGTCAGCCCCTCGCGATCTCCCGCTGGAGAGGGAGAAAAGCAGGCCTCTAATGTAAACAAAGCCGCCTGTCATTCTCCCTGGTGTAACAGCAGAGATCATACGATCTTGCTATGTAGGATCATATGTCTCTGTGGTTACATCAAAAGCCACGCCCCTTGACAGTTAGAAGCACGCCCCTAGGGACACACTTAACCCCTGGATCTCTAATAAAGTTAACCCCTTCCCTGCCAGTGTCATTTTTACAGTAACAGTGCATATGTATAGCACTGATTACTGTAGTAATGTCACTGGTACCCCCAAAAGTGTCAAAAATGTTAGTCAGATCTGTCCGCCGCAATGTCGCAGTCCCGCAAAAAAAAATCGCAGATCGCCGCCATTACTAGTTAAAAAAAAATAACAATAAAAATGACATAGATCTTTCCCTTAGTTAGTAAACGCAATAACTTTTGCTCAAACCAATCAAAATACGCTTAATGCGATTTTTTTTACCAAAAATATGTAACAGAAAACAAATTGGCCTAAAATGTAAAAAAATGTTGATTTTTACATTTTTTTTGTGGTATTTTATATCATTTTTTTGTTTATAGCGCAAAAAATAAAAATCGCACAGGTGATCAAATACCACCAAAAGAAAGCCCTTTTTGTGGGGAAAAAAGGACATCAATTTCATTTGGGTACAGTGTCACACGACCCCACAATTGTCCGTTAAAGTCACGTAGTGCTAAATCGCAAAGTAGGCCCTGGTCTTTCAGCAGCCAAATCCTCCAGGGCTTAAATGGTTAACCACTTAAGCCCCGGAAGATTTTACCCCCTTCCTGACCAGGGCCTATTTTGCGATTCGGCACTGCGTGAATTTAACGGACAATTGCGCGGTCGTGCAATGCTGTACCCAAATGAAATTGGCGTCCTTTTTTTCCCACAAACAGAGCTTTCCTTTGGTGGTATTTGATCACCTGTGCGATTTTTTGATCATGCGACAATCAGAGCGACAATTTTGCAAAAATAACAATATTTTTCACATTTTTTTTATATGAAATTCCCCCCAAAAAATGTAAAAATCTAAATTTTTAAACATTTTAGGCCAAGTTGTTTTCTGCTACATATGTTTGGTAAAAAAAAATCGCAAAAAGCGTATTTTGATTGGTTTGCGCAAAAGTTATTGCGTTTACTAACTAAGGGAAAGATTTTCGTAATTTTTATTGTTTTTTTTTTAACGAGTAATGGCGGCGATCTGCGATTTTTTTTTTGCGGGACTGCGACATTGCGGCGGACAGATCGGACCCTTGACTGACATTTTTTTACACTTTTGGGGGTACCAGTGACATTACTACAGTAATCAGTGCTATACATATGCACTGTTACTGTAAAAATGACACTGGGAGGGAAGGGGTTAACTTTATTGGGGAGGGAGGGGTTAAGTGTGTCCCTAGGGGCGTGTTTCTTACTGTGATTGGATGTGGCTGTGTGTGTAACAGTACAGATCAACGGTCCTACATAGCAGGACCCAGTGATCTGTGCTTTTACACAGGGAAGAATGACAGGCGGCTTTGTTTACATTAGCTGCCTGCCTTTCTCCCTCTCCACCTGATGATCGTGAGTGACCGGCGGACATCGGGTCCACCGGTCACACGCGCCGGCTTCTTCAGGTACGAACGGGGGCGGGCTCGCCCCCTATTCGCTCCCAGGTTAGTGACGTACAGGTACGTCACTTTGCCTGGGAGGGGCTGACCGCCGCCGTATATAGTCGGGCGGTGGTCGGCAAGTGGTTAAAGGTGAAAATTGGGGTAGATCGGTATTTTGACTTGATTTGTGACTTGACCAAAATAAATGACTTGACTTGACTTGCTTGATTTCTAGCAGGGACTCGATTTGCTTGCTTTTTGCCACAGTAACTTGGGACTTGCTTGAGAGTTGAAGGTTAAGACTTGAGACTTGCTTGTGACTTGCACATGTGTGACTTACTCCCATGTCTGTAGAATAGTAATGAGGATGTGTAAAGAGGGCTAATAAAGTTTCAGAACATGAGGGAGTGAGGTTTGGAGGTGGTCTCTTGAGAAAGGTATTAACTAAAATTAACATCATAATCCTAAGCTCAGTGTTAAAGTCAAGTATACTCTTATTCTTAAGCTATAAGGTGTTATATATCAAGTTGTCACTTTAAAGCCAAGTGTCCCCCTCTCAACCTTCAGTGTCCCCTGCCCTTCTGAAGCCCGTGATGTATTTACTTTTTTTTAGGCTTATCTTTGGGCCAGTCTTCAGGCTAGCAACATAACTATACAGATCTTTCCCAGCATTGGTAGGTCCTAAGTGATGCAGAGAAGGGTGCTGACCTAATGAAGTCTATGTAATTCTTTGTAATATTTTATGTAAATGCAGGCACAAGGGCACACATGTAATCACAGTCTTTGCACTATTTAAGAAACAGAGCTGAGCCTGCAATTTGCTGGTTAGTCTTTAGTTGTAACTCTGCAACTTAATGCTGAAACTGTACCAGAGATCTGCTTCTCCATTGCTGACCTGGCAAGCCGTCAGATTTTAATAATAAAAACTGTATCATTATTAGTAATCAGCATGGATTCGTGAAGAATCGTTCTTGCCAGACCAAACTATTAACCTATTAACCTTTCTATGAAGAAATGAGCTGCCATCTGGATAAAGGAAGTCCTGTGGATGTGGTGTATCTGGACTTTGCAAAGGCATTTGAAACAGTTCCCCACAAATGCTTACTGTACAAATTAAGGTACGTAGGTATGGACCATAGGGTGAGTACCTGGATTGAAAACTGGCTTCAGGGGCGAGTTTAGAGGGTGGTGATAAATGGGGAGTACTCAGATTGGTCGGGTGTGGATTGTCCTGGGACCAATCCTGTTTAATTTATTCATAAACGATCTGGAGGATGGGCTGACCAGAACAATCTCAGTATTTGTGGACGATACTAAGCTATGCAGGGCAATCTCTTCTTTACAGGATGTGGAAACCTTGCAAGAAGACCTGGACAAAATATTGGGTTGGGAAACTACATGGCAAATGAGGTTTATTGTTGAAAAATGTAAGGTAATGCACTTGGATGTTTTAGAAATACAAACACAAGTTAGTCCCTAGGGGGGGAACCTCTTGGGAAATCGAAGATGGAAAAGGACCTGGGGGTCCTAGTAGACTACAAGCTCAGCAATGGCATGCAATGCAAAGCTGCTTCAAGCAAAGCCAACAGAATACTGGCATGTATAAAAAAGGGGATTCACTTCAGAGATAAAACAATTATTCTTTTCCACAAGCAGTGGTATCAGCAGGGAGCATCGATAGTTTCAAAAAATGATTAGATGGGCACCTTAAAAACCACAACATACAGGGGTATATGATTTACTGTTAGCTGCAATTACACACATCATAGGTTGAACTGGATGTACTGGTGTCTTTTTTCAACTTCATTAACTATGTAACTATGTCTCTGCCTTCCCTTAATGCTACTAATCTTGGCTAGTTCCTGACAATTGCCTATCTGCTGATTTCCAGTTTGACCTTGAGCTCCACCTAGTTCCTAATCATGGTTTGACTATGCTGGCCTTCTGGTGTTACCCTGGACTTGTCTCCCGACCACAACTCTGCCTGCTAACTTGCCTGCTCTCTGTTTTCTCAACTACTGACCACTGCCTGCTCAGGCCTTGCTTCCAACTTACTGTGTGTTCCAGTATTTCAGCCAGCTGTTTTCTGGCCTACCTGATCAGGGACCTGTTTTGGTCTGCACCAGTCTCACAGCAAAACCTGTTTCCTGAAGGAAGTTCCCATTGTCTGGACTGGCACTCATGCCTTTCTGTGACATCTCGTGCTACACTTCAGGGGTATCTGAGCCAGAGGTGTAAGGCAAGTCTTCTTGTCATCTTGGCTTTTTAGCCAGGTACAAGATACCCCTATTTAAAACCAATCAAACCACTATTTTTTCTTAAAAATGCCAGGGGTAGGACATAAGGAGTGGGGTGGACTACAAGCGAGATAAATATCAGTAAACAATGTAAGTTAGGCCCTTTATGATCCCCAACTCATAAACACTAAGGCTCTTCCATGCGTGAAATCTGTAAAAATGATGCGGAACCCCTAAAGGAACCTCAAAGAAGTCAGCTTGGGAAAGACCACCTAAGAGAGAGAGAGAAAGAAAGGAAGAGAAAAGAAATAAAAAGAAGATAATAGTACAATAAAGTTAGAGAATATTAGATGGGGAAAAGGTACTTCAGATTAAATATAGGTAGAGCACACGCTGCCAAAGTATGCGGCAGTTCCAGTATGCTCAATGTAGGCTCGCTGATGCAGCCTACAACTGTCTAGCTCGTGGGTCCCCCTCCAGATACCTTATCCACGGGCTTCAAACCTTTTCAGAAAGTTGCACTTTATCAGTAAGTATGGCCAATCCTGGCTTTTTTTTTTTTAAAAAAAAAGGTTTTGTTATGTTGATGGAGCCTGCTGTAGTCTTTAATCCTTCTTTTCAGAAAAAGGGAAGTTATTAACTGTTCACATTGAACGTCACTTATCTAGTAAACCATCGTAATGTCGATTTGAGTATATGCAGGGTAAACTTAGAGCATTGGTGGCATAAGCTGTAAAGGGCACATACTATATATACGTAGAATGTCGGGTCTGTAAAACTGATGCGTTAGGTTCTCTTGAGTTCAGACCTATAAGCATTCCTGAGCTAAAATTATGTACACCAGTTGCAGTAATGTTACTTTTGATCACCTCTTTTTGAGATACTGTAACTCATTGCAAGCAGAAAGAGTTGACCTACAGAATATGTCGATTTGTAAAGACAATTTTTATCTTGGATAAAACTTCAGAAACTGACAGGGCACAACAAAAAATCCCCTGACCTTTTTTCTGCTTCACTGAAATTATATCTCTAATCTTTTAGGAGAAACTGTTATGATTTAGGCTACATCAATGGTATTTAAGCTATTGGAATGAATAGTAAGGGACCATATGCAATAATTTGCTGATGAAAATGGGATAATTAGTGGAAGCCAAAATGGATTTATGAAACACCATTCTTGACAGACCAACTTTTTACCATTTTATGAGGGGGAAAACTGGATAGAAGAAGGCATGTGGATGTAGTGTAATTGGAGTTCACTAAGGCATTTGATACAGTTGTACATGAAAGCTTAATATACGTATTAAGATCTTTTGGTATTGATCAGATTCTATATATCTGGATAGAAAATTGGTTGCAGGAGTGCACCCAGCAAGTAGTAATTATTGGCAAAATTTCAGAATGGTTTGGAGTAGTGAATGGGGTGCCCCAGGGCTCTGTCTAACTTGTTCTGTTTACCTTGTTCTTAAACGATATAGGGATTGGAATAAAGAGCTCATTCTCAGTGTTTGCTGATGATACGACGCTAAGCAGATCAATAACTTTCCAACAGCTATTAGCAACTTTAAAAAAAAAACTAGTTAAAATAGAAGGGTGGGCAGCATCATGGCATATAAGGTTTATTGTAAAAAAAAAAAAAAAAAAAAGTACTGCATTTGGGTGTTAAAATATAAATGCATGTTACTCATTAGGGGGAAAACCTCTGAAGGAATCAAGGATGGAAAAAGATCCAGAGGTTCTAGTAGTTCATTGGATCAATAACAGCATGCAAAGCTAAGCTGCAGCAACCAAGACTAGCAGACTATTACCATACATTAAACATTCTACCACTTTACAATACTTTGGTTCAGCCACATCTTGAGTATGTAGTTCAGTTTTGGCCATCAATCCTCAAGAAAGATGTTCTTGAATTGGGGAGAGTCCAGAGAAGGGCAACAAAGTTAATAAGGGGGCTGGAGGAACTTATGAGGGTATACAATAACAATATACAAATCTTTGAATGGTGACTCCAGAGGAGTAGGGAGGGAGGATACTGTTTAACCACTTGCCGACCTACCCCTGCAATTTTACTGCGGCAGGTTGGCTCTATTACTCGAAACGTACCTGTACGTCGTTTCATGTAAGTCAGTGGGGGTGTGCACGCTCCCAGAGGCGAGTGCTGATTGGCCAGAGGGGGAGCCAATCAGCGGGTCCGGCGGACATGATGTCCGCCGGCCACCTGTGATCGCTCCCCATAGAGACAGAATGGTGGTCTGCCTATGTAAACAAGGCAGACCGCCATTCTGTCAGAGATGAACACAGTGATCCTGTGTTCCTGCTATTTAGGAACACAGATCTCTATGTTCATCTAGTAAGTACATCCCTCACACAGTTAGAAAGCACCCCCTAGGGACACAAATAACCCATTGATTGCCCCTGGTGTTAACCCCTTCCCTGCCAGTGCCATTAGTGCAGTAACAGTGCATATTTTTTTAGCACTGACTACTGTAGTAATGTCACTGGTCCCCTCAAAAGTGTCAGTTAGGTGTCCGATCTGTCTGCTGCAATGTCAGAGTCCCGCCAAAAAGCGATGATCACCGCTATTACTAGCAAAAAATATATATCATAAATAAAAATGACATAAATCTATCCCCTAGTTTGTAGACACAATAACTTTTGGACAAACCAATCAATATACACTTATTGGGATTTTTTTACAAAAAATATGTAGCAAAATACATATTGGCATAAACTGATGTAAAAATCAGATTTTTTAATATTCTTTATTGGCTGCGTTTTACAGCAGAAAGTAAAATATATATATATATTTATATATATATATATATATATATATATATATATATATATTTCTTCTGAATTGTCGGTCTTTTTTTTGTTTATAGCGCAAAAAATAAAAACCAAAGATACCACCAAAAGAAAGCTCTATTTGTGGGGAAAAAAAGGGCATTCATTTTTTTTGGGTACAGTAATGCACGGCCATCAATTAAAGTAACGCAGAGCCGTATCGCAAAAAATGGCCTGGTCATTAAGGGGTTGTATCTTACGGTCTAGAAGTGGTTAACCTAAGGTCTCTAAAGAAGACACAGGGCCACCCAATGAAGTTGGACAAGAGGCAGTTCAATCCTAAACTGCTTAAGGGGGTTCTTTACTGTTGAAGTAGTAAAAAACGTGGAACTCCCTTCCAGAGATATATAAATATATGTGTGTACTGCTCTGTATGTTTGTAATAAAGTGGGATTGAAGTCTAACACTAAGGGACAGATTTGTAAAACAATTTGCTTTGCAAATGTTTAACATTCATGCTAGGATTACAAATTATTCCTGTTGTGTTTGTAAAATGTGTGTAATAGTTTCCTTGTTGCCATTTACTGGACGATTGTAACAACCCCCAAAATTTGTTCCTAAGAGTAAAATAGCTAAAGAATATTTGACCATGAGAGTTAATAGACTTAAGAACATTTGACCATGAGAGTTAATAGACTTAAGAACATTTGACCATGAGAGTTAATAGACTTAAGAACATTTGACCATGAGAGTTAATAGACTTAAGAACATTTGACCATGAGAGTTAATAGACTTAAGAACATTTGACCATGAGAGTTAATAGACTTAAGAACATTTAACCTGCAGTGGACATTGTGTGAGGAAGATTTCTGCGCTATGTGTGGTCTATGGAGAACCTTAGACATACAGCCGAACTAATAGGGCCTGGACAAACCTTCAGCTGCAAAGTGAATTGAAATATTTAGGAGTGTTATTTTTACCACCCTAAATGTGAAAGCTTTTTCTTGGTTGTTAAAGAGTCAGCACATACTAGTATCCTAACAACCAGTGACTAATCTCCGTGACGTGTCTCGGCAGCGCTGTTGTTTTTTTTTTTTTGCCAGGTCGATGGATGATGATGGATGTACATTCTGGGACATTGGGGTACTTTTTTTGGTGAATGAGCAGGGGTACTACGGTATTTACTCATTCGCATGGAAGGACAATATTTGGAGGCCCCCTATTTTACATGGGAACTTCCAGATTCTAATAAGCCCCACTCCCTGCAGAACCCCACAACTACCAGGTCAAGATTGTTGAGAAGAGACCCTTGCTCTTGTTGGCCAATCAACATGGGGACAGGGTGCTTTTCCAGAGGTCCCCCTGGAAAGCCACATCTCCCTTATATTGAGGGCATGTAGCCTTGCTCACAGATCCCTGGGGGATCTTGCAACCTTCAATACAAATACATAATAACATATACAGAGAATCTTTACAGAAAGAATAATTAAATTTAGATTACACTGTAATCCTCCACTGCCAAATAAAACTAACGCTTATAAAAAAATTTAGTGCAAAGCTACAGCCAAGATTTATGGTTCGGCATAATAAGAAATGTTATAAATATATTAAAAAAAATTGTTAGAATATGCTAGGGAACGCAGTGTTTATATATTTTATTGTTAGATCAGGATTAGAAAAGAACACATTTCAATATACCAACCATTCATCATGTGACAAGCAACACCGAGAATTGAATTTTCAACTAAATAAGAAATACAGGCATAAAGGACAAATACATATAAACACTATTCTTCATGAATGATGATCTTGTAATAAATCAGCTGTTTCTCAGGTAGCTTGCAGAAGATGGATTTAGCTAATTTATAGAAGCAGTTATTGCGCCAGGATATTGTTAGCTTCTATTTTGGTGCTTGCCTGACAAAGAGAAAACTGTCATTGTGTTCATGTCTAGGAATATTAACATGACTGAGGAAATGTTTTTTTTTTTTTTTTTTTTTTTTTGCATTTTAGTCTGTGGTGAATTGATGTAAGACATTTACGGGCCTTCCATGACCTTCAGTTGCTGAGAAGAGTTCATCAAGATGTGGTAAAATAAACTGATGTGATTACCTTTCCCCAAGAACATTACAAATATAACACATCTAAACATTTTTATATCCAAGAGCATTACAGAGCTATTTTTCAATATGTGCCAAAATACGACAAAGCTGCCAGATCTATCCTTCCCTGTATATTTCTCATATGACAGAACATTACAGAGCTACCTTTTCATGTGAGTTCAGCCAATGACAGAGCAATATAGAGCTATCCTTCTCTGTGTGTTTCACATAAGATGGAGTAGTGCAGAGCTGCCCTTTCCTATGTGTTTCACATACAGCATGGCAGAGCATTAGTAAGACCTCATCTGGAATATGCAATTCCGTTTTGGGCACAGTTTATAAAAAGGATATTGGGGAACGGGACAAAGTGCAGAGAAGAAAACAAACTGATAAAAGGCATGGAGGGGCTCAGCTTTGAGGAAAGATTAGCTGAACTGAATTTATTCTCTGTTGAGAAAAGGCGAATTAGGGGGGGATAGGATCAACATGTAAAAATACTTATGTGGTCTATATAGTAAACTTGGTGTTATTCAAGTTATTTAAGTTAATAAAGTGAAAGTGGTTGTAAAGGCCCAAGTTTTTTTCACCTAAGCCCCCTCTTGATCCAGCGATGTCCATGAGAGCCTTGCCTCTCCGGGGACTTGCGCTCCTGATTGGCTTTTGGCAGCAGTTGGAGCCATTGGCTTCCACTTCTGTCAATCACAGTCAGTGAGCCAATCAGGAGATAGAGGGGTCAGGGCAAAGCCGCAGCTCCATGTGAATGAACATACAGAGCCGCGGGTCAGCTTGGGTGCCCCCATAGCAAGCTGCTTGCTGTGTGGGCACCTGGCAGGAGGGAGGAGAGCCAGCATGGACCCGAGAAGAGGATCGGGGCTGCTCTGTGCAAAACCACTGCACAGAGCAGGTAAGTATAACATGTTATTTAATTAAAAAAAAAAAAACTAGACTTTTATATCGCTTGAAGTTATTCAGTTTAAAGTCATAGCAAAGAACAGTGAGGCACCCTTTACATTTAACCTTCACATACAGAAAGGCTTTTTTACCATAAGAGCTGTGAAAATGTGGAAAAGATGCCCTCAATAACTGGTTGTGGCCAGTGTATTCCACAAAGGATTGAGCATTACTGAGCCATTGTTCCCTGTGTGTTCCATATAAGATAGAGAATTACAGAGCTATCCTTCCCTGTGTGTTCAGCATATGATGAGGCATTACAGAGTCATCCATCCCTGAATGTTCCACATAAGACAAAGCTTTGTGGACATATTCTTCCCTGTGTGTTCCTCACAGGATAGAGAATTGAAGAGCTATCCTTTCCTGTGTGTCCCACATTAGAAGAGCATTGTGAAGCTATCCTTCCCAGTGTGCCCCTTACAGGATAGCGCATTTCATAGCAATCCTTTCCCGAGTGTTCTACATTAGAATGGAGCATTATGGAGATATCTGTCACTGTGTGTCCCTCACAGAATAGTGCATTGAATAGCTGTCCTTTCCTGAGTGTTCCACATAAGATGGATCATTGCAGAGCTACCCTCCCCTGCATGTTCCACATATATGAAGCAGCACAATGGATTTGTGGTTAGCACATTTGCCTTACAGCACTGGGGTCCTTGGTAGGGTTGAGCGGACACCTAGATGTCCGTGTTCGACGGGTTCGGCCGAACTTTTAAAAAAAGTCCGGGTCCGTGTCCCGGACTTTTACCGAACTTTTCCCGGACACCGAACCCCATTGAAGTCAATGGGGACCCGAACTTTAAGGCACTAAAATGGCTCTAAAACACCAAAGGAAAGGGCTAGAGTGCTGCAAATGGCAGCAAAACGTAATTAAGAGCATGGCAAGTGCTCTGCAAACAAATGTGGATAGGGAAATAACTTAAAACAACAAAAAAAAACAGAAAAATAAAACAATGTTCTTCTTCATCTCTGAAGGACGAGGCCCATATGGAGTAGGAGGGAGGTTGAGGTGGTGGTGGATGTGGCGGTGACATAGGCGTGCGCACAGGGTGTGCTGGGTGTGCCTGGGCACACCCTAATCACCTAGGGCACATAGCATTGCCAGTGAGGAGATGGGAAAGATCTCCCTGGGACCTGCTCTGCTCTATTTCTCCTTGCCTACAGGTACATGGCCCCGATACATTACTCTCCCTGCTGGCAAACACATGCATGTGTATTTCAACTTTGGGGTGCACACCTTAATGCAATAGGCTGCGCACACCTATGGGCGGTGTAGGTGGAAGCGGCGGTGGAGGAGGACCAGGGCCGGATTAACAGCATCATGGGCTTGGTGCTGAGGATTTTGAAGGGCCTTAAGGGCCGTGCCTTGCCATGCACCCAGAGGAGGAAGGGTGCAGCCATGCATGCCTAATTCAACATGGGATGCTGTCTCTGAAGCCCATAAACACATCCATGCATCGCCAACTGTCCCTCCTTGTCCGGCCTTCACGCTGTGTGGGGAGGTTCTGAGGGTGCTGCCTGGGGAAGCAAGCATAGAAGCCAGACTTCTGTGTTTACAAGTGACAGAAGAGCGGTAACAGTGAATATGGCCAACCCGGGGCCTATATAAAAGGTAGGGGCCTGGAGCTGCAGCTCCAATAGCCCCTACATTAATCTGGCCCTGAGGAGGAGGACGAGGTAGCCAACACTGCTTCTTTTCAAAAATTTTAAATGAGGGTACACCCCAAAAGAGTGAGAAAGAGCAAAAATGGAACAATGGGTGGGTAAGGTCGGTATCCATTGCTATTCTGCATAAGGTACGGAAAAGTCCCGTGGGATCCATGCCTGGTTCATTTTAATGAACGTGAGCTTGTCCACATTGTCTCTGGACAGGCGGCTGCGCTTGTCTGTTATAACGCCCCCAGCCGTGCTAAATACCCGTTCAGATAATACACTGGCTGCAGGGCACGCCAGCACCTCCAAGGCGTAAAGGGCAAGCTCAGGCCATGTGCCCAATTTGGAGACCCAGAAGTTGAAGGGGGCAGACCCGTCATTCACTACATGTAGGCGTGTGCACACATACTGCTCCACCATGTTGGTAAAATGCTGCCTCCTGCTAAGACGTTCCATCTGAGCTGCTGGTGCTGCTGTTTGTTGTGGCGTGCTGACAAAGCTTTTCCACATTTCGGCCATGCTAACCCTGCCTTCTGAGGTGCTGGCGGTGCCCTGGTTGCGTTGGCGACCTCCTCCTCCTCCTCCTCTGCCTTGTGCTTCCACTGTGGCCCCGCTGTCAGATGGGAATGCCAGCAGCATGGCGTCTACCAGCGTGCGCTTGTACTCGCGCATCTTGCGATCGCGCTCCAGTGAGTGAATTAAGGACGGTACGTTGTCCTTGTAACGGGGATCCAGCAGCGTGGCCACCCAGTAATCAGCACAAGTTAGAATGTGGGCAACTCGGCGGTCGTTGTGGAGACACTGCAGCATGTAATCGCTCATGTGTGCCAGGCTGCCCAGAGGCAACAAAAGGCTGTCCTCTGTGGGAGGTGTATCGTCCGTGTCCTCTGTATCCCCCCAGCCACGCACCAGTGATGGCCATGAGCTGGCCTGGGTGCCACCCTGCTGTGAACATGGTTCCATCTCCTCCTCCAGCTCCTCCTCCTCCTCATCCTCCTCATCCTCCAGAACTGTGCCCCTGCTGGACAATTGCGTCCCTGGCGTTTGCGTGTGCAGGAACCCACCCTCGGAGCCCCTTGCGAATGACTGCCCTGAAAGCCTTGGAAATGTTACCTCTTCATCCTCCTCCTCCTCCTCATCCTGTGCCACATCCTCTTCCATCATCGCCCGAATTGTTTTTTCAAGGAGGCATAGAAGTGGGATAGTTAAGCTGAGAACGGCGTCATTGCCACTGGCCATGTTGGTGGAGTACTCAAAACAGCGCAACAAGGCACACAGGTCTCGCATGGAGGCCCAGTTATTGGTGGTGAAGTGGTGCTGTTCCGCAGAGCGACTCACGCGTGCGTGCTGCAGCTGAAACTCCACTATGGCCTGCTGCTGCTCGCACAGTCTTTCCAGCATGTGCAAGGTGGAGTTCCACCTTGTGGGCACGTCACATATGAGGCGGTGAGCGGGAAGGCCGAAGTTACGCTGCAGCGCTGCCAGGCGAGCAGCAGCAGGGTGAGAACGCCGAAAGTGCGCACAAACGGCCCGCACTTTCTGCAGCAGCTCTGACATATCGGGGTAGTTTTTAAGGAACCTCTGCACCACCAAATTCAGCACATGCGCCAGGCAAGGGATGTGCGTCAAACCGGCTAGGCCCAGAGCTGCTATGAGATTTCGCCCGTTATCGCACACCACCAGGCCGGGCTTGAGGCTCGCTGGCAGCAACCACTCATTTGTCTGCTGTTCCATGCTCCTCCACAACTCCTGCGCGGTGTGTGGTTTGTCCCCCAAACAGGCAAGTTGTAAAACTGCCTGCTGTCGTTTACCCCTGGCCGTGCTGAAGTTGGTGGTGAAGGTGTTACGCTGTCCGGATGAGGAGGCGGTAGAGGATGAGGAAGCGGAGTAGGAGGAGTTAGGAACAGGAGGCAAACTGAAGCGCCCTGCAATCCTCGGTGGTGGAAGGACATGCGCCAAATTGCTATCCGCCTCAGGCCCATCCGCCACTGCATTTACCCAGTGTGCCGTTAGGGAGATATAACGCCCCTGACCGTGCTTACTGGTCCACGTATCCGTAGTTAGGTGGACCTTGGCACAGATGGCGTTGCGCAGTGCACACCTGATATTTTCCCCCACTTGGTTGTGCAGGGAAGGGATGGCTTGCCTGGAAAAGTAGTGGCGGCTGGGCACGACGTACTGTGGGACAGCCACCGACATAAGGTTTTTAAAACTGTGCGTCTCCACCAGACGGAATGACAGCATTTCAAAGGCCAATAATTTTGAAATGCTGGCATTCAGGGCCAGGGATCGCGGGTGGGTAGGGGGGTACTTCCTCTTCCTCTCAAGTGTTTGGGAGATGGAAAGCTGAACGCTTCCACGGGACATTGTGGAGATGGTTGTTGGTGACCCAGGTGGTAGTGTTGCTGACAGATCGTCTGTTTGCGGGGTGGCAGGTGCCGGTATCACTACAGATGTGGCTGGAGCGGCCGAGACTGCAGCAGAAGAGGAAGCAGGATGAGCCAGAGACGTTTCTTGGTTTTGAAGGTGTGTACTCCACTGCAGCTCGTGCTTTGCACTTAGATGCCTGATCATGCAGGTTGTGCTCAGGTTGAGAAGGTTTATGCCTCGCTTCAAGCTCTGATTGCACAGGGTGCAAACCACTCGTGTCCTGTCATCAGCACATTTTCTAAAGAACTTCCACGCTAGAGAACTCCTTTGAGCTGACTTTGGTGCGCTCGTTCCCATGCTGCGTTGGGCAGTAGCGGGCGTAGTGTCTAGGGCACGGCCGCTCCGCTTCTGCACCCTGCTCCCTCTTCTGCTGTGCTGGTGGCTCTGTGCGACCACCGCCTCTTCCTCCAAACTACTCAGGTCACCTGCATGACGTTCATTCCATGTGGGGTCGAGGACCTCATCGTCCTCCACATCATCTTCCACCCAGTCTTCACCCCTGCCCTCCTTGTCGGTCTCCACAATGCTGAACGCCGCAGCAGTTGGCACCTGCGTTTCGTCATCATCGGAGACGTGCTGCGATGATCCTTGCATGTACTCATCTTGAGAAATAAGTGGTTGGGCATCGCTGCACTCAATCTCTTCCACTTCTGGGGCAGGGCTAGGTGGATGGCCCTGGGAAACCCTGCTGACAGAGTCCTCAAAAAGAATAAGAGACTGCTGTATGGCTTGGGGCTCAGACTGCTGGCCTGATTTGCAAGGGGGTGAGGTGAAAGACGGTTGGACATTGGCTGCAGGTGCCAACTCTGACCTTTCTGCAGTAGACTGGGTGGGAGACAATGTGAAGGAACTGGAGGCACTGTCAGCAGCAAACCAATCTACTATCGCCTCAACTTGTTCTGGCCTCATCACTTCTAGGGGCGTTTGATGCCCTACCAAATACTGATGCAGGTTCTGTCGCCTACTCACACTTGAGGAAGGTGTTTCACTTGTGCGTGTAGCTGGCACAGATCGACCACGTCCTCTCCTTGCAACAGGAGCTCTACCAGCAGCACCACGACCCAGGCCACGGCCCTTATTTGACGGTCTCCTCATATTTCTGTAATTTAAGATCTTGCCCTAGAAAGGTTTTTATTGAATAGCGGAATAGGAAATATGATCCAAAAAAGTGTATGTATCTCGCACGTACAAAACCACACTAGGCCCCAATTACTATTGTTTCTACCCCTAAAAGGATGGATGAGGAGTAGGAGGAGTATGGAAAAGACAGCACCCTCAAATCTTCAGAAGTATGAGATGAACCCCAAAAACTTGGAAAGGTGGATCTCACACGTACCGACAGACTATCCCGCAATTCAATTGATCCTCAAAGGTTTTTATTGAATAGCGGAATAGGAAATATGATCAAAAAAAGTGTATGTATCTCGCACGTACACAACCACACTAGGCCCCAATTACTATTGTTTGTACCCCTAAAAGGATGGATGAGGAGTAGGAGGAGGAGTATGGAACAGGCAGCACCCTCAAATCTTCAGAAGTATGAGATGAACCCCAAAAACTTGGAAAGGTGGATCTCACACGTACCGACACAGACTATCCCGCAATTCAATTGATCCTCAAAGGTTTTTATTGAATAGCGGAATAGGAAATATGATCAAAAAAAGTGTATGTATCTCGCACGTACACAACCACACTAGGCCCCAATTACTATTGTTTGTACCCCTAAAAGGCTAGATGAGGAGTAGGGGGGGTATGGAACAGGCAGCACCCTCAAACCTTCAGAAGTATGAGATGAACCCCAACAACTTGGAAAGGTGGATCTCTCTCACACGTACCAACACAGACTATCCCCCAATTTAACTGATCCCCAAAGGTTTTTGATTAAATAGCGGAATAGAAAATATGATCCAAAAAAAGTGTATGTATATCACACGTACACAACCACACTGGGCCCCAATTACTATTGTTTGTACCCCTAAAAGGCTAGATGAGGAGTAGGGGGAGTATGGAACAGGCAGCACCCTCAAACCTTCAGAAGTATGAGATGAACCCCAACAACTTGGAAAGGTGGATCTCTCTCACACGTACCAACACAGACTATCCCCCAATTTAACTGATCCCCAAAGGTTTTTGATTAAATAGCGGAATAGAAAATATGATCCAAAAAAAGTGTATGTATATCACACGTACACAACCACACTAGGCCCCAATTACTATTGTTTGTACCCCTAAAAGGCTAGGAGTAGGGGGAGTATGGAACAGGCAGCACCCTCAAACCTTCAGAAGTATGAGATGAACCCCAACAACTTGGAAAGGTGGATCTCTCTCACACGTACCAACACAGACTATCCCCCAATTTAACTGATCCCCAAAGGTTTTTGATTAAATAGCGGAATAGAAAATATGATCCAAAAAAAGTGTATGTATATCACACGTACACAACCACACTAGGCCCCAATTACTATTGTTTGTACCCCTAAAAGGCTAGATGAGGAGTAGGGGGGGTATGGAACAGGCAGCACCCTCAAACCTTCAGAAGTATGAGATGAACCCCAACAACTTGGAAAGGTGGATCTCTCTCACACGTACCAACACAGACTATCCCCCAATTTAACTGATCCCCAAAGGTTTTTGATTAAATAGCGGAATAGAAAATATGATCCAAAAAAAGTGTATGTATATCACACGTACACAACCACACTAGGCCCCAATTACTATTGTTTGTACCCCTAAAAGGCTAGATGAGGAGTAGGGGGGGTATGGAACAGGCAGCACCCTCAAACCTTCAGAAGTATGAGATGAACCCCAACAACTTGGAAAGGTGGATCTCTCTCACACGTACCAACACAGACTATCCCCCAATTTAACTGATCCCCAAAGGTTTTTGATTAAATAGCGGAATAGAAAATATGATCCAAAAAAAGTGTATGTATATCACACGTACACAACCACACTGGGCCCCAATTACTATTGTTTTTACCCCTAAAAGGCTAGATGAGGAGTAGGGGGAGTATGGAACAGGCAGCACCCTCAAACCTTCAGAAGTATGAGATGAACCCCAACAACTTGGAAAGGTGGATCTCTCTCACACGTACCAACACAGACTATCCCCCAATTTAACTGATCCCCAAAGGTTTTTGATTAAATAGCGGAATAGAAAATATGATCCAAAAAAAGTGTATGTATATCACACGTACACAACCACACTAGGCCCCAATTACTATTGTTTGTACCCCTAAAAGGCTAGGAGTAGGGGGAGTATGGAACAGGCAGCACCCTCAAACCTTCAGAAGTATGAGATGAACCCCAACAACTTGGAAAGGTGGATCTCTCTCACACGTACCAACACAGACTATCCCCCAATTTAACTGATCCCCAAAGGTTTTTGATTAAATAGCGGAATAGAAAATATGATCCAAAAAAAGTGTATGTATATCACACGTACACAACCACACTAGGCCCCAATTACTATTGTTTGTACCCCTAAAAGGCTAGATGAGGAGTAGGGGGAGTATGGAACAGGCAGCACCCTCAAACCTTCAGAAGTATGAGATGAACCCCAACAACTTGGAAAGGTGGATCTCTCTCACACGTACCAACACAGACTATCCCCCAATTTAACTGATCCCCAAAGGTTTTTGATTAAATAGCGGAATAGAAAATATGATCCAAAAAAAGTGTATGTATATCACACGTACACAACCACACTAGGCCCCAATTACTATTGTTTGTACCCCTAAAAGGCTAGATGAGGAGTAGGGGGGGTATGGAACAGGCAGCACCCTCAAACCTTCAGAAGTATGAGATGAACCCCAACAACTTGGAAAGGTGGATCTCTCTCACACGTACCAACACAGACTATCCCCCAATTTAACTGATCCCCAAAGGTTTTTGATTAAATAGCGGAATAGAAAATATGATCCAAAAAAAGTGTATGTATATCACACGTACACAACCACACTAGGCCCCAATTACTATTGTTTGTACCCCTAAAAGGCTAGATGAGGAGTAGGGGGGGTATGGAACAGGCAGCACCCTCAAACCTTCAGAAGTATGAGATGAACCCCAACAACTTGGAAAGGTGGATCTCTCTCACACGTACCAACACAGACTATCCCCCAATTTAACTGATCCCCAAAGGTTTTTGATTAAATAGCGGAATAGAAAATATGATCCAAAAAAAGTGTATGTATATCACACGTACACAACCACACTAGGCCCCAATTACTATTGTTTGTACCCCTAAAAGGCTAGATGAGGAGTAGGGGGGGTATGGAACAGGCAGCACCCTCAAACCTTCAGAAGTATGAGATGAACCCCAACAACTTGGAAAGGTGGATCTCTCTCACACGTACCAACACAGACTATCCCCCAATTTAACTGATCCCCAAAGGTTTTTGATTAAATAGCGGAATAGAAAATATGATCCAAAAAAAGTGTATGTATATCACACGTACACAACCACACTAGGCCCCAATTACTATTGTTTGTACCCCTAAAAGGCTAGGAGTAGGGGGAGTATGGAACAGGCAGCACCCTCAAACCTTCAGAAGTATGAGATGAACCCCAACAACTTGGAAAGGTGGATCTCTCTCACACGTACCAACACAGACTATCCCCCAATTTAACTGATCCCCAAAGGTTTTTGATTAAATAGCGGAATAGAAAATATGATCCAAAAAAAGTGTATGTATATCACACGTACACAACCACACTAGGCCCCAATTACTATTGTTTGTACCCCTAAAAGGCTAGATGAGGAGTAGGGGGAGTATGGAACAGGCAGCACCCTCAAACCTTCAGAAGTATGAGATGAACCCCAACAACTTGGAAAGGTGGATCTCTCTCACACGTACCAACACAGACTATCCCCCAATTTAACTGATCCCCAAAGGTTTTTGATTAAATAGCGGAATAGAAAATATGATCCAAAAAAAGTGTATGTATATCACACGTACACAACCACACTAGGCCCCAATTACTATTGTTTGTACCCCTAAAAGGCTAGATGAGGAGTAGGGGGGGTATGGAACAGGCAGCACCCTCAAACCTTCAGAAGTATGAGATGAACCCCAACAACTTGGAAAGGTGGATCTCTCTCACACGTACCAACACAGACTATCCCCCAATTTAACTGATCCCCAAAGGTTTTTGATTAAATAGCGGAATAGAAAATATGATCCAAAAAAAGTGTATGTATATCACACGTACACAACCACACTAGGCCCCAATTACTATTGTTTGTACCCCTAAAAGGCTAGATGAGGAGTAGGGGGAGTATGGAACAGGCAGCACCCTCAAATCTTCAGAAGTATGAGATTGTGTTCACTGTACCCCACAAAGATTGAGTTCACTGCACCCCACAATGATTGTGTTCACTGCACCCCACAAAGATTGTGTTCACTGCACCTCACAAAGATTGTGTTCACTGTACCCCCCAAAGATTGTGTTCACTGCACCCCACAAAGATTCTGTTCACTGTACCCCACAAAGATTGTGTTCACTGCACCCTAAAAGGATGTTGTTCACTGCACCCCACAAAGATTGTGTTCACTGCACCCTAAAAGGATGTTGTTCACTGCACCCCAAAAAGATTGTGTTCACTGTACCCCCCAAAGATTGTGTTCACTGCACCCCACAAAGATTGTGTTCACTGCACCCCAAAAAGATTGTGTTCACTGTACCCCCCAAAGATTGTGTTCACTGCACCCCAAAAAGATTGTGTTCACTGTACCCCCCAAAGATTGTGTTCACTGCACCCCACAAAGATTCTGTTCACTGTACCCCACAAAGATTGTGTTCACTGCACCCCAAAAAGATTGTGTTCACTGTACCCCCCCAAAGATTGTGTTCACTGCACCCCACAAAGATTCTGTTCACTGCACCCCACAAAGGATTTTGTTCACTGCACCCCAAAAAGATTGTGTTCACTGCACCCCAAAAAGGATTTTGATCACTGCACCCCAAAAAGGATGTTGTTCACTGCACCCCAAAAATGATTTTGTTCACTCCACCCCAAAAAGATTGTGTTCACTGCACCCCACAAAGATTGTGTTCACTGCACCCCAAAAAGATTGTGTTCACTGTACCCCCCAAAGATTGTGTTCACTGCACCCCACAAAGATTCTGTTCACTGTACCCCACAAAGATTGTGTTCACTGCACCCCAAAAAGATTGTGTTCACTGCACCCCAAAAAGGATGTTGTTCACTGCACCCCAAAAAGGATGTTGTTCACTCCACCCCAAAAAGATTGTGTTCACTGCACCCCACAAAGATTGTGTTCACTGCACCCCAAAAAGATTGTGTTCACTGCACCCCAAAAATGATTTTGTTCACTGCACCCCAAAAAGGATTTTGTTCACTGCACCCCAAAAAGGATGGTGTTCACTCCACCCCAAAAAGATTGTGTTCACTGCACCCCAAAAAGATTGTGTTCACTGCACCCCACAAAGGATTTTGTTCACTGCACCCCAAAAAGATTGTGTTCACTGCACCCCAAAAAGGATGTTGTTCACTGCACCCCAAAAAGGATTTTGTTCACTGCACCCCAAAAAGATTGTGTTCACTGCACCCCACAAAGGATTTTGTTCACTGCACCCCACAAAGATTGTGTTCACTGCACACCAAAAAGGATTGTGTTCACTGCACACCAAAAAGATTTTGTTCACTGCACCCCAAAAAGATTGTGTTCACTGCAGCCCAAAAAGATTGTGTTCACTGCAGCCCAAAAAGATTGTGTTCACTGCAGCCCAAAAAGATTGTGTTCACTGCAGCCCAAAAAGATTGTGTTCACTGCAGCTCACACACAGAAAAATGGATGTGGATCACTGACACCTGCCTATCTCCAATCCCACACCACACAGCAATATCGATTGTAGTTTGTAGAACACAGTTTCCCTAAAATTCAGCAGACTCTGTCCCTAACAGGATTGAGAAGAGATCGTAGATCAGGATTGAGTGCAGATTCACCCCACCCCCCACACAGCAATATCGATTGTAGTTTGTAGAAGACACTGACCCTATAATTCAGCAGACTCTATCCCTAAAATGCCTACAACTCGCCCTGCCTAAACACTCCGACCTGTCCCTCAATTCTATCCGGACACAAATGGTTTTTTCCTGCCTATCTTTCCCTAATCAGCAGCCAGCACATTGATGTGTGCTCTGTCCCTTAGCTAAGCAGCAGAATGACGCTGCTGCGGCGGCTGCCTCGAACTTATAAAGACTTGGTCACATGCTTCAGCCGGCCAATCACAGCTACTAAGACATTTGCAGGCATGGCTGGGATGGCTTAAGGCACACCAGTTAAACGATTGTTGATTGGCTGTTGAAAGCCCGCCATGAAAAGAGCGCCAAAGCATGCAAAACCCGGAAATAAAACGACCGAACACGGATTTTTACCCGAACATACAGTAAAGTGTCCGTGTCCGTGTTCGGGTAAAAAAAATCCAATTATTCGGTACGAACACGAATAATACAGTCCGTGTTCGCTCAACACTAGTCCTTGGCTTGAAGCACAGTCAGGACACCATCTGCATGAATTTTGGCTGTTCTTCCTTGATTGTCTTGATTGATTGATTGATTGTCTGTTACACGTATGATAGAACATCATTCTTCCATACACATATAATGAATAAACTCCATAATGCAGAAAGAAGTGATTAAAACAAGGAAGATTTAAAAGAGAAACCGTGATATGCAATAAAACTGAAGACAGTTTTACACTTTGAGGGTAAAAAGTAACCCACGTTTTGGAAAAGATATAAATTCAGTGCACAAGGCATATTTGCTGGTATCCCCATAGTCAAAGTGGATTTTAACCACTTGACTTTTAGAAGGTAGACAAACATGCCACAATTTAAAAAAAAATATATTTTTTTTATGTCAATTTAACCAAAAATATCAGGTTGATTGATACTAAAATCCAAAGCAAACAAAAAGGCTTAAAAACATCTGCCTATTGTAAAAGTGAACAAACCCCTTACGTTCATAGTCCCATCAACAGCATGTACATGTGCAGTACATACAAAATACATTTCAGGGCCCACACTTTCCCATAGTCTGTGACATTGTCTACCTGCTAGTATGGCTTGGGGTATGTGCACTGATTCTGCTTATTTTTAGTTCTTTTATTTCTGCTATGAGGGACTCAGATTTATTTTTTTACACACAGTGGAAGGGAACTTGCTAAAACTAGAGCGTGCAAAATCTGGTGCAGTTTTGCATAGAAACCAATCAGCTTCCAGGTTTTTTTTTGTCAAAGCTCAGTTGAACCAGCTTAAGTTAGAATTTGATTGGCTACCATGCACAGCTGCATTAGATTCTAAGGGCTCTAGTTTTAGGGCTCTTTCACACACTCCGTCCGTTGGACGGAGTCCGTTTTTCTCAGCGGGGGATCGAGCCGCCGATCCCCCGTTGAGCAGCAGGAGGACAGCTGTGTCTCCTCGCTGTGTGCGGAGACACAGCTGACAGTTCCCCATGCATCTCTATGGGGGAAATCGGATGTCAACGGACCGTCAGTCCATTCTCACCCGATCCCATCCGATCCGATCCGCTGGACGGATGGAAAATAGGGTTTCCATCCGTCCAGATTTGACGGATCGGATCGGGTCGGATGTCAGCGGACGTGTCTCCGCTGACATCCGATGCCCCATAGGAATGCATGGGGGGACCGTTCAGATCCGCCAAAAAAACGAACAGGCGGATCTGAACGGTCCGCCTGTGTGAAAGGGGCCTTAGTAAATCTCCCCCTAAACCCTCGTATACTTTACAGCCAAGGAAGCTGCCATCTTAGTCTCTGTATGATCTGCAGTTGCATATATGATCAGTTACCATTTGATGGCTTGACAGTTGGGTCGAGAATTAAAGCAAACTAAACATTTATTAATGGCATGCCTTGAATTTAAGACCTCGTTTCTACTTGCTGTTTGGGGGGCGGCAAATAGGTAGTGGAGGGAGATGTTTACATGCCACAGCCGCAATGCTTCGCTTTGCACCTGTGTCTAAATTGACCCAACATGTAACAATCAGTGGGTGGCAAGCCTGCTGAATGCTACACATGCAAGTCAATGGGGCAGTGCCACAATGGCAAAAATGGGGTTAAACAGGCGGTGAGGAGGAGTCACATCGCTTTCTCACTGCCTGTCATTATTTTATTGAGCGCGGTCTGAAAGCACACGAGGATGTACGGTGGCAAAAATGGCTCTTCTGTGCCAGATCACATAGCTAATGAAGGATAGGGGACATGTGCGCTCCGCTTCTGCTGTGATTTGTCACAACAGAAGCCGAACAGTGGGTGCTGGCCAATGGTGGATGTCCGCCAGCACCAGTCGATCATCGGGAAAACAAGTTGTAAATGTAAACAAGGCAGAGCTCTGTTCTGATAGGGGGAAGCAATGGATTTTCTTTCCCTACAAAGCAGGGAATGACATTCATCACTTTCCTTAGTGAAAGCACCACACATAGTAAACACAAACACTGACTAGCACTGGAGTATACAAGAGAGAGACGGGAAAAGTCCTGTTCGGGGTTTACACATCTTCCAGGCTCCTCTCATACACATTCAGGGATCTCTAATCCATGGTTAAGTTCAGGTCTTGGTCCTCTTCCATGGGCCAATTTATACTCACCTGAGACCGGCAGGCAGAACTCTCAGCCTGGGAACCAGACAAGGACTGTCTGTGAGAGCTGAAAAGGTTGGCGAAAGCTAACAAGTTGTATCTGTGGAAGCTGACAAGCTGTGGGCTTGTTCGGACTATCAATTAGGACCTGTATTTTTGTATAGTTAGTGCCAGGATATGGCTAGGTTTTTGTTTTGCTATTATTTGCCCTGTTTATTTTCTGAGATGCTGTACAGCACCTGTGAATAGACTTGAATATAGCACCAATAAACACCGCACTATTTTGTCACTACCTCCTTGGATTTGGTATCTGTGCTTGAGAGACTGCTTATCCCAGGGTGCTTTTACCTGCTACCTATTTACCCGCTCACACTAGGCACACATTTAACCCTTTGATCGTCCTAGCTGTTTAACCCCTTCCCAGCCAGTGTCATTAGTATAGTGACAGTGCATATTTTTAGCACTGATCACTGTATTAGTGTCACTGATTCCCACAACAGTGTCAGTCAGTGTCAGAATGTTCACCGCAATATTGCAGTCCCGTAATAAGTCACTGATCACCATCATTACTAGTAGAAAAAATGAATACATAAAAATTCCAGTATACAGGTGCATCTCAAAAATGTGAATATCATCAAAAAGTTAATTTATTTCAGTAATTCAATTCAAAAAGTGAAACTCATACATTATATCATAGATATATTACACACAGAGTGATATATTCCAGGCACTTCTTTATTTTTATTTAGATGATTATGGCTTACAGCTAGCACAAACATTCAGTTTCTCAGGAAATTAGAATATTGTGAAAAATTTCAATATTGTAGTCTCATGGTGTCATACTTTAATCAGCTAATTAACTCTAAATGCCTGTAAAGGTTTCCTGAGCCTTTAAATGATCTCTCAGTTTGGTTTAGTAGGCTACACAATCATGGGGAAGACTGCTGACTTGACAGTTTCCTGAAGACAGTCATTGACACCTGACACCCTCCACAAGGAGGGTAAGTCACAAAAGGTCATTGCTAAAGAAGCTGACTGCTCACAGAATGCATATTAATGGAAAGTTGAGTGGAAGGAAAACGTATGGTAGAAAAAGCTGCACAAGCAACAGGGATAACTTCAGTCTTGAGAGGATTGTGAAGCAAAGGCCATTCAAAAATTTGGGGGAGGTTCACAAGGAATGGACTACCACTGGTGTCAGTGCTTCAAGAGCCACCACACACAAACCTATCCAGGACATGTGTTACAACTGTCGCATCCCTTGTGTCAAGCCTCTCCTGAACCAGAGGCAACGTCAGAAGCGTATTACCTGGGCTAAGGAGAAAAAGGACTTGACTGTCGCCCAAAGTACGAATTTCACTTTATGAATTGAATTACTGAAATAAATTAACTTTTTGATGATATTCAAATTTTTTGAGATGCACCTGTATATCCTATAGTTTGTAGACGCTATAACTTGAGCGCAAATCAATCAATATACGTTTTACCACAAATACGTGGCAGAATACATATTGGCCTAAATGTATGAAGAAATTCGATTTTTTACATTTTTTTTATTTGCTTTGTTTTATAGCAGAAAGTAAAAAAATATATATTGTTTTAAATTGTTGCCCTTTTTATGTTTATAGTGCATAAAATACCACCAAAAGAAAGTTTTATTTTTTGGAAAAAAAAATTCTATAAATTAAATTTATGTACAGCGTTGCAAGACCGCCCAATTGTCAGTTAACCTAACGCAATGCTGTATCGCAAAAAACGACCTGGTCGTGAAGGGCAGTAAATCTTCCGGATTGGTTAAACAGACCAAAAGGGGCAAAAGAAGAAAAGTAAAATTTTAGGGTTTACAGAACCTTTAAAGAGAAGGTAATGTAGAGAAAGTGTTCGGAAAACGAGACTTTGCTGCTATCAGGGCTCATGCACATTGTAGCTAAAAAAAAAAAAGCTGATTTTAAAGTCATTTGAGCTTTTATTTCTCTGCCTAAAAGCTTGAAGAAGCTTGTGTTTTTTTTGTTTGTGCTCCTTTGCGCGTTTTTTTTTTTTTTTTTTTTTTTAGCTTTATTGAGCGTCTTTGAGATTCTTTGAGGTTTTTTTGAGAATAGGCGTTTTTTTTTCACAAACGCTCTCCTCAGCTGATTTTATCTTTTGTGCATTTTAGAGCTTCTTTAAGCTTTTGCACGCTTTGTTGTGGTTTTTCACGCGTTTTAGCTCATTATCTGGCACTTAGGCGTCTTTTCTGCTCGAAAACTCCTCTCAAAAACACGAGTTTGGTGGGTTTTTTGTTCCTTTAAGATTATATGCCTGTAAACTTATGAAAGAGCCATAGTGTGCATGGACACATTGGCTAACAAAAAGGGGAATTTCCAGGCAGAAAAAGTGAGAGGTCAAAACAGCTCAAAAGCCTGTAGGAACAACTTCTTTGAGCTTCTTTGAGATGAGGTTTGCATAAACCCTTAGTCTTCTATATCATCCTCAATTCCGTCTTCAGTTCTTCTATATCAATTTCAATTCTGGGATGCTTTTTACAGAAGAATTTATTCTTCCAGGTTAACAAAAGCTTTCCTTCTAAGACACCATTATCTATAAATAACACCTGTGACCTGACTGTCAAGGAGCGACAGTTGCAACATGTATTCGGCTCAAAAATACGAACGAAAACTACAAGAGACAGGTAAATAGTCTTTCCAGTTGCCAGGCATAAATATGGAAGAATTATTCAAGGGACTAAATAAGTTTATTGCACTCGACCAGCATATACACATTACATTTTTGACAGCTACTGTTAGTTATGAGTAGACAGTAAGATTTTACACTTGCGTGAAAATATGTTCTGCTATTCCATTTTCTTCAAACATGCTAGAGGTTAGCTGACTATCATTCTGTTAGAAGAGATCATCATTGAATAGGCAACGTTTCAGAGCTTTTGCAGAAACAGCAAAAGGTTATTGCATCAAAAGAAAAGCAGCTCTTAAAGTCTCTTAAGGTCATATGCTTATTTGATCAGTGGTCCCCTTCCCTTTTTTTATACTTAGGGGTATCATCCGGAACTGTTATTCTCCTGCAAGCAGTCAATGATATAAGATTGTGTTATTGGTCGGTGGGTGAATCTACCTTTTTTCAGTCAAGGCACCCTTTAAATTTTTAGACAATCTTAACCACTTGCCGACCGCCGCACGACTATCTACGTCGGCGGTCAGCCCCTCACAGGCAAAGTGACGTAGGGCTATGTCACTAGCTTGTGAGGGTCTAGGGAGCGAGCGCGCGCCGCCAGAGGCACGCTCCCGCTCCCGCGTGGTCACGGACCCCCCCCACGCGTGTGACCGGCGGACCCGATGTCCGCCGGTCACTCTGCGATCGGCGGGGGAGAGGGAGAAAGTCAGGCGGCTTGTGTAAACAAGCTGCCTGTCATTCTCCCCTGTGTATGAAGGATGATCATACGGTTCTACTATGTAGAACCGTTGATCACTCTTCATACATCTGAAGCCACAGCCAATCACAGTAGAAAGCACGCCCCTAGGGACACACATAGCCCCTCCCTTTAAAAAAGTTAACCCCTTCACTGCCAGTATATTTTTACAGTAACAGTGCATATGTATAGCACTGATTACTGTAGAAATGTCACTGGTAACCCCAAAAGTGTCAAAAATGTCAGTCAAGGGTCCGATCTGTCCGCCGCAATGTCGCAGTACCGCAAAAAACATCGCAGATCGCCGCCATTACGCGTTAAAAAAAAACAACAAAAATGACAAAAATCTTTCCCTTTGTTAGTAAATGCGATAACTTTTGTGCAAACCAATCAAAATACGCTTTTTGCGATTTTTTTTACCAAACATAGGTAGCATAAAACAAATTGGCCGAAAATGTTAAAAAATTTTGATTTTTACATTTTTTTTGGGGGGGGGGGGGGATTTCATATAAAAATATGTGAAAAATATTGTTATTTTTGCAAAATTGACGCTCTTCTTTTGTTTATAGCGCGTGATCAAAAGATCGCACAGGTGATCAAATACCACCAAAAGAAAGCTCTGTTTGTGGGAAAAAAAGGACGCCAAATTTGTTTAGATACAGCCTCGCACGACCGCGCAATTGTCCGTTAAAGTCACGCAGTGCCGAATCGCAAAATACCCCCTGGTCAGGAAGGGGGTAAAATCTTCCGGGGCTTAAGTGGTTAAGGCACCCTTTAACCTATTCTCAAGGCACCCCATTCTAAAATGTAAAAAACTTCTTCTGTTAAAATTGTTTTAAAAAATATTATTCTAATAGCTTTACACAATGCAGCAACATCCACACGTAAGACACCCAACATTGAAGGTGATTTATTCTTCCAAAGAAAATACACTTTTGCATACTTGTACTACCTAGATGTCCAATGTTTCTTTTCTCCCTCAATTTCTCTCTATCAGTCAGCTAATGTCACTCCAGGGCTGAAGTAGAGGGCCACAGGAGGGTCAAAAAAGGATGTTGTGGAGGCAACAGACATCCTCCTTATTTACTGACTGATGTCATTGGTTGTTAGGATGCCAGTGTCTAGAAAGTCATAATGGTCTGTAATGAAAACCCGTTGCTTGTGTAACTTAAAGACAGGCTTGATACACTTGCTGGCTTATATACAATATTTGATCAATTTTAAGCATTTTGCCAAGGCACCACTGTAGAAACCTCAAAGTGCCTGTCAGGGTCCGGACTGGTAGCAGGAGCGGTGCAGGGAGTGGATCCGCTGTGTCAGTGAGGGATTGGCGTGGACCGTACCAGAGGATCGGTTCTAAGTAGTTACTGGTTTTCACCAGAGCCCGCCGCAAGGCGGGATGGGCTTGCTGCGGGGGTAACTACCAGGTCGTGTCCTCTGGTAGCGGCTCAACCTCACCGACTGCTGATATAGGCGTAGTACAAGAGGGACAGGCAGAGGCGTAGTCAGACGTAGCAAAGGTCAGGGCAGGCAGCACAGGTTCAGAGGCGGTAGTCGTTAGCAAAGGGTTCGGCAACAGGCAAAGGATAACACAGGTAACGCTTTCACTAAGGCAACAAGGCAACAAAGATCCGGCAAGGGCAAGAAGGGGCAGGTCACTTATATATGAAACAGGAAACAGAGAACAGGAAACAGGAAACAGAGAACAGGAAACAGGAAACAGAGAACAGGAAACAGGAAGGGAGGTTTGGACCAGGCACCGATTACTGGTGCACTGGCCCTTTATATTTCAAACAGCCGGCGCGCGCGCGCCCTATGGTGCAGGGACGCGCACACCGGGAACCACGTGAGCGGGGAGCGGAGGAGAGAGCCGGAGCGGGCACAGGTGAATGGATCTGGGACGAACGCCGTGAGCGCTCCGGTCCAGGAGCAGGGATCGGAGCGCTCAGCGTTACAGTACCCCCCCCCTTTGGTCTCCCCCTCTTTTTGGTACCCAGAAACTTGAGGATGAGGTTACGGTCCAAGATATTCTCCTCTGGCTTCCAGGATCTCTCTTCAGGACCGCAGCCCTCCCAGTCCACCAAAAAATATCTTCTCCCTCTGACTAATTTAGAGGCCAATATCTCCTGAACGGAGAAGACATCCAACGTACCGGATACAGGCGTGGGAGGAAGATTCTTGGGGGAAAAGCGATTAAAGACCGCAGGCTTGAGGAGGGAGACATGAAAACAGTTGGGAATTTTAAGGGAGGAAGGGAGATGGAGTTGGTAACACACAGGATTGATCCTCTTCTTGACCTTGTAGGGTCCCAAATAACGAGGACCAAGCTTGTAACTAGGAACCATACTTGGAGGAGAGCCAAACTCTGTCCCCAGGAACCAGGACAGGAGGAGACCGACGTTTCTTGTCCGCTTGGATTTTCATGCGGGATGAGGCCTGTAAGAGGGACAGGCGCGTCTCACGCCAGATGGCAGAAAAGTCTTGCACCAGGTCATCCACTGCAGGTACACCAGAGGAGGAGGATAACGGCAGAGGAGGCAGAGGATGACGACCGTAAACCACGAAGAAGGGAGACCTGTTGGTGGCGGAAGAGTCTTTGTGGTTATAGGAGAACTCCGCCCACGGGAGGAGGTCGACCCAATCATCTTGACGGGAGGAAACGAAGTGGCGAAGGTAGTCGCCCAAGATTTGATTGACCCGCTCTACTTGTCCGTTGGTTTGGGGGTGGTATGAAGAAGAGAAATCCAGCTTGATTTTAAGCCATCCACAAAGAGCCCTCCAGAACTTGGACACAAACTGGACTCCTCTATCGGAGACAATATGTGAAGGCAGGCCGTGTAACCGGAAGATGTGTCGGAGGAAATGCTTGGCCAACTGAGGTGCGGATGGTAAGGCTGGCAACGGGATGAAGTGCGCCATTTTCGAAAAGCGATCTACGACGACCCAAATTATAGTTTTCCCGTGAGATGGTGGTAGGTCCGTAACAAAGTCCATCGCGATATTGGACCAAGGGGTCTCTGGTATGGGAAGTGGCTGGAGAAAGCCGGGGGGTCTTTGGCGAGGGGTTTTGTCTCTGGCACATACAGAGCAGGACTGTACAAATTCAGAGATGTCCTTCTCCAAGGATGGCCACCAATATCTCCTGGAGATAAGCTGTACAGTCTTTCGGACGCCAGGATGTCCTGCGAGAAGAGAAGAATGTCCCCACTTAAGAACCTTTAGGCGAAGACGGGAGAAACATAGGTCTTTCCGGGAGGGAGGTTACGCAAGTCTATAGGTGCCACGTGACCAGACATTCCGGGGGCACAATGTGCTGTGGCTTGACTTCCTGTCCTGTGACATCAGACGAACGAGAGAGGGCATCGGCCCTGAGGTTCTTGCTAGCTGGACGAAAGTGGATCCGGAAGATAAATTTTTATGATCCATGTAGATGTTCACGGGATGTACCGATCCTTCCAGTAAATGCCGACACTCCTCCAAGGCCAGCTTGATGGCGAGTAATTCTCTATCCCCAATAGAATAATTTCTTTCAGCGGGAGAGAAAGTCTTAGAGAAAAACCCGCAAGTAACCGACTTGCCTCTCGTAGTCTTTTGCATGAG
Source organism: Pelophylax lessonae (assembly GCF_965119305.1). NCBI lineage: Eukaryota > Metazoa > Chordata > Amphibia > Anura > Ranidae > Pelophylax > Pelophylax lessonae. The sequence goes on from NC_138772.1 coordinate 221,386,658, forward strand.
CAAAGCACCAGCACCAACAGAGGAAGCGTCTACTTCCAGGTAGAACGGCTTAGTAGGATCCGGTCTGGACAGAACTGGGGCGGTGGCAAAGGCAGACTTAAGAGCGCTGAAGGCCTTCTCGGCCTGGGGCGGCCAAAATTTCGGGTTAGCCCCCTTCTTAGTTAGGGCTACAATTGGTGCCACAAGGGTGGAGTAATGCAGGATGAACTGTCTATAATAGTTCGCGAATCCGAGGAATCGCTGGATGGCCTTAAGGCCAGAGGGACGAGGCCAGTCCAGGATGGCAGACAGTTTGGCAGGATCCATTTGTAGTCCCTTGGCAGAAATGATGTAGCCCAGGAAGGGAAGACTGGTACGGTCGAACAAGCACTTTTCAAATTTAGTGTAGAGACGGTTCTTCCTGAGACGGGAGAGTACTAAGCGGACATGAGCACGGTGTTGATCCAAGTTAGTAGAGAAGATGAGGATGTCATCCAAATAGACCACGACACAGGTATAGAGCAGGTCTCGGAAAATGTCATTAACGAACTCCTGGAAGACCGCTGGAGCGTTACAGAGTCCGAAAGGCATGACTAAATACTCAAAATGCCCGTCTCGGGTATTAAAAGCCGTCTTCCACTCGTCACCCTCTCGGATGCGAATAAAGGTTATAGGCCCCTCTGAGATCCAACTTGGTGAAGTACTTGGCGCCTTGTAACCGGTCAAAGAGTTCCGTAATCAGGGGAAGAGGATAACGGTTCTTTACAGTAATGCTGTTGAGACCCCGAAAGTCTATGCAAGGCCTAAGGGTACCGTCCTTCTTCGCAACAAAGAAGAATCCTGCTCCGGCAGGAGAAGAGGACTTCCTGATAAACCCTCTCTGCAGGTTCTCCTGGATATACTCTGACATGGCTAGAGTCTCTGGAGGGGAGAGAGGATAGATTCTTCCCCTAGGCGGCGTAGTGCCAGGTTGCAAGTCAATGGGGCAGTCATATGGCCTATGTGGAGGCAACACCTCCGCTTGTTTCTTGCAAAAAACGTCTGGAAAATCCGCATATGGTTCAGGCAGACCGGGAGGAGGAGAAATAACAGGTGCAGACTTGACTCATACCGACTTGAGACATCTGCCGAAACAAGCTGAACCCCATCTTCGAACCTCTCCGGAGGTCCAATCCAGAACAGGACAATGGCGCTGGAGCCAGGGCAGACCCGAGAGGAGTTCTGAGGTGCAATGGGGTAACACAAAAACTCCAATCGCTCAGAATGCGGGACTTCGATGTCCATCTGGAGGGGTTCTGTACGGAACTGCATCATACCGTCGAGTCTCTCTCCATTAACTGTGGAGATGAAGATGGGCTTCAGTAAACGAACCACAGGGATGTTGAACTTGTTCACCAGCGAGGCGTCGATGAAGTTACCGGCTGAACCGGAATCCAGAAAGGCAGTGGCAGCAAAGGAGATTTTGGCGGAAACGGAAATCCGCACGGGGACAGTAATGCATGGAGAGGAGGTATTCACACCTAGCAACGCCTCTCCCACGTTGACTAGGTGCGGGCGTTTCACTGACACGGTTGGACGGAGAGGACAGTCCTTTAAAAAGTGCTCAGTACTGGCACAGTACAAACAAAGGTTCTCGTCTCTACGGCGGTTCCTTTCTTGCGTGGTCAGGCGAGACCGATCGACCTGCATGGCTTCCTCGGCGGGAGGCCCAGAAGAGGGTTGCGGTGGATGCTGGAATATAGGAGCCAGACGAGGAAAGCGTCTGGGACGAGCACTTCCCTTTTCCTGTAGCAGTTCCTGTAGTCGCTCAGCAAAACGCAGGTCAATCCTGGTGGCCAAATGGATGAGGTCACTCAAGTTGTAAGGGACTTCTCGTGCTGCCAGGACGTCCTTTATGGCGCTGAACAAGCCTTTCTTAAAGGTAGCCCAGAGCGCCTCGTTATTCCAGGAGAGTTCCGAAGCCAGGGTGCGGAAACGGATAGCATAGTCTCCGACAGAGGAACTCCCCTGGGACAAGTTCAATAATGCAGTCTCTGCTGAGGCAGCCCGGGCTGGCTCCTCAAAAACACTCCGGAATTCCTGAAAGAAACTCTGGACACTGGCAGTGGCAGGATTGTTGCGGTCCCAAAGTGGTGTAGCCCAGGCCAGGGCCTTCCCCGAAAGCAGACTAAGGACAAATGCCACCTTGGCTCGCTCCGAGGGGAACTGGTCAGCCGACATCTCCAGGTGAAGGGAACATTGGGATAAGAATCCGCGGCACAACTTGGGATCACCGTCGTACTTGGCCGGCATGGACAGATGAACTCTAGAAGTGGCGGCGGCCACAGGCTGCGGTGGTGAAGCAGATGCAGGCGGTGGAGGCGGCTGCTGCTGTGCTGGAAGAAGCTGCTGCAGCATGGCGGTCAACTGTGCCAGCTGTTGACCTTGCTGAGCGATCTGCTGCGACTGCTGGGCCACAACTGTAGTAAGGTCCGCGATACTAGGCAGAGGCACATCAGCGGGATCCATGGCGGATCTTACTGTCAGGGTCCGGACTGGTAGCAGGAGCGGTGCAGGGAGTGGATCCGCTGTGTCAGTGAGGGATTGGCGTGGACCGTACCAGAGGATCGGTTCTAAGTAGTTACTGGTTTTCACCAGAGCCCGCCGCAAGGCGGGATGGGCTTGCTGCGGCGGTAACTACCAGGTCGTATCCTCTGGTAGCGGCTCAACCTCACCGACTGCTGATATAGGCGTAGTACAAGAGGGACAGGCAGAGGCGTAGTCAGACGTAGCAAAGGTCAGGGCAGGCAGCACAGGTTCAGAGGCGGTAGTCGTTAGCAAAGGGTTCGGCAACAGGCAAAGGATAACACAGGTAACGCTTTTACTAAGGCAACAAGGCAACAAAGATCCGGCAAGGGCAAGAAGGGGCAGGTCACTTATATATGAAACAGGAAACAGAGAACAGGAAACAGGAAGGGAGGTTTGGACCAGGCACCAATTACTGGTGCACTGGCCCTTTATATTTCAAACAGCCGGCGCGCGCGCGCCCTATGGTGCAGGGACGCACACACCGGGAACCACGTGAGCGGGGAGCGGAGGAGAGAGCCGGAGCGGGCACAGGTGAGTGGATCTGGGACGAATGCCGCGAGCGCTCCGGTCCAGGAGCAGGGATCGGAGCGCTCAGCGTTAAAGTGCCCCAGAGTGCCTGGGCACCCTGGTTGAAAAAGGCTGATCTACATAGCTGGACGGTGTGACTGGCAGTGGATTTGCAACGTGGGGCTTTTTTTAGTTTAAATTACTTATTAAAGGACTTGACAAAAACTGTGTGTGTTTTTACATTATATTTGCATTTCACTTTTTTTCATTCACATGGTGGGGTGGTATCTGGATACCCCCTTATATCCCCTGGCAAGGTATCCTCCCCCCCTCACGCTAAGGGCATGTGCTCTAGTATGGGTCAGGATAGGGGCTCAATAAGGGCACATGCTTTGATAACTGTCTTGTGGGGATTTTTGAAAGAGACTTTTTTTCTCAATTTTTGTGTATGGTACCCCTAAAAAATCTATACCATACCCCAAAGGTCCTGACATCCATACCAGATCCTTATCTGGGATAAGTGTCTGGTATAGGGAATCCCCAGCCACTCTGTTTACAAACATAAGTAAAATAGCCAAAGCTGTCAAAAACCAGCAATTTAGACAGTATTTTATTTTGTACATGTCAGTTTTGCTGTGGTTGTATACATCATACAGGTGCAGCACTTTACATCCAGGTGCTCTCTAATCCTGGGTGGACATTATATGATGTCCTCCCAGGACTATGCCTCTCATGCCTCCCATGGGCTGCTCTGCATCGTGATTGGCACCCGCTGTATCGACCGGACACAACGGATGACAGATCAGTGCACTGGGTCACTGCAGGTACCATGTGATCCCTGTGACCAATCACAACAGATCACATGACAATTATACACAATGGATTGCTTCCATGCATATCCTTCGTTGTGTACTATAGTGTTGATCTCTGTGATTGATAACCGTGATCACATCGTACAGACAGGGCTAATCACAGCTCATCTGTACCATGTGATTAGCTAAATTAGTGGCCAGTTGCAGAAGAGATGGTTGCTTATAACAGTGGTTATTACTTTATTAGGCACAGAGAGTAAAAAAAATCCTGATCACCTAGAGTATTACAGTGTTACCACAGTAACACTGTATTGCTCTGCACATAGTATGTAAAAAAAGAAAAATCATTAACAAAAAAAATGCAATAGAAAAGAAAAAAATATATATATATATATTTTAAAATGCTGTCACCAGTGTCCCTAATTACTGTCATACTAGTTAAAGTATGGAAAAAAAAAAAACTATGGAAAAAAATACAATTTTTAAAATTTATTTAAGATATTTAAATAATTGTGACAAAAAACAACAACTTAAAAAAAACTTGCCATGCCTCTTACTAAATATTTTGGACTGTCTACTTTCCAAAAAGGGGTAATTTGGGTGGCATTTGTACAGTCCTGGCATTTTTGGGCCTCAAGAAATGTCAGATACATCAGGACTGATCTGTTTTCAGATATATACAGTATACTATAGTTTGTGGACATTACTACAGACTAAAAATATGCACTGATTTGGGTTATTTTCACCAAAGAAATCTAGCAGTATAGAATTTGGTCTACGTTTTTGAAGAAAGATTATTTACTTGCAAAGTTCTATAACAGAAACAAAGAAAAAACTCTTGTCTCTTTACATTTATTTAGCAAAAAAAATAAAAAATTAAATCCCCAGTGGTGATTAAATGCCAACAAAAGAAAGCTCTATTTGCATGAAATTTTTTTTTACTTGGGAACAGTGTTGCATGACCATTTAATTGTCATTCAAAGTATGACAGCTCTAAAAGCTGAAAATTGACCGTGGCAGAAAGAGGGTGAAAGTGTCTGGTATTAAAGTGGCTAAAGAAATATTGCATTTTTGTTTTACTTTAAGACATTTTAGACTGCCCAGCCTCTCCTAACCTCCCCCCCCCCCCCTATGCCATTTGTTTGGCAATTTATTGCATATTAATTTAGAAAATACCTAGAACTGATTTGTAAATTTTGTTCCCTTTGACCTAAGTAAGGTTTGGATTCAGCACATACATTTATGTACTGTGTGCTGAACCCACCTTCAACCAAACTGAGACACATTCTGCTTATCTCTATTCGTGAACTTCTTTTTCTGCATCATCTTGAAAGTTAAAAAAAAGTCAAAACAGAATGTACAAAAAACTATTGAAAACCACAACCCCACATTCCATAAACCCCCTCCCATCCTTGTATCCCCAATTATACAACAAAATCCAAGTATAGACATTTTAATGTTTGGTAGAAGTTTGCTTGCACCAGGACATAACATGAGCATTTTAATAGACAGAAAATACAAAGAAAAGACGGAGCTCTTATTTTGCAACACAAATTAGAGAGATAACAGCCATAAATATTGTACAGAGACTGGACAGTATGTAGGTAAACTGGTTAATCTATGATTAAAAAAAGGATAGAAAAGGTGAGTTTTATATTAAAATATGTATTATCTCAGCAACAATAGCCACAAATATCCCAGTGGTTGGACGCTTTTTTTAGCAGCTTGGTTAGACCGCAATATGAAAGGGAGATATAAGGCAGGTTTTATCTTGAAATGAAAATTAGAGTATATATCTAAATGTAGAGATTAGAGTGTATTACAAGATGATAGCCACAAATATTTTACAGTGCCTGGCCAGTATATAAGTGGCCTGGCAAGACCACAATGTAAGGGAGAGGTTAGACATGTGTTATCTTGAAATAAGTGTAAATGGCAGAGATGAGGCAAGTCTTATCTTAAAATAAACATTAGAGTGTACTGCTTGTGAGACAATAGCCAAAAATCACTGTGAGCACTTCAATAGGTGACCAACTTTATGGCACAAGACAGGATTAAATCTACATCAATCTTTAGAAACTTGGCAGCTGAGGCCCAGCCAAGGAAACATTGTGTGGCATCTTTGCAGTGATAGAGCAATAGAAACAGGTACAGATGACTGCCTTGTCACCATTAGACAAGACACATAGCGGCAACACCAGCTTCTCTAGTTTGCCACATACTGTATCCTCTCCAGTTGCCATTAGATTGACCCAATGTGCTGTAAAGGATATGCAGTGTCTCTGACCAAGCTTACTGGACATCCAGTCAAGTGTACTCTATCCCTGGCAGCATGGCCCAGTGACAAAGAGACTTTACATTGGTGGAAACCAGGGACAGCATTCTGGGCAAAATAATAATTGGTAGGCACCTGCCATTGTTGTGTAGTATAAACTATAAACTCACAGAGGGTGGCTGATTCCAAGAGATTGAATGGGGGCAGCTGCAAAGCCTGCAGTTGGCTAAGCTTGTATTAACATGCTGAGCATGGCAGAAATTTGGATACCTTTTTCCATTTAAGAAGATGGAGAGATATTTTGAGAAGAATGCTGTGGGAAATGAATGGGTGGATGTAGGAGTATTCTGCAGATGTTAAAGCCCTCACTTGACCCTCCTCAATGTGGCCTCATGACCCTTTCCCCCACTTGATATGGCATATCTTAAGCCTCTAAAACCCCTTGAGAGACTTCTATCCCTGTTACTAGAGGCCACAGATGTTGTGATTGATACAGCAGAAGAATGTTGTGAAGTGGGAGAAATGTTGAAAATAAGGAATGAGGAGGTGGAGTGCAGGTCTTTTACTGCTGTCTAATTTAAGTGCCATCCCCACAGAGCTAAATGATGCAGATTCATATTCCTCATGCATGCAGTACCAAAATAAATTGTAATTTTACTTTTACGCTGCTTTCAAAGGCTTCAGATCACATGTGTTGTTGTGAGCAGATACTTTAAAAAAGACCAGACTGCAGAGTTCTGTGGACTGTCCCTGTGGATATGGGGATAGCAGTGGCTTGTACCTGTGGGTAAGTGCCACTAGATGCCTCTGGTTCTCTAGAAACTGCCATTGTCCATGGAGAAAAAAATAAATCTTCCTTCACTGTCGTTCCAATAGGGATTGCCTGAATTTAATAACAGCTATGGCATTAGGGGATATATAGTGGTTAGGTACGTACTACTTTACCATACAAGTATACGGTGACGTGCTGCAAAAGACAGCTGGTAATTTTACCACAGCTGATACACTGCAGGCAGATGCTGTAGATCACAATGGCTATAGCTGTACGCTGATAAACAGAAATAGACCCTGCCAACAGAAGATAGAATAAAATATTTCTCCCTGAAAAAAAAAACCCTGAAACCCTAAAACACAACCGATATTTTTAGCGATAAATGTGAAATAAAAAAAAAAAAAGAATAAAAACAACAACATAAAAACAGGAAGGGGGTGTGGTCCAGGTAAATATTATCTGTGCCTTATTAACTGCTAGGATGACCTGGAAGCATTCTATTGGATGTCCAATGGACGATTCCTCTCATGGTCCAGAAGAGAAGTCTGTAGGGATGAATGTAAGTGTGGTTGGACTGTCATGGCTAAGCTGGTGCAGACACATCTGCAGCACTGGATTAGCAGTCTTATGCACCCAAAAACAGTGCAGCTTCCTTCATTTACTTTTAACTTGTCCAATCTTCCCAGAGACTTTACCTTGACATATGATCTCTGGGTAACTAACTTACTACAGGTGTTCTGAGATGTACAGGTAGTCCACTTAGGCTACTTTTCTTACTATTACAGCTGAACCATCAGGGTACCCGCTACTTACAGGTTCATTTTGTATATAACACCTGGAAGGACTCCTAGACTTATTTCTGTGTTCATACCAGTTTTTTGTTAATCGGAAGGTCATCCCCTCATCTTTTGGGGCCTGGGCGCTATTCTCCTGTGAAATTCTCTATATTGTTTTTTAAGCAACATTTATTGTTATTCTTTTTTAAGCTGCATCCTTGGCTATGTTGCGCCTATGTAACCCGGCCTGTATCTCTATATAACAAAACAATAAAAACAATTTTAAATACCAGTAAAACAGTTGCAGTGAGGGAACTGAATGACAGAATTAGGTGAGTATACAGTGGGTACGGAAAGTATTCAGACCCCCTTAAATTTTTCACTCTTTGTTATATTGCAGCCATTTGCTAAAATCATTTAGGTTCATTCTTCTTCCTCATGAATGTACACATAGCACCCCATACTGACAGAAAAACACAGAATTGTTGACATTGTTGCAGATTTATTAAAAAAGAAAAACTGAAATATCACATGGTCCTAAGTATTCAGACCCTTTGCTGTGACACTCATATTTAACTCAGGTGCTTTCCATTTCTTCTGATCATTCTTGAGATGGTTCTACACCTTCATTTGAGTCCAGCTGTGTTTGATTATACTGATTGGACTTGATTAGGAAAGCCACACACCTGTCTATATAAGACCTTCCAGATCACAATGCATGTCAGAGCAAATGAGAATCATGAGGTCAAAGGAACTGCCTGAAGAGCTCAGAGACAGAATTGTGGCAAGGCACAGATCTGGCCAAGGTTACAAAAAGATTTCTGCTGCACTTAGGTTCCTAAGAGCACAGTGGCCTCCATAATCCTCAAATGGAAGACGTTTGGGACGACCAGAACCCTTCCTAGAGCTGGCCGTCCGGCAAAACTGAGCTATCGGGGGAGAAAAGCCTTGGTGAGAGAGGTAAAGAAGAACCCAAAGATCACTGTGGCTGAGCTCCAGAGATGCAGTTAGGAGATGGGAGAAAGTTGTAGAAAGTCAACCATCACTGCAGCCCTCCATCAGTCGGGGCTTTATGGCAGAGTGGCCCGACTGAAGCCTCTCCTCAGTGTTAGACACATGAAAGCCCGCATGGAGTTTGCTAAAAAACACCTGAAGGACTCCAAGATGGTGAGAAATAAGATTCTCTGGTCTGATGAGACCAAAATAGAACTTTTTGGCCTTAATTCTAAGCGGTATGTGTGGAGAAAACCAGGCACTGCTCATCACCTATCCAATACAGTCCCAACAGTGAAGCATGGTGGTGGTGGCAGCATCATGCTGTGGGGGTGTTTTTCAGCTGCAGGGACAGGACGACTGGTTGCAATCGAGGGAAAGATGAATGCGGCCAAGTACAGGGATATCCTGGACAAAAACCTTCTCCAGAGTGCTCTGGACCTCAGACTGGGCCAAAGGTTTACCTTCCAACAAGACAATGACCCTAAGCACACAGCTAAAACAACTCCGTGACTGTTCTTGAATGGCCCAGCCAGAGCCCTGACTTAAACCCAATTGAGCATCTCTGGAGAGACCTAAAAATGGCTGTCCACCAACGTTTACCATCCAACCTGACAAAACTGGAGAGGATTTGCAAGGAGGAATGGCAGAGGATCCCCAAATCCAGGTGTGAAAGACTTGTTGCATCTTTCCCAAAAAGACTCCTGGCTGTATTAGATCAAAAGGGGGCTTCTACTAAATACTGAGCAAAGGGTCTGAATACTTAGGACCATGTGATATTTCAGTTTTTCTTTTTTAATAAATCTGCAACAATGTCAACAATTCTGTGTTTTTCTGTCAGTATGGGGTGCTATGTGTACATTCATGAGGAAGAAGAATGAACTTAAATGATTTTAGCAAATGGCTGCAATATAACAAAGAGTGAAAAATTTAAGGGGGTCTGAATACTTTCCGTACCCACTGTATCTCTCTTCACAAAATAAAAAAAAAATTAGCAGAAAGGGTCAAAAGGGGTTGAGAGGTAGGAATTTAAGGATGTGCGCATATTTGAGATGTGGAGGCTATAAACAAGTAAATACTTCTCCCTAGTAAAATCAGTTCTAGGAAATGAAAAGAAAAACAGGTGTACAATAAAGTGTGTTTATTTGGGCACTAATGTCACTGTGGAATTGTCAAACACAAAGTAACATTGTCATTTTGTTTGCAACAGAGTTTTGTCCTACCCTTCACCTACTATTGGCCTCTGAATCACTCAGCCTTTTACAGATTGCACCTATGGAATCTGCAAACTCACCCTCCTTTCTTTATCATAATTAGTTTATATGAAGCACAAGTGAAAAAAGTAAAAAAAAAAAAATACATTTATATATTACCACAAAAATATTTTTGAAAAAATACCTAATTTATGCCATTAAAATACTACATTTATTTACTGGAATGTGTACTTATTAGTTTAAAAGTTACAAAAAAAACAACAACCTTGAAATGGAATGTCTGTATTGATGATAGAAAATAACATACTTGTAAAAAAATAAAAATCTATTTTTACAGATGTATGTTGAGACTGGAATGTTTTATGTGCCCTAGATAAAAATCTATAGTAAAAGCATTGCTGTTTATGAAGTACCTGTGCTTCGTAGATTTTGTGCTAAATATTTTACTTTTCCAGTAATTTGCTAATTCACAAGATTCCAATATCTCTAGGCTATACTCTCCAAAGAGATGGGAATATCATATAATGAAGGTAATATAGCACTACTTTAAACCCCTACTTTCTCACCTGTACACTGTGGGTGGAAGTTGGGGAAAGGTGAGTATAGTATCTATTTTTATTTATTTTTTTAATCTCTAGGCTGTACTCTCCAGAGAGATGCAAATATCAATCATATAAAGAAGGTTATATAGAACTACTCTTCAACCCCTACCTTCTCACCTATACACTGTGGGTGGAAGTTGGGGAAAGGTGCGTACACTATCTAATTTTTTTTTTTTTTTCTCTACGCTATACTCTCCAGAGAGATGCAAATATCATATAATAAAGATTTTATAGCACTACTCTTCAACCCCTATCTTCTCACCTAAACACTGTGCGTGGAAGTTTGGGAAAGGTGGGTATACTTTATACATTTTTTTTTACAAAGCTTATGAAAGGGTAAATGGGGGCATATGTAAAAAGCAGATCTTACTTTTATAGCGGGAGGTCCGCTTTATCCAGTAGATGCTGTTGAAGTAGCAAAGGGAATGTTAGTGAATAAGGTGAAGGTAAACAATGCTCCCTTTTAACAATCATTTAAAGTGTACAAAGTTTCACCTTAATTGCTAACATTCCTACACAGATTGAACACCCAGCCATTTAGTAAATCAACCCTATTGATTTATTTTTTGTCTAAAGCTGACTGGCTATCAATTTATCAGACTGTTTAGATAGCCCAGTGGATTGCAACTTAAGCCGGCCATAGACGGTTCGAATGAACTGGCCAAGATTTAAACTGTGTGTGGGCAGGCTGAATGTACCAAGTTGATCAATCAATCAACTTGAGTACAACCAGCCTGCCGGATTCACTTGTAATTATCGCTAGCAGCTGCTATAGCCGCTAACAATAATCACTGTCTTCATCTACCGCCTATGAAATTCGCACTGTCTGTGACCTGCCTTAGTAATGGTAATGGGCCTCCAGTTTGGCCTCTGACATGTCCAGAGGGCCACACAATAGGTTTGTTTTTGTAAATTTGCTATTGTGTTTACTAGGATCTACTAGATGTAAAAATAAAGCATCGCCTCTTTATGTTAGATAATATGGTGCACTTCTAGAATGCTACTTTTGAGGAGTTTACTCCTCCAGCTCCTTTCCCAATTGGCTATGTGCCAAATTGGAAGTTTTAGACTGAATTCACACATATGCATTTGCACTAATGCCCAATAAAACCAATGTTTTAATTCTAATCACTACAATGACTTAACCTGCTGTATATGCAGTATGTCTTGCAGTGAATGCACAATTCATTCTGAATGGCGCCTCAAGGTACATATACATTCAAGATGAGCTTTGAGTTGGGATAAACTATTTTACCTGAATCCTAGCTGTTCACAGTTCCAGAAAACAGTGAAGGGATAGGATAATTTGATGACATAGCAGCTATTTACCATTCATGTATTTCCTAGTCTTCGAACTGTGGTCAGGTGGCATAGAATGGCCAGTAATGGGAATTTTTCAGCTTCCTCCCTATAAGGATCAGGTTTTCCATCAACCTTTTTTCAGTACGTGTAGGAGTTTGCATAGACAGAAACAGCTGACAGCTTTTTTTTTTAGGGGGGGATTACTACTGTTTTACAGTTTTATATAGTCCTACATACAAAGCTATTGTATACAGTACTATAAGGGATAAGCAGACGGTTCGTTTGAACCTAGGATCAAATGGGGTCATTTTACGGGGTTTTCCATTGTCGTGGTGCTCCAGGACCTTCAAAAGTGTGATAGGTCGTCAGAAAATTATATGTGTCATTTTTGCTTCTAGAACGCCTGACGGTGCTCCTTGGATGTTGGGCTTCTGTATGTGGTCAGGCTGTGGAAAAGTCCCACACATGTGGTATCGCCATACTCAGGAGGAGTAGCAGAATATATTTTGGGGTATAGTTGCAAGTATGCCTGTACAGTGTGTGAGAAATAACTTTGTAATATGACCATTTTGTGAAAAAATATTATTTTTTTTAAAAAATCTTCATTTTGCAAAGAATTGTGGGAATAATTACAACTTCAAAAAACTCACCATGCCTCTTACTAAATACCCTGGAATGTCTACTTTCCAAAAAGGGGTCATTTGGGGGGTATTTGTACTGTCCTGACTTGTTAGGGTCTCAAGAAATGAGATAGGCCGTCAGTACATCAGGTGTGATCAATTTTCAATGATTGGTACCATAGCTTGTAGACTTTATAACCTTCACAAAGACCAAAAAATGTATACTTATATGGGTTATTTTTACTAAAGATATGTAGCAGTATAAATTTTGGCCAAAACTTATAAAGAAAAATAACTAAATTTGCGAAATTTAAAACCGAAACAAAGAAAATTGCATTTTTTCACAAAATGTTCGGTCTTTTTTCATTTATACTGCAAAAAATAAAAAGCCCAATTATGATTAAATACCACCAAAAGAAAGCTCTGTTTGTGTGAAAAAAAGGACAGAAATTTCATATGGGGACAGTGTTGCATGACTGAGTAATTGACATTCAAAATGTGAGAGCACGTAAAGCTGAAAATTGGTCTGGTTAGGAAGAGGGTTTAAGTGCCCAGTGGGCAAGTGGTTAAACTGCCACCTACTGAAACTGCTGCAATGCTCTAATTGTAGTCTGTATGATATTTTTTCTGTGACACACAGTCAATACACTTAGATGTGGATTTTGGGGATAAAAAGCTACATGCTGTGTGTTCGTTTCAACATATGGTCTAGTCCAACTGATCCAATGCTCACTATGATTTCTGCACAATATGTTTGGCCTTTGATTCAGAAATATCACTCTGTAAACTTTATTTAACCGCCTTAGCGGTAATCCCGAGCGTGACTCGGGGTTGATTTTTCATTGCAGGAGCGGTAACCCCGAGTCACGCTCGGGGTGGATTGCAGAGAGCGCAGCGGAGCTTCTCTTACCTTATCCTGGCGATCCAGCGATGATCTCTCATTGCTGCGACCGCCAGCCGAGAGTCCCGCCGCTCCTCCGTCCTCCGTCGGTGTGATCACTTCCTAGTTCCGTTCCCTGCAGCAGCAATGCTGCATGGGAGCGGAACTAGGGAGGGAAATAAAAAAAAAAAAAAAAAAACGTTACACAAAACACACTTTATATTATATTATATATATATATATGCATATATATATATATATATATATATATATATATATATGCATATATATATATATATCTATATATATATATATATATATATATATATATATATGTATATATGTATATGTATATATATATATATATATGTATATGTATATGTATATATATATATATATATATATATATATATATATATATATATGCATATATATATATATATATATATATATATATATATATATATATATGCATATGCATATATATATATATATATATATATATATATATATGCATATGCATATATATATATATATATATATAATATGCACACACACACATATATATATATATATATATATATATATACATATATATATATAAAAAATGATATTATTGATTCAATTATAATTCATGCGTTATATATTATATATATGTGTGTGTGTATATATATATATATATATATACACACACACACACACATATCTATATATAATATATAATGCATGAATTATAATCTAATCAATAATATAATTTTATTATATATATTATATATTAAATAATAAAATAATATTATTGATTCGATTATAATTCATGCGTTTGTGTTTCAAATTTATCACATCTGGGATGTCTACTAGAGTCTTGTTTTGGTCAGGTTTAAGTCAGTAATTACTAAGAATTATAGGCCTATAATACATAACGCCAAATTTCCATGAAAAGAATTGTACCACTTTTGGTATGTAATTCCAGACATAATCATACCGCCAGGGAGGTTAAAAAAAAACCTGCCTTGCCTCTCCATATTACATTGTAACCTACTAAAATTGCTTAAATGGTGTGCAGTATGTACAGTATGTGCAATATTTCTGGTTATTGCCATAACACTCTAAAATGCATTTCCCAATTAAACCTGCCTTGTCCATCCCTCTTACTTAACTGTAACCTAATAAAACCTCTTATTTCACACTAAATCCTTCCTCGTCTCTCTCTCTCTTACATTGTGGCCTAAAAAGCCATTTATATGATGTGAAGTATGCTTGTGCAACATGTTTGGTTGTTGTTTCTAACATATTACACTCTATTATTTCACAATAAAACCTGCCTTTTCCATCCCTCTTACTCTTTAGCCTAGTAAAACCCCTTACACCAGTGTTTCTCAGCTCCTGTCCTCAGGGCACACTAACAGGCCAGATTTTAAGTATTACCTTGGGGAGATGCAGACTAGAATACTGCAATCACTGAGCAGCAAATTATATCACCTTTAATGTATTTCAGTTTTCTTGCAAACCTTGCCTGTTAGTGTGCTCTGAGGACCGGAGTTGAGAAACACTGCCTTACATGATGAGCAGCAATTCTGGGCAATATTTTTGTCTGTTGTCTTTGAATGAATACAGTGTAAATTTTATTTCACAATAAAACATCTCTTGTCTTTCCCTTTTACATTGTGGCCTAGTAAACAGCTTACTTTGTATGCAGGGTGTCTGTGCAACATTTCTGGCTGTTGTATCTGACATAATACACTATAATTTATATTTCACAATAAAATCTGCCTTTCTTCTCTTTACATTGCAGCCTAGGTAAAGTATGCATGATGTGCAGCATATCTGTGTAATATTTTTGGCTTTTGTCTCTGACATAAAACACTCTCGTTTTTATCTCAGGATAAAACTGCCTCTTTCGCTCTTCTGCACTGGGACCTAGTAAACCCACGTATATGCAGTGTAGTGATTCTGTCAATATTTCTGGCTGTTGTTTCTGACGTAATATACTCTAATTATTATTTTGCAATAAAAACTATCTTGTGTTTCCCTCTTACAGTGCAGCCAAATAAACTGCCTAAATAATGTGCTGTGAGTCTGTACAATATTTCTTGCTGATGTCTCTGAACTAATGCAGTCAAATTTATAATTCGTAAAAACTAAATATTAAAAACTGCATCATCACTCCCTCATACATTGAAGTGCAAGTACATAGCCTCAAACGTAAAGGATAAGTTCACCTTTTTTTTTTTCTAAATTCCAGCTCCCCTATGTACTAATATAGCATTAATTCACTTCTTTAGCAGAAATAAAACAGCTTTCAATGTATTCTTCCATTACTTCTGCCTTACTTTCTGGACAGACTATAGGTCATGACACAGGAAGGAGTTGACCAGCTGACCTCATTAGCACACACCCTCCATCAACCACCCTCCTACCTACCCACCCACCCATTTCCAGGTGCATTGAAATGTGGAATATCTGACTAAAACACTGCATGCCGTCTGTCATTTTAAAATTTTAGCCTAGACAAGGTTGTTGAAATACTGTCTATGCAACATTCCTTATTTTTTAAATTGAAAAAATACACTTTATTTTGTTTTGTTTGTCATCAAAATGATACGACCAGATTTACTTTTATGAAATGCAATATGAAATGAAATAATGAAATGCAATCAATCAGTGATCGCCCTTTTTACTAAATACACAGGCATCAATTCTTTTTTTTTCTACCCTATCTTTTATCTTGCATAGGTCATTCATTTGACATTTTGAAGTGCGCAGGAAATGTGAGATGAGATAGCGGCCTATGTGGAGCAGAGCTGTAGTTTTGAAAACAGGAGAAGTGTACCCTGGGTTCTGTAAAGCTCAACATACACTATACAATCTGATTATACAATCTTCTTTAGATCTACCATCAACTATGTAGTGCAAGGGCCTGCCTGACTGGATACAGAGTGACTGGCTAGATATGTGTTTCCTCCTAATATATACATTTGGTAAATTTGAGATTGTACGACCAGATTGTATAGTGTATTGCCACCTTCATACACCTAAGATTACTATTCTAGATGTGAATGGGACCTGAAAGTGAAATTGGTGCATTACCACAAGAACAATGATGCTCCATTCACATCTGTCTGTTACCTTGCATTTCAGAAATGTGCTGCACCAAAAGTCACAGTAAAAAAAGCCCCAAGCTCAACTCTAAATAAAAAAAATTCTGAAACTTCTTTGGGGTGATTATTGCGTGTAGGGCAGTCCATTCAGGTGGATGGGCTGCCCTATGCGTGAGGAGTGAAAATGCTCCAAAATGCCCCCACCCAACAAAAAAAAACACATGTGAGAATGTGAGTTTCCGCTACGCAGAGATGTGAATGGGACTTGACACTTGAGTGCTTCTGCCCACTCCCTCCTATGTACTTGTATAAAGATGGCCATCCACTATGCAGTCTGAATGTACAATCTCTGTACAATTTCCTTTAGATTTACCAGAACTATGAATTAGTAGTACACACCTATCTATCTATTCAATCTGTATCCAATCAGACAGGCCCTTGCAGTACAGAGTTGATGGTAGATCTAAAGGACATTGTAAAATCAGATTGTATAGTGTATGTCGAGCTTCACAGAACCCAGGGCACACTTCTCCTGTTTTTTTAATACTACAGTACTCCACATAGGCTGTTATCTCATCTCTTATTTCCTGCACACTTCAAAATGCCAAATGAACTGCAAGATTAAAGTTAAGGTAGGAAAAAAATTGATGCCTGTGTATTTAGTGAGAAAGAGGATTACTGATTGATTGCATTTAATTTAAAAAAACATGCACCTGAAAATCGGTGGGTAGGTAGGAGGGTAGAAGATGGAGGGTGTGTGCTAATGAGGTCAGGTGGTCAAATCCTTCCTGTGTCATGACCTATAGTCTGTCCAGGATGTCAGGCAGAAGTAATGAATACCTGCAACGCTGTACCCAATCCAATTTTTATCATTTTTTTTCCCACAAATAGAGCTTTCTTATGGTAGTATTTAATCACCACTGGATTTTTTTTAAGTGAAAAAAGAGCGAAAATTTTGAAATTTTTTTTTTAATTAAGTTCCTATCATACAATTTTGCAGATAAGTAATTTTTTTCATAAATTTGGGCCAAAATGTATTACTGCTACATATCTACATATGGTAAAAATAACCCAAATTAGTGGTTATTATTTAGTCTGTGTGAAAGTTATAGAGTCTACATGCTATGGTGCCAATCATTGAAAATTGATCACACCTGATGTACCGACGGCCTATCTCATTTCTTGAGGCCCTGAAATGTCAGGACAGTACAAATACCCCCCAAATGACTCCTTTTTGGAAATTAGACATTCCAGGGTATTTAGTAAGAGGCATGGTGAGTTTTTTGAAGTTGTAATTTTTTTCTCATAATTCTTGGGAAAATGAGGAAATAATTATTATTATTTTTTTTTTTTTTTTACACAAAATTGTCATAATAACAAGTTATTTCGCACACACAGTGGAGCACCAGGACAATGGAATTACCCAGAAAATGACCCCATTTTGGAAAGCAAACACCCCAATGTTTATTCTGCGAGGCATTATGAGTCTTTTGAACATGTCATTTTTTACCACATGTTTTTGGAAAATATGGAAAGAAAATGAAAACGTATTATTTTTACATAAAGTTGTCAATTTATAAGATATTTCCAACACATAGCATGTATATACCAAAAATGACACCCTAAAATACATTCTGCTACTCCTCCTGAGTATGGTAATACCACATGTGTGAGACTTTTACACAGCCTGGCCACATACAGAGGCCCAACATCCAAGTAGCACCTTCAGGCGTTCTAAGAATATGAATTACACATCTAATTTCATTAGAACCTATTACACTTTTGAAGGCCCTGGAGCACCAGGACAATGGAAATGCCCACAAAATTACCCCATTTTGGAAAGCAAATACCCCAACACATAATCTATGAGGCATGGGCTGCAGATAGGTACTCAGGTACTCTGATGGGCTGCAGACAGGTACTTAGGTACACCGATCGGCTTCAGAAAGGTACTTGGGTACCC
This sequence comes from Pelophylax lessonae, assembly GCF_965119305.1. Lineage (NCBI taxonomy): Eukaryota > Metazoa > Chordata > Amphibia > Anura > Ranidae > Pelophylax > Pelophylax lessonae. The sequence goes on from NC_138772.1 coordinate 221,405,019, forward strand.
TGATGGGCTTCAGAGAGGTACTTGGGTACTCTGATGGGCTAGAGATAGGTACTCGGGCACTCTGGGCTGAAGACAGGTACTCAGGTACTCTGGGCTGGAGACAGGTATTCCGGTCCTGGTCTGCAGATAGGTACTTGGGTACTCTGATGGGCTGGAGACAGGTACTTAGGTACTCTGATGAGCTGCAGATAGGTACCCGGGTACTCTCATGGGCTACAGAGAGGTACTCGGGTACTTTGATGGGCAGGAGACAGGTACTCAGGTACTCTATTGGACTGCAGATAGGTACTCAGGTACTCTGAAGGGCTGGAGACAGGTACTTTGATAGGCTGGTGACAGGTACTCGGGTATTCTGATAACAGGTACTCGGGTACTCTGATGGGCTGGCGACAGGTACTTGGGTACGCTGATGACATGTAGTCGGGTACTCTAATGGGCTTCAGAGAGGTACTTGGGTACTCTGATGGGCTACAGACAGGTGCTCGAGTAATCTGATGGGCTGCAGATAGGTACTTGGGCTCTCTGGGCTGGAGACAGGTACTCCGGCACTCTGGGCTGGAGACAGGTACTTGGCTCCTCCGATGATGGGTACTTTGATGACAGGTACTCAGATACTCTGATGTCATGTACTCAGGTATTTTGATGACAGGTACTAGTATACTCTGATGACAGGTACTCAGGTACTCCGATGATAGGTACTCAGGTAATCTGATGGGCTGGTGACAGGTACTCGGGTACTCTGATGACAGGTACTCAGAGTACAGGAGGACCTGTCCTTGGAGTACCCGAGTACCTGCCACCGGAGTACCCGGGTACCTGTAATCGGAGTACCTGAGCACCTGTCACCAGCCCATCAGAGTACCTGAGTATCTGTCACCAGCCCATCAGAGTACCTGAGTACTTGTCATCAGAGTACCCGATTGGCTGGTGACAGGTACTCGGGTACTCTGATGGGCTGGTGACAGGTACTGGGATGGGCTAGTGAGAGGTACTTTGATGGGCTAGTGACAGGTCCTCTTTATTGGAGGGGGGAAGCAATCAGTGTGTTTTAGTGTGCACTGTAATCGGTAACAAGCTGTTACCACACTCTCCTCCTCACACAGGATCAGTGTGTGAGGAGGTGAACACAGTAACAGCTAGTTACCATGGTTTTGTTGACAGTCTGTGACTGACTGTGATTGGACACAGCTGGGCATGTGGTAAAGAGCCAATTTCAATTGTTTTTTGCCGGTAGGCAAAGGTGTTTGATAGTGTAGCGTAATTATTCATTTCATCTTTTTGTTTTTAAGTAAACTGGGAAAAATTAAATGCTACACAAAGCTATGGGGCTTTAGTAAGATAAACAACAGGTTGATTATTAAAGACAATTCTGTTCAGTTTAATGGTGGTCCCCTCTCCATCTACAAAAGAAAACTGCACCCTGCAGGGAAGGGATATCATTTGTTTTGTAACCTATAACAACTAATGGTTGCGATGTGCAGTTTTTGTCGTACTATTTAGTTATGTTTAAATATTTACAACACTGAACTCCAGGCAATGTTTTCCCTAGTTTTGGAGTGCGAAAGGTGGGAATGTGTCAGATTTTATTGCTGTCTATGTAATGTTAAAGAAAATCTATATTCACATACACTTTTTAAAGTTATTTAACCACTTAAGGGCCAGCCTGCCGCAGTAAAACTGCGCAAACTGTCGTAGGTATATGTTGGTTGCGCGCCTGCAGCTAGGGGGCGAGCGTGCGCCGCCACCAGCGTGCTCCCGCCCCCACTCAGCAGCAGGGACTCCAATGCATGGGGCAGGTGGCTCCGATTGCCGCCAGCCATCCGCGATCGCTCCCTGCTGAGAGAGAAGAACGCTCAGCTGTTGTAAACACAGCTGACCGTTCTCTCTGGAATGATCACAGAGCACCTGTGATCCTTCTATATAGAATCACAGGTCTCTGTGATCATTTCAAAAGCCCAACCCCCATACAGTTAGAATCCCTCCCCTAGGCTGACATTTAACCCCTTAGCACCCACAGTGTTAACCCCTTCCCTGCCAATGGCATTATTACAGTAACAGTGCATATTTTTAGCACTGATTACTGTAGTAATGTCACTGGTCCCCCAAAAGTGTCAAAAATGTCAGTTAGGGGTCCGATCTGTCCGCTGCAATGTCGCAGTCCCACTAAAAATTACAAATGGCCGCCATTACTAGTAAAAAAAACAATAAAAATGACATAAATCTTTCCCGTAGTTTGTAGACGCAATAACTTTTGCGCAAACCAATCAAAATACGCTTATTGCGATTTTTTTTTTACCAAACATATGTAGCAGAAAACAAATTGGCCTAAAATGTTAAAAAATGTTGATTTTAAATTTTTTTTTTGGAAATGTTATATAGCAGAAGGTGAAAAATATTGTTTTTTTTTTTTTAGAATTGTCGCTCTATTTTTTGTTTATAGTGCAAAAAATAAAAAATCGCAGAGGTGATCAAATACCATCAAAAGAAAGCTCTATTTGTGGGAAAAAAAGGACATCAATTTTATTTAGGTACAGCGCAATTGTCCATTAAAGTAACGCAGTGCCGAATCGAAAAAATGGCCTGGTTATTAAGGGGGCAAATCCTTCCAATCCAGAACTGGTTAAAGGTTTAAAAGAGGAGTAAGTGATGGTTCACATTTGTGCGATGTGGAAACGCTGCGAATATACACCGTGTTCCCGCATCGCATCTGCACCCCTGGCAGTTCACACTGCCAAATGCGATATACTGGGGGTGTCAATTAAAAGTTAATGACAACCCCAGATAAGATCGCATATTGCAGTGCGATCTGTAAGTTCACACAGAATCGGATCGCACTTGTGTGAACCACCATGCGATCCAATTCTGCTGTGGAACAAAAAAAGGGTCCTGTGCGTCTTTTAGTGCGATTTCGGTGCAAATTCAGGCATACAAACTGTATGGCTAAATTTGCACCACACAGAGATCGCTTGTAATTTTAGGAGCAGTGCGCTCCGAATTACATGCGATCTCTGTCATCGCACTAATGTGAAGCGGCACTTACAATACAAGGAAAATGTAGGTACAATGAAACTTGTTGACATACAGATCAAGTTATACAGTGGCACAGGAGTTTGAGCATATTCCTGTTGATTTCTTTCCCTGTACACTAATGTGTATCTGAAGACATCAACAAAGTGCTTAGGCTGTAATCATATAGGGGAAGCAAAACATCCCGAGGTGCAACATGGAGGGTATACTGTACATAGAGGAAATGACATATGAAAAATTATTAAAGCCTCTTGTGATGTACTCCACTCTATAGTTACAAAGGTTAACAGTATTGGAGATGAACAGAAAAGCATTGAAACAAATAATAACAAACAGGAAATATTCAGGTCTGGGTTGTTCCATCCAAACCTCAAAAATGAACCAAATATAAGATTTAGAATTGAAACATGGAAGTCACACAAGGATAAATTAGGATATAAATCATCTGAGATAATTAACAAGATTCAAAAGGTAGCGTGGCAGGAAGGATACAATTTCATTTTATAACATAAGCACCGTAAAGGCAAAACAAATAATAGATATTTTTGACAGTACAGTATAATTTTAGTGGAAAAATCTAATTTTATGTTTTATGTGCTGCCTGTCTGCTGGTTATCTCTTCCCATAACATTCTAGATTCTTATGACGTATTTTATGTTTAGGCATCCTTGATGCCAACCCAGTCTGATTTTGTAACAAATACTTGCTAGAGGACTGTTATGTTGAAATAATGGAACCCTGAGGCTATGGATACAATGGCAATCAGATGTCTATATGCAAAGATCATGACCTTCTTTATACGTTCATATCTGTGATACTAAATTTGGACAAATCAAATGTTATTACTTTATCCCTCAGCATGTTACAACATTATAATGTAATTATAAAGTATATATACAGAATACATTTGTTGATAAAGGTAACAAATGTTTGATTCCTAAAGCTGTTGATACTTATTTATCTCATTCCTTTAATACCTATTTATGATTTTATGCAAATTACAAAATTGTGTGTTTGTTGTTCATAACTTTCTGGATTCCCTGCATGCTTTGCAGATTTTTTTCTGCTGTTTACTGTCTATTTCTAAGGACTAGAATTTAGTTCTGCCATTTCAAAGCCATTGTTTCTAATTTTTAGGTACTCGTTAAGGACTGGAATAGTTCCACTGGATTGGCGTAGGGCCAATCTGATGCCTATGTTTAAAAATGGATCAAAGTCTTTACCAAGTAACTATAGACCTTTTAGTTTAACTTTTATAGTCAGGAAGATACTGGAGAGTTTAATAAAAGACCACATAGATGAGTTCTTGCTGGAAAAAAATATTTTACGCAACAGACAGCATGGATTCATGAAAGACAGAAGTTGTCAAACCTGATTTCTTTTTATGAGGAGGTAAGTAAAACCTTGGACAGAGGGGTGTCTGTGGACGTAGTATACTTGGATTTTGCAAAAGTGTTTGACACAGTTCCCCACACGGCTAATGTGTAAGGTCTACAGGTTTGGTAGAATCAGTTTGTAAATGGATAGAAAATGAGCTAGAAGACAGAATTCAGAGAATAGTGGTTAATGATTCTTACTCTGAATGATCTAAGGTTATCAGTGGTGTACCCCAAGGTTCAGTGTTGGGACTCTTATTTTAAATACCTTTATAAATGATAGAGGGTCTGGGAATAAAAGTACCATTTCAGTCTTTGCAGATGACATCAAGCTATTCAGTGGAATAACTTCCTTACAGGATGTCTCCAACTTACAAGCCGACCTCAATGCACCGTTTAATTGGGCGACTATGTGGCAAATTAGTTTTTCTGTTGATAAATGTAAAGTTATGCACTTGGGGGCTAAAAATATGCATTCATCATACATACTAGGGGGAGAACAACTGGGGGAATCAATGGTGGAAAAGGATCTTGGGGTTTTGGTAGATCCTAAGCTTAATAATAGCATGCCATGCCAAGCTGTGGTTTCCAAAGCAAGCAAAGTCCTTTCCTATATTAAGAGAGGTATGAACTCCAGAGAGAGGTATAATTTTGCCCCTGTACAAATTATTAGTAAGACCTCATCTGGAATATGCAGTTCAGTTTTAGGCACCAGTTCTCAAAAAGGATATCAGGGAACTGGAGAAAGTGCAGAGAAGGGCAGAGAAGGGCAACCAAACTGATAAGTGGCATGGAGGAGCTAAGCTATGAGGATACATTAGAGGAACTGAATTTATTCTCTCATGAGAAGAGGGGATAAGGAGGGATATGATCAAAATGTACAAATACATAAGGGGTCCATATAGTGAACTTGGTGTTTAGTTTTTCACTTTAAGGTCATCATAGAAGACAAGGGGGCACTCTTTACGTCTAGAGGTAAAGAGATATAATCTCCAAATAGGGAAAGGTTTCTTCACAGTAAGAGCTGTGAAAATGTGGAATAGACTTCCTACAGAGGTGATTATAGCTAAGCCTTTGAGGAGAAACAGCAGCTGCGTTGGGTCGACATAGGGCTCAGGTAAGTATGGGGGGGCGGGAGCTGCACACAGAATCCAGAGAATGCATTAAGGTAAAATACCTTATTTCTTAATTCCTACGCTTTTAGAACCACTTTATGGAGAAATTCACTTACTTTTTGCCCTTAGGGAATTAACAGAAATCTCCCTGACAGAGACACAGACAGTGGTAAAAACCTGGCTGCAGATGTTTTAACTCTTCTTCACACTATCCAAAACTAAGAGAAAAACTTTTTTGACTGGAGATTCACTTTAAAACATTATCAGCTTACAAGGCTATTTTCTGTTTCTCTGTATCCTATGAACCTTCTTAGCGGTATTTCGGAGCGTGGCTCGGGGTTAAATTTCAGAGCCAAAAGTGGTAACCCCGAGCCACACTCAGGGTACTGCCAAAAACATAGCTGGATCCTGTAAGCAGGGTTACTTACCTTGTCACTGGGATCCAGCGATATGTCCCGGCGGTGTCTAGCGGCGGTTCTTCCTCCCGATCATCTCCGTGCCCCGGCTTCCGTCTCCTGCGACGTGACGTTCGCAGGGGGGTGGAACCGGCGGCAAATTCAAATGTAAAACACACCAAACACACTGATACATTACAAATACAGTATATTTATATATATATATATATATATATATATATATATATATATAATATATGTATACATATATTATATATATATATATATATATATATATATATATATATATATATATATATATACAGTGCCTTGCGAAAGTATTCGGCCCCCTAGAACTTTTCAACCTTTCGCCACATTTCAGGCTTCAAACATAAAGATATAAAACTGTAATTTTTTGTGAAGAATCAACAAAAGTTGGACACAATCATGAAGTGGAATGAAAATTTATTGGATATTTCAAACTTTGTTAACAAATAAAAAACTGAAAAATTGGGCGTGCATAATTATTCAGCCCCTTTACTTTCAGTGCAGCAAACTCTCTCCAGAAGTTTAGTGAGGATCTCTGAATGATCCAATGTTGACCCAAATGACTAATGATGATAAATAGAATCCACCTGTGTGTAATCAAGTCTCTGTATAAATGCACCTGCACTGTGATAGTCTCAGAGGTCCGTTTAAAGCGCAGAGAGCATCATAAAGAACAAGGAACACACCAGGCAGGTCCGAGATACTGTTGTCAAGAAGTTTAAAGCCGGATTTGGATACAAAAAGATTTCCCAAGCTTTAAACATCCGATGGAGCACTGTGCAAGCGATAATATTGAAATGGAAGGAGTATCATTATCAGACCACTGCAAATCTACGAAGACCTGGCCGTCCCTCTAAACTTTCAGCTCATACAAGGAGAAGACTGATCAGAGATGCAGCCAAGATCACTCTTGATGAACTGCAGAGATCTACAGCTGAGGTGGGAGACTTTGTCCATAGGACAACAATCAGTCGTATACTGCACAAATCTGGCCTTTATGGAAGAGTGGCAAGAAGAAAGCCATTTCTTAAAGATATCCATAAAAAGTGTTGTTTTAAGTTTGCCACAAGCCACCTGGGAGACACACCAAACATCTGGAAGAAGGTGCTCTGGTCAGATGAAACCAAAATCAAACTTTTTGGCAACAATGCAAAACGTTATGTTTGGCGTAAAAGCAACACAGCTCACCACCCTGAACACACCATCCCCACTGTCAAACATGGTGGTGGCAGAATCATGGTTTGGGCCTGCTTTTCTTCAGCAGGGACATGGAAGATGGTAAAATTGATGGGAAGATGGATGGAGCCAAATACAGGACCATTCTGGAAGAAAACCTGATGGAGTCTGCAAAAGACCTGAGACTGGGATGGAGATTTGTCTCCCAACAAGACAATGATCCAAAACATAAAGCAAAATCTACAATGGAATGGTTCACAAATAAACATATCCAGGTGTTAGAATGGCCAAGTCAAAGTACAGACCTGAATCCAATCGAGAATCTGTGGAACGAACTGAAAACTGCTGTTCACAAACGCTCTCCATCCAACCTCACTGAGCTCGAGCTGTTTTGCAACTAGGAATGGGCAAAAATTTCAGTCTCTCGATGTGCAAAACTGATAGAGACATACCCCAAGTGACTTACAGCTGTAATCGCAGCAAAAGGTGACACTACAAAGTATTAACTTAAGGGGGCTGAATAATTTTGCACGCCCAATTTTTCAGTTTTTTATTTGTTAAAAAAGTTTGAAATATCCAATAAATTTCGTTCCACTTCATGATTGTGTCCCACTTGTTGTTGATTCTTCACAAAAAAATTACAGTTTTATATCTTTATGTTTGAAGCCTGAAATGTGGCAAAAGGTTGAAAAGTTCAAGGGGGCCCGAATACTTTCGCAAGGCACTGTATATATATATATATATATATATATATATATACAGTATATGTATACAGTTGGTTTGGGCTGCTCATTCACAAGAATTACATGCAAAATAATGGTACCGCTTTCAGCACCTAAAATCCAAAAGAATCATACCGCCAGGGAGGTTAAGTAATTCCTATTGCAAATTCACAGATCTTTTTGATATGAAGACACCCTCATACATATTGTGTAATTGAAGTACAGCACCACAGGCTGAAATATGCTTGTAGCATCACTGCTGTTTTTACGCATAATGAGATAGTATAAATGTGCTCAGGAGAGTCAACCTAATGACGACTTCTAAATGTATAGTAACTGTTTCTGTTTATTCTCATCAGGCTACAGATTTATCTGAATACTCATGATAATTGTGTGCTTTATAAATTAAATTAGGCTGATGGTGTGAAATGTTACAGTTGGTTTGAATTATTTAAATATCTATTTGAATATTAACTACCTCAATACTGGACACTTCCACCCCATTCCTGCCCCATTCCTGCCCAGGCCAATTTCCAGCTTTCAGAGCTGTCATACTTTGAATGACAATTGTGCGGTCATGCAACTTTGTACCCATATGAAATATGTATCATTTTTTGAGATAGATAAAGCTTTCTTTTGGTAGTATTTAATCACCACTGGGGTTTTAATTTTTTTGCTAAAAAAAGGAAAAAAGACTAAACATTTGGGAAAAAAAGTTTTTCTCAGTTTGTTATAAAATTTTACACGTAATTTTTCTTCTCCACTGATGTTTTTCTGCACTGATGAGGCTGCACTGATGCACACTGCTATGGCGGCACTGATGGGCACTGATAGGGACTGTAGGGGCACTGATGGACACTGATGAGGAAGCAACACTGATAGGCACAGGTAGGAGGCACTGAAGGGCACTGATAGGCACTGATAAGCTGCACTAATGGGCACTGATGGGGCTACACTAATAATCAGGTCACCGATTATCAGTGCCCTGATTATCAGTGTAAATCAAATACTCACTGTGCCCTGACAGATCTGCTCTACTTTCCTCACACACTGTCTCTGGGTGAAGAAAGGAAAGCTGATAGCTGTCAAGTCTGTTTACAACTGTGTGAGCTTTAATTGGACATTTCTGATCACATGATAAAGGGCCACTGTGATTGGCCCTTTACCACAATCTGTTATCCGCTGTTTCCCAATGCGCACCCAAGTGTGGAAAGCACATTCTTTGGAGGATGTCCAGGGATGCCCTCCCAGAACTGGAGAGCGGCGCTGTAGCCATATATATCAACTATAGCGCGGTAGGGAAGTGGATAAGGAGCATATATACTACAATATGATTTGTAATATGCAATATTACTTCTCTGTCTAGAATTCTATTTTGTCTTTTCATTCATTTTTATAAAAAAAGTCTGCACCTTCTAGTGCCAGTTCCATAGGCCTGTACTTTGAAAGCTAAAGCTAGTGACAATACAATGGGGGAGCTTTACTAAAACTGGAGCACTCAAAAGCTGATTGCTTAATGTGCACACCTGCACTAGATTCTAACTTCAGCATGTTCAATTAAAGGGTAACTCCACTTTCGTGGGGGAAAAAATAGCAAATTAAGAAAAAACAATATAGTGTACACAATTACAATGCAAATCATATTGTAATTGAATGTTAATGAAAATGACATTTCCTTTTAATCTGCAGCTGTTGTAATTTTCTGAAAATACAATATGGCTACCTGGAGTTGTTCTGTACACAGAATGTGCACTGACCACACTCCAGAAATATAAATTCCTGCTTGTGTGATTGGCGCACCAATTTTCCCAGAAGTCTGCCAAAGATACAAGTCAGATTTCTGACATCCCCTGCAATAAAAATGTCATTTTTGGTGAGATACTCCCAATAGGAACATGTCTAAAGGGATGCAGGCCCAGCAGCTTTCCTCATTACAGCCCTGCTGCGGCCACAGCTGATAGATAATTATGAAACCACTCCCATTAGACCCACTCAGCACAGAGGAACAAACAGGGATTTCTTCACAATAACAAAAGGTAGGAATTTGCAACAAAGTTTGTTATAATTCTTGCAATGTACATAGTAGATCACACAGAGGGGAATGTTTTTAATCTCAACAAAAGGGGAGTTACTCTTTTAGCTTTGACAATAAAACCTGGAAGCTGGTTACTTTGCAGAGCTGCACCAGATTTTGCATGCTCCTGTTTGAGTAAATTTCCTCCAATGGCTTTTTAGTTGGGTTATGAGCTGTTGGATTCAGGGAAAGATTTCCCTGCTGGACTTCAAACCAACAGAGAAGACCAAATAACCCATTTCCTTCTCAGCTCGTTACAAAGAATTATCTTATTTATGGAGTTGTTCTTTTATATCAAGTTAAAAATAAAGTTGTTTTTTTTATTTTTTTTTCTTCAAGAGCATTAATTTCATGCAATGCACACCATGTTGTAAAACAAGATACTGAACATTTTTATAAAAGGCTAGGTTACTGATTTATAATAACTAGACTGTAGCACAGCTACTGGAAATGTATTTGTTTTCATCCTGTAACATTAACTAGAAAATAAAGGTCAGAATATAAATCATTGCCATGAGCAATTTCTTTTTTTCAGCTTTTTTTTTTTTTTTTTTTTAAATTTGCCCTAATGATTAAATGTTAAAAGTGGTGTGCATGTCTTTTGTACCAAGAGTGTTTTTTTCTAGTTAGTAATATAGCTTTTTTAAGGATGAGAAGTGAGCTAAGACCATTTTAGATTTTGCAAGATGCTAGAGATTAATTTTCCTTTGGTTTAATTTGTCATTGAGGGTGTCCAATGGAACGATCGCATTGCTTAGTTTCCAGCTCTGATTTATTCATTGTGGAGTTTCTATCCTCCATTTGCATCCTCCATGATAAAACAGACATAGTACTACCCCCATTATGAGCTAAAATTAAAGCTGGTAACTAGTAAGGGATCCATGTGACCAATTTACCAGTTCACTTGGCATATTCATACATCAACAAATCATGGCCTGTGGTGAACATTTATTTTCCATGAGTAATCAGATCTGGGTTAAGTCCCATTTGGTTTTGGATGGACTGAAATTGTATGATTAGGTACAGTATATTATGTTAATTATTTTGTTCCAGTTATTATTGATATTCTTCCAAAGGAATTGGCCACATGTAGGGGTGAGCTTTGGGACCCATATTTGGTTCAAATTCTATATAATTACTGTTAGGAAAATTAATTCAACTCATTTGAGTTGAACCCCAGGCTTTAGTGAAACATTCAACAGTAGCAATACTGCAGCTGCTAAATGTGACAGCTTCTCGCTCAGACTGGTTATCGGCCAGTGACATAGTTGGGGATTTGAGCTGAATGTAAATAAAGGGATGAGAATGATGGTTGACACATAAAAAAAAATGCATGGGATCCCCTCCAAAACTCATACCAGACAGAAGCATTGTAAGTCGGGGGGCATTACATGGACTAAAAGATTTAGATACACTAACAATTTGAAGCTAAACTCCAGCTTACGCTGCAGTTACACAAGCAGTTATAGCAACAGTTTTTTTTCTCTTGGGATGAAGGTTTTACATGAATAAATAAAAGCTGATCATTGTAAAAAAAAGTATTTTTTTAAAGATATTGTGCAATAAATTTTGATATTTTACTATTTGTGTATAGTCCTCCTGTTGGTACCAGTAAAGTCCGAGATTCTCACCCAATTTTTTCCCCCTTTTCCCCATTTTTTTTGTTTTTCCTATTTATTTCATTAATTTTTTTTAATTTTAGCACAGGTTTTTTTAAAAAAAAATAAAAATGTGATCACTTTTATTGCTTTTATTGCTGTCACAAGCTATGTAAACATCCCTTGTGACAGCAATAGGCAGTGACAGGTCCTCTTTATGGAGGGATTGGGGGTCTAAAAGACCCTAGACCCCTCCACTGCACTTCAATGTATTCAAAATGCTGAAATTTTTGAATACAGTCACTTTTTAAATTCGGCGCCTTTAGCAGCCGAGTAACCCGTACGTGATGTCATTGACGCCGCCTCCAGGTTACGTCATCGGAGACCCGATTGAAGCCGCATCTGGCTTTGATCAGGACTCCAACCAGCCGGTGGACGCTGGTCGGGTTGGTCGGGTCTCCCGCTGGGACGGAGGACCTGGGCAGAGCCACCGAAGGCAGCAGGAGGAGGAGCGCTGTGGTAACGATTGAACGGCTCCCAATCCACATCGGTCATTACCACCTTTAAGCCAACCGCGGGCTCTAACAATTGGATGGCAGGTACTCATGTACTTACCTGCCCATCAGAGTACCCGAGTACCTGTCTCCAGTCCTTCAGAGAACCTATCTGCAGCCCATCAGAATACCTGCGTACCTGTATCTAGCCCATCAGGGTATCTGAGCACCTATCTGCAGCCCAATAGAGTACCTGAGTACCTGTCTTCTGCCCATCAAACTATACGAGTACCTGTCTCCAGCCCATTAGAGTACCCGAATACCTCTCTGTAGCCCATCAGAGTACCCAAGTACCTGTCTCTAGCCCATTAGAGTACCCGAATACCTCTGTGCAGCCCATCATAGTACCCAAGTACCTCTCTGTAGCCCATCAGAGTACCCAAGTACCTGTCTCCAGCCCAGAGTGTTCTGCATAGGTCGCAGAAAAAAAGTTGGTTATATGGATGGTAAATGATGCACAAGGTAACACATAAATGATGTGATAATAGGTCAATTTATTATGATAATATTGTGTGGAATGCACACTGTGCAGTACAAGTCATGATGTTTCAACGATAAACAGAACACAAGACGGACAATATGTAACAAAAATACAAAAAACGGCCGGTACAAAAAATGACTTATCAGGGTTAAAAATAGGGGATGTGGGAAGTTCACATGGGGTGTCTCAATCTTGACCTTGTTCCTCTCACATAATTGTGTATGGCCTGATAAGTACCTTGTGGAAGCTCAGGTGCGACGGGGGAGAGCGATATCACTCAATGTATGGTGCAGAGGGGCTGATCCGGTAAGACGGGGGTTAATTGTAGTGGAGTTCGATCCTGATGGAGGATATGCTGGAGGGATAGTTAATTCTTTTGCATATTCCTCTGCATTGCCTACCAGGGCTGGGCTGTATAGCAGTTGGGTGTCCTGGTATGTGGGGAATGCCTAGAGGGTGTATGCATGCATCGAGGCTACAGTGAGCAGCTGAGTGGCTGGTGTGTATGCAATTGCACTGGTATGGTGCCAGGGTTTCTGGGGGACTTTGTAAGGTACAATGGTCCTGCTGACAGTATAGCTTATACTCAGTGTATGTACCTGTAAGTTCTGGCTGTGTCTTCGCCCCGCAAAAAGTACCCACATGTTTCTCAGCACCTCTCTTCTTTTCCATGATAATGACCCCCTACCACTTTAAGGATGTCTCCTGTATCATCTTGTTGCTGCTACATGAGGAATCCATCTAATGTCCTTTTTAAATGCAAAGGATGCTTTTACCCCTACCTGCTAAATCATCCAGACATGCCCCAAGCATTTATTGAAAAAAACCACTGCAGAAACTTCCCCACCCACTTTATTACTTGAGTTCATGCAGCTGTGAAGACTACTTTATAAGGGACCAGCTGCCGCCTCATGAACGTCCAGACGAAGCTACGCCACGCCCAGCGAAACTAGTTGACGTCATCGGTCGGCTGTACACACACTACACTCCTGTAGTGGATGGCGGATGCGAGGGAAAGGTGCGCACGGTTCTCACAGACTGAGACAGCCAAGTCAGGAGGACACTGACCCTAAGAAAGGGAAGGAGAGCGGCAGACAGCAGCAGCAGCAGCTCAGCAAGCAGACAAGCACAGGACATCCAACAGGACAGGTACTTTTTGCGGGGCGAAGACACAGCCAGAACTTAAAGGGAAAATGTCGCCGCGATGCATGCATACACCCTCTAGGTATTCCCCACATACCAGGACACCCAAATGCTATACAGCCCAGCCCTGGTAGGCAATGCAGAGGAATATGCAAAAGGATTTACTATCCCTCCAGCATATCCTCTCGAACTCCTCTCCAATTAACCCCCGTCTTACCGGATCAGCCCCTCTGCACCATACATTGAGTGATATCGCTCCCTCCGTCGCACCCGAACTTCCACAAGGAACTTATCAGGCCATACACAATTATGTGAGAGGAACAAGCTCAAGATTGAGACACCCCATGTGAACTTCCCACATCCCCTATTTTTCACCCTGATAAGTCATTTTTTGTACCGGCCGGTTTTTGTATTTTTGTTACAATTTATCTTCTTGTTTTCTGCTTATCGTTGAAACATCATGACTTGTACTGCACAGTGTGCATTTCACACAATATTATCATAATAAATTGACCTATTATCACATCATTTATGTGTTACCTTGTGCATCATTCACCCTCCATATAACCAACTTTTTTCTGCGACCTATGCAGAACACTTTTCCCGTGTATGCTATTTTGGTTTAGACGGTGAATACAATACTTACTGAATACACTTAGGTGTATACACAGACACAGGTATTTTATCCTAGGTCCGCACCAACCTCAACAACCACAATTTTTGAACTCCAGCCCAGAGTGCCCGAGTACCTATCTGCAGCCCATCAGATTACCCGAGTACCTGTCTCTAGCCCATCAGAATACCCAAGTACCTCTCTGTAGCCAATCAGAGTACCCGAGTACCTGTCTCCAGCCCATTAGAGTACCAGAATACCTCTCTGCAGCCCATCATAGTACCCAAGTACCTCTCTGTAGCCCGTCAGAGTACCCAAGTACCTGTCTCCAGCCCAGAGTACCTGAGTACCTGTCTCCAGCCCAGAGTGCCCAAGTACCTATCTGCAGCCCATCAGATTTCCAGAGTACCTGTCTCTAGCCCATCAGAATACCCAAGTACCTCTCTGAAGCTCATCAGAGTACCCGAGTACCTGTCTGCAGCCCATCAGAGTACCCGAGTACCTATCTGCAGCTCATGCCTCCTAGATTATGTGTTGGGGTGTTTGCTTTCCAAAATGGGGTCATTTTGTGGGGGTTTCCATTGTGTTGGTGTTCCAGGGCCTTCAAAAGTGTCATTGGTTGTAATGAAATTATATGTGTAATTTATGCCCCTTGAACACCTGACGGTGCTCCTTGCATGTTGGGCCTCTGTATGTGGCTATGCTGTGACAAAGTCTCACACATGTGGTATCGCCATACTCAGGAGGAGTAGCAAAATGTATTTTGGGGTGTCATTTTTGCTATGTATATGCAATGTGTTAGAAATATCTTTATAAATTGACAACTTTGTGTAAAAAAAAAGAATTTTCATTTTCTTTTCACATTTTCCAAAAACTTGTGGAAAAAAAATGACATGTTCAAAAGACTCAGTATGCCTCATAAAATATGCGTTGGGGTGTTTGCTTTCCAAAATGGGGTCATTTTGTGGGTAATTCTATTGTCCTGGTGCTCCAGGGCCTTCAAAAGTGTGATAGGTCGTTAGGAAATTATATGTGTAATTTATGCTCCTAGAACGCCAGACATTGCTCTTTGAATGTTGGGCCTCTGTATGTGGCCAGGCTATGTAAAAGTCTCACACATGTGGTACTGCCATATTCAGGAGGAGTAGCAGAATGTATTTTGGGGTGTAATTGCAAGTATGCATACACTGTGTGTGAGAAATAACTTGTTATTATGACAATTTTGTGTAAAAAAAAAAAAAAATATTTCTTAATTTTCCCAAGAATTGTGGGAAAAAATTACAACTTCAAAAAACTCACCATGCCTCTTACTAAATACCCTGAAATGTCTACTTTCCAAAAAGGGGTCATTTGGGGGGTATTTGTACTGTCCTGACATTTAGTTAGGTGTGATCAATTTTAAATGATTGGCACCATAGCTTGTAGACTCTATAACTTTCACACAAACTAAATAAAAACCACTAATTTGGGTTATTTTTACCAAAGATATGTAGAAGTATAAATTTTGTCCCAAATTTATGAAAAAAAAATTACTTATTTGCAAAATTTTATAATAGAAACTAAAACAAAATGTTTTTTTTTTTCAAAATGTTCGCCTTTTCTTACTTATATCGCAAAAAAATAAAAAAACCCAGCAGTGGTTAAATACTACCAAAAGAAAGCTCTATTTGTGTGAAAAAAAATATAAAAAATGTGATTGGGCACAGCGTTGTATGGCTGAGTAATTATTATTCAAAATGTGAGAGCGCTGAAAGCTAAAAATTGGTCTGGGCAGGAAGGGGGTGTAACTGCTCTGTATGGAAGTGGTTAAATAGGTGTTCAGTAAGTGCAAAAATACCTGGAAATCCTGCTAGGAATCCAGTTCTGACCTGTGCAATATGCCCTCTGCAAGATTACCTCAAACAGCCTTCATTTTGTGCCCAAGGTTGCCACTGTGAACTACAGAACACCTCCCTTCTAACAACACTTCTCATGTATCAGTAGAGTACAGTAAGTAAGTGTTGTCACTCTAAGACATGAAGTGTGTTACTTGCAGGATCTTTGGGTTAAAATAAAGACAAAAAAATCTGAAGAAGTAAACGGAATGTAGCCACCTTATTTATGGACCAGTAAGCTGCAATACTGCATTTTTCTTCCTGAATTTAGAGATACTATAATTGAAGCAGAACACATGGGAAAAAACTACACTTTTTGATAATACAGGACCACGTTCAATAAAATATTTGGTTTAACCTCCCTGGCGGTACAATTCTTTTCATGGAAATTTGGCGTTATGTATTATAGGCCTACAATTCTTAGTAATTACTGACTTAAACCTGACCAAAACAAGACTCTAGTAGACATCCCAGATGTGATAAATTTGAAACACAAACAAGTGAATTATAATTGAATCAATAATATTATTTTATTATTTAATATATAATATATATAATAAAATTATATTATTGATTAGATTATAATTCATGCGCTATATATTATATATATATGTGTGTATATATATATATATATATATATATATATATATATATATATATACGTGTGTGTGTATATATATATATATATATATATATATATATATATATATATATATAACGCATGAATTATAATCGAATCAATAATATAATTTTATATATATATATATATATATATATATATATATATATATGTGTGTGTGTGTGTATATAGGTATATATATATATATATATATATATTTATATATATATATATATATATATATATATATATATATGCATATATATATATATATATATATATATATATATATATATATATATATATATATATATATATATATGCATATATATATATATATAATATAAAATGTGTTGTGTTTTGTGCAACGTTTTTTTTTTTTTTAGTTTTTTGGAATTTCCCTCCCTAGTTCCGCTCCCATGCAGCATTGCTGCTGCAGGGAACGGAACTAGGAAGTCCTCCTACCGACAGACGAGCGGCGGAGATCTCGCTGGCGGTCACAGCAATGAGAGCTCATCGCTGGATCGCCAGGATAAGGTAAGAGAAGCTCCGCTGCGCTGTCTGCACGCTCTGCCCATTCACCCCGAGCGTGACTCGGGGATACCGCTAATAGCAGAAAATTCCTACCCCGAGTCACGCTCGGGTTTACCGCTAAGGCGGTTAACTGTTTGGGTGGAAGTACACTTAATACACTTAAAAAAGTTTCTTAGATCCCAGTTGTTAATGAATAAAAATTTTTAAAAACATCAGGTTATGTTTACGTAGTATCTTTTATGTCAGCAAAAGTGTCTATTTGGATTGCATTGTGCAGTGTGATACTGCATGTCAAAAACAAGCAAGTATAACAAGTATAAAAATATTATTAATCGATTTGTTTGTGTCTGGCTTTTGCTTTTCATTTATGACTCTGATATATGACTTTCTTTGAATGTGCATTAAACATTGTATCCCTATAGTTTATTTCATTTTAGATTTATTATTTCTATATATTAACTAATTCTAGAAATTAACTATGTACTTTTTCAGAAAAATGTGGCAATTGATTTTAAGCACCCTGATATATTGTATAATAGTTACCTTGCTCTTGGTTTTGTCCTTCACATCACAGGAGTCTGTTCTGGCCTGCAACCTTTCAATATAATGAGGATGAAATACACTTTAAGGTTGCTGCACTGGGAAAGTAGATCAGGATTTGTTATATTATAGCTAATATTCAACATTGCTCTGGCCCTATTAGCTATTGTATTAGACAATAAATCTTATTTTCTAGAATAAGGCATTATATTCTTTACAAAAATTGCTATTGTGTAAGCTGTTCTGTGAAACTGAAGATTTTAAATCATGTCCTCTACTTTATGTATCTTATCTGTTACTAACATTTATTTCTTTCACATTGTATATGGCAGTCCGTTTCTTTTTACATTGTATATTGTGTCCCAGAAGTACCCATTTCAGAAGTTGCATATGCCCTTCCCTTAGTTTTGTTAAAGAGAAATTACCAGTAGTTTATATTTTCATAGATAATATATTATCTTTAGGACTAAAACATAAAAATGTTGCCCTCTAGAACTCAGATTGAGTGATTTGTCCCCTCTCCATTAGTGAACTGAAGGCAAACTACTGCTGTGCTATGTATTAAATGTGTATTTATAACACAAAGATTTAATAGAAATAGTTAAAGTGATTGTAAACTCACCTTTTTTTTTTTACTAACATGTCATACTTACCTGCTCTGTGAAATGGTTTTGCACAGAACAGCCCCTGATCCTCTTCTTCTCACGTCCCTGCTAGTGATCCTGGCTTCTCCTCCCTGCAGAGTGTGCGCCATACCTAGTCTCTTGCTATGGGGGGCACGGTGTGTAAATTAACACACAAAGTGTGGCTCTGAATGCCTCCTCACTGGCTGTGATTAAAGAGATTACATAGTTACATAGTTAGTGAGGTTGAAAAAAAGACATCAGTCCATCCAGTTCAACCTATGATGTGTGTGTGTTTGCTGTTAACCGTACATTGTATACCCCTGTATGTTGTGGTCTTTAAGGTGCCCATCTAATAGTTTTTTGAAACGATCAATGCTCAATGCTGATACCACTGTTTGCGGAAGTGAATTCCACATCCTTTCCGCTCTTACAGTAAAGAACCCCCTGCCTATTTTAAGGTTAAACCACCTTTTCTCTAGTTTTAGTTAGTGGCCACGTGTCTTATTATATTTCCTTTCTCTGAATAGTTTGTTCCATATGCTAGGGTCACCAGTACAGTATTTGTACATTGATATCATATCCCCCCTCAATCGTCTCTTCTCCAGAGAGAATAAGTTCAGTGCTTGTAGTTTTTCCTCATAGCTGATATCCTCCATTCCCCTAATTATTTTTGTTGCCCTTCTCTGGACTCTTTCCAGTTCCAGCACATCCTTCCTGAGGACCGGTGCCCAGAACTGGACAGCATACTCCAGATGTGGCCGGACCAGAGTCTTGTAGAGTGGGAGAATAATCTCTTTATTTCTGGAGTGAATCCCCTTTTTTATACTGCAGATGACAGTATACAGGTATATACACATACTTGTACAAGCCATATGCTAGGGGGTGACATATTTACACAGGCCAGCTATATTTTACATATTAAAATGACTCTTAAAGTGGTAGTATACTCAGCTTTTTAAATTCTACCTACAGGTAAGCCTATAATAAGGCTTACCTGTAGGTAAAATTAATATCTCCTAAACCTGCACAGTTTAGGAGATAATCACCCTACATTCAGCCTCTGACACCAGTGGCGCATGCGATCTGTAGGTCCGGCGTATCTTGCCGGACCCTCAGAGCTCCTTGCTGGCTCCTTGTCGGAAAGTGAACTCCCGGGCGCATGCGTGGGAGTGACGTCATCGTGGCTCTGATGATTGCATGACTGCGTTCCAACAACTGTAAACAATCATGAACAACAGTGTGACAGGGCTGCGACAACACTGTTGTTCATGATTGTTTACAGTTGTTGGAACGCAGTCACTATTAATGTCGTTTTTATTTTTAAACCAGTTAATTTTATTATACATGTTTTTTGATCAATAAGGCACAACTATTTGGATATCTTTGCACGCTATGTGCACTCTTACACAGCTTAGTGCTTCACATTACTTTCAATATACCTCAGATCATACCTGATTAGAGCACTTATATTTATGGTTATCCACACAATAAGGACACCTATTTAATACATATTTTTTTGCATATATTTTTTTATTGATTTCAGCACTCAGTTATATTTACCCACATTTGAATGTGCAGCGCTTTTTAAATAGATTCAGTATTTTAGCACTTACCTGAAGGGAAGTGAATAGTGATCAGTGCGAGCTGCTTCACCTAATTACTCACATAGTAGCCCACGGGATCACACATTATCATAGTGTAAATTTGCTATCCCCCTCAAAATAACTGGACACAATATATATATATATATATATATATATATATATATATATATATATATATATATATATATTGTACAATTGATAAAATAATATATAAAGTATACTACAATGGTCCACTTTCACTGGTAGGAGTCTCATTCTATTAAGGTGTTTGGTGGTGGAAACACTGATCTAGACTTGAATAATAGAAGTGTGGAAGCACCTTGGAACACATTGAAGCACTTTGAAGTCAACATATGTATTGTTTATTAACATTGTGTGGATATTTATGAATTTTTTTTTTTTCTGCATAAATATTTTTTTGGAGTGTGTCTCACTTGCACTTTAAGGATCCTTTCACACGGCCGCTCCGTGTGTCCGCAAATCATCCTATCCATTTGCGGATGATTTGCGGACATAATGTAAGTGAATGGCACTGCGGGTGTTAGCGGAATACCATCCGCTGACATCCGATTTTCCTCCTGTCAGTTCTGTTCCGTTTTTACGAATGGAACAGAACCCCATTTTTTCTTCCGTGTAAAAAACGGAAAGGAAGGAAAATCGGATGTCAGCGGTGTCATCCGCTGACATCCGCAGTGCCATATACTTACATTATGTCCGCATATCATCCGCAAACGGATGGGATGATATGCGGGCACACAGAGTGGATGACAGAAATGTCATCCGCTCCGTGGAAAAAAAAAAAAAAAAAGTCCCGCAGCGGACCTTTCACACGGAGCGGCCGTGTGAAAGGACCCTTAGTGGTATATTGCTTACAGTTTATTGCACTTTATATTTGTAAATATGAATTGGATTTATGGGTAATATTTATGAATTTAGTGCTGCTTTTTTTAGTAATTATATCCTAAACAAGCAGAGGATTTTCTGTAAAAGGGTCGTTGTAATTTAAGACATTCTTCCAAATAATATTTGAAGGAATGACCATTTAGACTTTAAATGAGTTAGGTGAGTGAACTTTGGAGGATAGTTCAAAAGCATTATAGTTTCACTACTGTGAAGAATTGTAACCAAGAGTATTGTATAAGTGATCACATTTTTACATTATGTATGACTCTAAGCTGTGCAATTCACACACAAAAAAAAAAATATTGCGTTAGTGAAATTTTTTGGGGTTGTTATAGGTTTGGGAAGAAAAATACTTTCTGATAAAACATATTTTTTCCAATTCTTAACAGGGAACTAGGAGCTATTTAATATGAGGTGTATCGGGTTGATTTCACGTTATTGCCTGTCGCTACACATCACCGACCACACCTATACTCCCACGCTCCTTGTTCTGCAAACTGCTGCATTCACAACAGCTTGCAAAAGTACAGCAATAGATTGTGCAATTGGCAATACTATGCTTTTGGGTGCCACTACTGTAATAATGCACACCAGTCCAAAGACAGAACTGTAAAAAATACAGAGAAGATCTGGAATTGCTCAATAGTTTGTGATTCATTTTTTGTTATCAATGATTTTCCTTCACAACACATTTATTTTGGTGTGCTGTAGTTCAAACATGTATCACCAAGGGGTTAATCTCATGCTACTGAGTATTATTTGTATTTCAGGCTGAATAATTATTCCTCTACTTTATGGTAAGATTTGACAGCCACAGCAAAGTAAAAAAGAAAGCTCCAGCTGCAGTGTAATTAGTGATCCACTGAGAAGCACAATATATTTAGCTAAAGAGAGCATAGTCCTTGTAGAAAAAGAAAAACTACAACAGGGAAAGCAAATTTGTTAAATAACTGAGCTCCACTAAACACTAAACAACAGCTGCTTTGAGAGTGTACAATTCCCTGCATTGTTTTTTTTCCATTAACCTGTATCATGGTGTGACTATTTGTCGCTTTCACCTAACAGACTCATTTTACAAAAGCAATGTGCATGTAGTATTTCATCACGAGGTCTTATTTTTTCCATGTTTACCAGAATTACTGATACACTGGATGCCTTTGCTGCCATTGTGCTATGTGCTGGGCATTCATTGTGCCCATGTGCCTTTAAGGAGGGTTGGATTACCTCCAGGCCCACCTGCCCCCTATCTATCCATTAGAATGCATGTGCTTCCACTGTGGAGTCTCTCATAGATTTAAAGGAGTTAGGACTGCAGGTAATACAGGGTGCCTTGAAGTGGCCCTGCAACTTACGCATGCGTTTGCAAATCTGGGCTAGCTAAACCCCTTTTTTTAACGCATACTGTTAGACAGGTTAATTTGGTTGGTAAGCAAACTGGTTGGTCAGTTGAGCTGGGAATATTTCTGGTTTTGTCATTTATAGCGTTGGACGAAGAGAAGTGAGGCGTGTTTTCCGATGGATGTAGAATAGAGTATTCTCTAAGTAGAACATATTCACGAAACGCGTAGAACTATTTTAGATGCCACGCTTTACCATCATTCGTTTATTATAGTATACCTCTATAAAAAGTAATATTTTTTAAGTATTATTTATTTTTTATGTTGTTATTTATCCAGAGAGACACCTAGGTCAACATTGACAAAAGATGTGCAATCATGTTATGCTATGTACCATGCGTTGATATTCACAAATTATATGTGATAAATTGTTACCTGATTATTATTAATATTACCATATTGTATGTCATGTTTTTCATTAATTAAATGCAATATTTTATATGTATGTTTGTTGTGCTATGACTTTACACATGGACACATTAATCATACATGTGATATGACCCATTTATCCAACTTCCCTGGATTGCACCCGCGGTTTCATGCAAAGTCCCAATTCCCCCTTGTTTTTATTCAATTGATAGGGATGGAGGTATATGACTCTACCATGTCATGTCCTCATGTAAAGTCCCAACATTTCCCCCCCCCCCCCTTCTATAGTAAAGTAGAATAGAGTATGTTATTGTTCAAAGGAGCTGATATATAATGAAGATATAGGAGTTGATTTACTAAGAGCGGAGAGTACAAAATCTGGTGCAGCTCTGCTCAAAAACTAATCAGCTTCCAGGTTTTTTGTCAAAGCTTAATTAGAAGATGTTAGAAGTTGATTGGCTATCATGTATAGATGCACAAGATTTTTCACTCTCCAGTTTTAGTAAATCAACTCGGAGTGCTGGTGGACCTTGTTCTGGTCTCAGTCTGCTACCTCCGTGACCCCAATAAAAGGAACACTCAGCAGATAATAAACTCTGTGGTGGGTATTGGGGAGCTCCGAGTACAAAGGTTTATATCACCCAGAGGTCATTTCAACATGTTTATTGGTTAACCACTTCAATACAGGCCACTTTTATCCCCTTCCTGCCCTGACCAATTTTGTAGCTTTCAGTGCTCTCACACTTTGAATGACAATTACTCAGTCATGCTGCACTGTACCCCAAACATTTTTTTTATCTTTTTTTTCACACAAATAGCCCTTTTTTTGGTGGTATTTAATCAAGACTGTTAACCACTTGCCGACCGCCGCACGACTATCTACGGCGGCGGTCAGCCCCTCACAGGCAAAGTGACGTAGGGCTACGTCACTAGCTTGTGAGGGTCTAGGGAGCGAGCGCGCGCCGCCGGAGGCGCGCTCCCGCTCCCGCGTGGTCACGGACCCCCCCGCGCGTGTGACCGGCGGACCCGATGTCCGCCGGCCACTCTGCGATCGGCGGGGGAGAGGGAGAAAGTCAGGCAGCTTGTGTAAACAAGCTGCCTGTCATTCTCCCCTTGGTATGAGAGATGATCATATGGATCTACTATGTAGATCCGTTGATCACTCTGCATACAGCTGAAGCCACAGCCAATCACAGTTAGAATCACGCCCCTAGGGACACACACAGCCCCTCCCTCTCAAATAAAGTTAACCCCTTCACTACCAGTGTATTTTTACAGTAACAGTGCATATATATAGCACTGATTACTGTAGAAATGTCACTGGTACCCCCAAAAGTGTCAAAAATGTCAGTAAAGGGTCCGATCTGTCTGCCGCAATGTCGCAGTACTGCAAAAAAATCGCAGATTGCCACCGTTACGCGTTAAAAAAAAAACAACAAAAATGACAAAAATCTTTCCCTTAGTTAGTAAACGCAATAACTTTTGCGCAAACCAATCAAAATACGCTTTTTGCGATTTTTTTTACCAAACATAGGTAGCATAAAACAAATTGGCCAAAAATGTTAAAAAATTTTGATTTTTACATTTTTTTGGGGGGGAATTTCATGTAAAAAAATGTGAAAAATATTGTTATTTTTGAAAAATTGGCTTTTTTTGTTTATAGCGCATGATCAAAAAATCGCACAGGTGATCAAATACCACCAAAAGAAAGCTCTGATTGTGGGAAAAAAAGGACGCCAAATTCGTTTAGGTACAGCGTCGCACGACCGCGCAATTGTCCGTTAAAGTCACGCAGTGCCGAATCGCAAAATACCCCCTGGTCGTTTAGCAGCCAAATCCTCCGGGGCTTAAGTGGTTAAGCAAAAAAAGAGCGAACATTTTGGATTAAAAAAAAACACTTTTTTTTTTTTAGTTTTTATTATAAAATTTTGCAAATAAGTAGTTTTTGTTCATAAATTTTGGGCCAAAATTTATACTGCTACATATCTTTGGTAAAAATAACCCAAATTAGTGTATTATTTAGTCTGTGTGAAAGTTATAGAGTCTAAAAGCTATGGTACCAGTCCTTGAAAATTCATCACACCTGATGTACTGACTGCCTATCTCATTTCTTAAAGCCCTCTAATGGTGGGACAAAAAAAAAAAACTCTTTTTGGAAAATAGATGGTCTAAGGTATTTAGTAAGAGGCAAGGTTGAATTCTTTGAAGTTGTATTTTTTTTTACGCAAAATTGTCATATTAACATGTTATTTCTCACACACAGCATAGGCATACTTGCAATTACACCCCTAAAACACATTTTGCTACTCGTCCTGAGTATGCTGATATCACATGTGGGAGATTTTCACACAGCCTGGCAACATACAGAGGCCCAACATTCAAGTAGCACCTTCAGGCATTCTGAGAGCATAAATTACACATCTAATTTCCTGACTACGTATCACATTTTTGAAGGCCCTGGAGCACCAAGACAATTGAATTACCCATAAAATGACCCCATTTTGGAAAGCAAACACCCCAATGTATATTCTCTGGGGCATTATGAGTCTTTTGAACATGTCATTTGTTTCCACAAGTTTTTAGAATATGTCTAAAGAAAATAAAAACTTTTTTTTTTTTTTACACAAAGTTGTCAATTTAAGATATTTTTAACACATTGCATGTACATAGCAAAAATGACACCCCAAAATACATTCTGCTACTCCTCCTGAGTATAGTGATACCATGTGTGTGAGACTTTTACATAGCTACAGAGGCCCAACATCCAAGTAGCACCTTCAGGTGGTTTAGGAGCATAAATTACACATATAATTTCCTGACAACCTATCACAGTTTTGAAGACCCTGGACCACCAGGACCATGGAAACACCCACAAAATGACTCCAAGCACCCCAACATATATTCTATGAGGCATTATGAGTCTTTTTAAACAATTTTTTGACATGGTGGCTGTATGATGGGTAGCACTGATGGGCTTTAGGACAGGTACACTAGTGGACTTCAGGATAGGTACACTGCTGGGCTGCATGACAGGTACTGCTGGGCTGCACTTCAGGTACTGCTAGGCTGCACGACAGGTACTAATGGGCTGCAGAACAGGTACTAATAGGCTGCACATCAGGTACTGCTGGGCTGCACAACAGGTATTCTGATGAACTGTAGACAGGTACTCTAAAGGGCTGCAGATAGGTACTCTGATGGGATGGACACAGGTACTCATGTACTCTGATGGGCTGCAGATAGGTACTCAGGTACTCTGATGGGCTGCAGATAGGTACTCAGGTACTCTGATTGGATGCAGATAGGTACTCGGGTATTCTGATGGGCTGCACAAAGGTACTCAGATACTCCAATGGGCTGCAGAGAGGTACTCGGGTATTCTGATGAGCTGCAGATAGGTACTCTGGTACTCTGATGGGCTGTAGATAGACACTTGGGTACTATGATGGGCTGGAGACAGGTACTTGATTACTCTGATGGGCTGAAAATAGGTACTCAGGTACTCTAATGGGTTGCAGATAGATACACAGGTACTCTAAGGGGCTGGAGACAGGTACTCTGATGGGCTGCAGATAGGTCCTCTGATGGGCTTACAGACAGGTACTCTTTATTACTGGGGCAGTTGGGGCACAGTAATGTACACTGTAATTGGTAAATCATTGTTACGACAATCTCCTGCTCACACTGGAGCGGTGTGTGAGGAGGAGAACCCGCTAATAGAGAGTTACCGTGTTTTGTTAACATTTGTGACCAGCTGTGATTGGACACAGCCGGTCACGTGGTAAAGAGCCAATTTTATTGGCTGTGTTGGGCCTCTGTAGTTGTTAAAAAGTCTCAATTTTATTGGCTCTTTACCCTGATCGGGGATGAGATGTGTCTGAGGGACACGCCTCATCCCTGAACACCCATCGGGGTGTGCACAAGTGGTGTGCATGAGGACATCACATGTGACCGGCTGTAATTGGACACAGCCAGTCATGTGGTAAAGAGCCATTTTCATTGGCTCTTTACCCTGATCAGGGATGGGCTGTGTATAAGGGACACACCTCATCCCCAATCGCCACGCTGGCGCACCTAAAGGATGACATATAAGCCCAATCAGGATAACAAATCCACCACCCGGCCGCCAACCTGCTATAGGCCAGGCGGGATCTTGTTAAGATCATCAAATACAGTCAACACATTTGAGCAGTTATTGTTATTATGTTAGTAGAATCGCAATGAGTTGCAAAATAAGACCTATTTTAGGGTTTGATAAAGACTGTCAGATTTTAAGGACACTATGACCTGCCAGCAGTTCATAGTGCCGCTAAGATTTTATATTCTTTATATAGTCCTAACATAGGTTTCCTATTGCAATTCATCATATCATGCTTCTAATAACATCTACTGCTCAGACCCTGAGGTAGGGGGAGGCCTTTCCCCTGAAACAAATTGGTTGTATTTAATGTTCCTCAATTAGGACTAAAGACAAAACTTTTTGTTGCATTTTGGATAGAGTAGGAGAGGATATAACCCCTGTCATTTTATTTTATCATCTTTGTCCTATAGGGGGGATTTTTCTTCACTCCTGTCCCATAGTCAAAAGAGGAAATAAGAGGGAATCCCTGGCTGTCTACAGGTTCACCAGAACCAGGATCCCCAGTAAGAGATTTTCCCTCTATTCCAGTTCTGGAAGCAACACAAAATGTGTGATTTTATGATACTGTCACTTTTGGTGCTATAAGTAAACAGGACAAATTGAGGGGGCGTGGCCGAACTGCGGATGTGAGAGGACGTGCATGCTGTGAGCTCCGCTGCTGATCCTTGCCATTATCCTGTGTAACTTCATATCTTGCTCCGATTTCTGCAATCCGCCGGTGCCCTGTGTCCCCTGGAGTGCCGTGATCACCCGGTGAGTCCCCCATCTTCTTTCCATGATGTCTAAAAAGGGTAAAGAGGGGAAATCTGCACATGCTGGCCCGATCCAAGATGGCAGCACCCCGCAGCGCGCAGCACAGAAGGCCACTTATCTGGAGGCTGCACAGAAACTGTTTGCTAAGCCTGCTGCCCGGGACCCCCAAATTCAGTCTGGGGACCATCGATCCGGCTCACCGGGGTCACATTCTGATACGGATGACATTGTACCACTGGGGGATCTCTCCCGCCAGATTGCTGATTGGGAGGCTGCTGATGTGGACCAGGCCCCGAGGCAGTCATCTCCAACCCCAGACTCAGAACCCACGTTGCGGGATATTATGGCTGCGGTTACCACCTGTACCACTTCGATTACGGCCCTGACAGCGGAGTTAAAGGGGGTTAAGGCTGAGATATCGTTCATGCGACATGATATGCAGAAATTGAGGGAGAGGACAGCTGCGGTGGTTAGCTCCCTGGAGGAAGATATTGGTGCCTTTGCAAAGGGAAGTGAAACATACTGCCCAACAAGCTGCATGTCTGGATGACCTTTTATTGAGAACTGGCTGCTCTCTACCTTTGGGCAAGAATCCTTTACCACCATGTTTTCAGTGGAACGTGCTCATCGGGTGCCTATGCGACCTCTCCCTCCTGGAGCCCCCCCGCGCACTTTCATCTTCAAACTCCTCAATTATAAGGACCGAGACACCATCCTCACTAAAGCCAGGGGCATGCAGGGGAGGCTCAAAATTAACAGCTCCAGGATCTCCCTGTTTCCAGATTACTCTGCAGAGGTGCAAAAACAAAGGGCGAAATTTGTGGAGGTAAAGAGGAGATTGAGGGACTTGAATGTTCAATACACTATGCTGTACCCTTCCAAGCTCCGGGTGGTGGCGCGGGATGAGGTATTATTTGTCGACAAGCCTTCTGCTGCTGTTCAATGGCTGGATGCGAATGGTGGGGCCTTGAGGGCGGCTGCCTCCCCTAAGCGAGAAGACCCTTGAGGAATGCTCCTGTTCTTTGGGACTTTTGGACTCTATTTGGCCGGTAATGGATCCTTCCTGTTCTCCAACCAGTACCTGGCCCTTGATGTTACACGCACTTTTCCTGTTATGGCGGGAGCTCTTCTGCTGCACACATGGCTGCTACCCCTTACATGGTTGCTAACTTGGAGGAGACTGCAATGCCATCTGTGGTCCCTCTCTGGTTTCCCCCCCTTGGTCCTGACTGGACATACCCCATTGACTAGTCCCTTTCCCCACACGTGGCAGACGTGTATTCCCTTTTTATCCCCCCTTTTTTTAATTTTCCTGCATGCTCTCTATTGCTTTACTGCATTTATGATATCCTGTATTAAGGCTGCTTCTACTGATTGCTTTTTATGCTGGGGCTACACCGGTCCTATGTGGGCTGGGCAGTCGCACCTGTTACTGTCTTTATATGGCTGGGATGTGCTTATGGGGTGTAGTGGGTTCACCCTGTCTGGGTGCCCTATGCTGCCTCTCTGGCCGGGATGCCCGATGCACCGTGTATGTCTACACTTCGATTATGGCTGATAGTGTCTGTGTAATGTCCTGGAACGTGCGAGGCCTCGGCAGCCCGGTCAAGAGGACAGCGGTGCTCCAGATCATTAAACGCCTGCAGGCGGGCGTGGTTTGCCTGCAGGAGACCCATATGTCTCCCTCCACTACCCCGAGTTTGGCTCCTAGTGTATTTAGTCACCAGTTCCATTATGTTTACTCCACTTATTCGAGAGGGATGTGTATTTTGATTA
Organism: Pelophylax lessonae; assembly: GCF_965119305.1. Classification (NCBI taxonomy): domain Eukaryota; kingdom Metazoa; phylum Chordata; class Amphibia; order Anura; family Ranidae; genus Pelophylax; species Pelophylax lessonae. The sequence goes on from NC_138772.1 coordinate 221,434,477, forward strand.
GGAAGGGGGTACGGTTTCTATGCTCAAAGTCAGTGATTGACCCTGAAGGCTGGTTTGTTGTTTTATCATGTCAGCTAGCAAGCCTTAGGTGTATACTTGTGGCGGTTTACGTGCCCCCCGTATTCTGCAGGGGTGCTTAAACTTATTGTTCCACATATTGCACAACTTCCTGATGTGCCACTGCTGATGATGGGGGACTACAATGCTGTACTTGATACTGCCTGGGATAGGTTTTCCTCTCGTTCCAGGGACCCATGCAGGCCAGGGGGGCCACGCCCTTGCTCGGTTGGTGGGTGAACTCGGACTGACGGATGTCTGGAGGATGGGTCACCCTGATGTACGAAAGTTCTCGTGCTTCTCGGCGTCTCACTCGGGATTGTCATTGATATGGGGCTGGGTAATGGTTTGCTGCTGCCTCTGGTGGTTGCGGCGGATTATGCACCTCGGTTGGTGTCCGATCATTCCCCATTTTGGGTCCGTCTGTCCCTCTTGGATAACAGGGGAAAATCACTTTGGAAGCTCAATGCGTTCTGGCTAGTGCTCTTTCCTAGTCCTGATCCCCTACCACCCAAGCTAACATCCTTTTTTGCTGATAATTTAGACTCCGCAGAGGTAGGGGTGGTGTGGGATGCGGCTAAGGCGTTTATGAGGGGTCAGTTTATACGTACAGTTAACGGCATTAAGTCGGACACAAAGCAATGGGAAAATACTGTGTTAGACGCGGTAACTAGGGCGGATGAAACTTATGTCAGGGACCCATTGGAGGATACTCAGAGGTCATGGCTGGCTGCCCAATCTATGGCCAAATCGGTCTCGATTCAAAAGGCTGAGAACAAGCGCTTCTTCTTGCAGCAGAGGTATTTTGAGGAGGGAGAAAACATGGGTCATATGTTGGCCATGCTGGTTCGCTCACAGCAACCTGCGGCCTTTATACCCATGATTAAGGATCCTCAGGGGGTGCTCTGGCACGCCACGGCTGACATAGGGAGAGTGCTTGGGGAGTTTTATATGGATCTTTACTCCTCTAAAATTTCGGCTGACTCCCGAGAAATTGCTGATTTTTTAGCCTCCTGTGATTTGCCTTCTCTGTCTGCCTGGGACGTGGCTGTGCTTGGGGCTCCCCTTATGGAGGACGAAACCTATGCGGCCTTGAAATCTGCAAAGCCTGGTAAATCTCCGGGGGCAGATGGTATCCCGTCGGAGGTTTACAGTCCCTACGCTGAACAGTTGGTGCCTATGCTACTACGTGTATATAACAAAGCCTTTCGCACTGGCCGCCTTCCTGCCTCTATGTCCAAAGCCATCGCTGTTTTACTACTGAAGCCCGACAAGGATCCGCTGTTGGCGGATTCCTATAGGCCCATATCTCTACTCACAACGGATGTTAAAATTCTAGCTAAGATACTGGCCACTAGGCTGTCCTCTGTTGTCCAGGGGGTTGTCCATAGGGATCAATCGGGGTTTATCCCGACCAGATCGACGGCACTTAATCTCTGCCGGCTATTTCTGAACTTTCAGATCCCGGTGGACAATCCTGGGAACCGGGCAGTCTCTTCGCTAGATGCCGCTAAGGCATTCGATAGTGTTAAATGGGTGTACCTCTGTGAAGTTCTCAAACGCTTTGTTGTGGGAGAGAACTTTTTGAACTGGGTGCGGGTACTGTATGCTGCCCCCACGGCCAGACTGAGAGTGAACGGGAACTTTCTGGGCCCTTCTGTTTGCACAGGGGGACTAGACAGGGCTGCCCGCTATCTCCATTGCTGTTTGCCATGGCACTGGAGCCCTTAGCGGCACAGATTCGGTCCTCCCCTGACATAGTGGGGTTCAGAAGGGGCTCACATGCAGACGTTATCTCACTCTATGCGGATGATACACTGCTCTACCTAGGTGATACAGGGGAATCCTTACGGGTGGTAATGTCCCTTATTTACTATTTGGGTCCCTGTCGGGATTTTCCATAAATTGGGATAAATCAGTTTTAATGCCCCTTGATCCCATAACTCAGCCTCTTCCTGACTGTGCATCCACAGTGCGAGTGGTTGACTCCTTCAAATATTTGGGGATCCATGTGTCTCCTGATCCTGCCCAGTATATCACACTGAACCTCATACCTCTGCTGCAAAGGTTCCGCTCTAAATGCAGGAGTTTAAACTCCCCTTGTCGGTGGCTGGGCGAGTCAATATGATTAAGATGGTGTGGGCTCCTCAACTTCTTTATGTCTTGCATAACTCTCCAATTTGGATGTCCCGGAAATGGTTTTATAGGATAGAATCCCAGTTTCGAGAATTGATCTGGTGCAAAAAGGTGCTAGGATTAAGCTTGCTACTCTTCAGATGGGCAAGGATAGTGGTGGGTTGGCAGTTCCTAACCCCAGAGTATATTTTCTGGCCTCCCAGGTTCAGCATATGGGGGGCTGGGGTCTTTTGGATCTCTTAGATCCTATCTGGTCCCTTATGGTCCCTTCTGACTCTCCTCACCCTGTCCTTGTCCATCTTGAAGCGGGGTTCTCCAATATGGTGACAAGTTACCAACACTCATCTTGATTCACATGGTATGGCGCTGTGTCAAGGGGATGTTGAAGATCACGGGTTATCTTCCTCAGACTCCGATTTGGCATAACCGCAACTTTTCAGAACTGTTCCGTTTAGAGGGCGCTGAGGTGTGGGAGGCCCATCGTGTATATTTTATGGCCCAATTGTTCCGAGATGGGGTACTGAAATCCTTTCAAGATATACAGAGGGAGTTTGATGTTCCTCGGCACTGTTTCTTTCGCTACCTACAATTGCGACACGCGATTACGGCCCAGGCAGGTTTGTCTACCTTGATACCCGACACTCACCGCCTGATGGGTGAGGTATTTCAGGTCTCGGACAAAAAGGGTATGATCTCACAGGTTTATGAACTTCTGTTGGGATCCTTGCAGGACCCCTCTTTCCTCCCTGCTCGTGCGGGGGTGGGAGGGGGATCTTGGACCCATAGATGGGGAGACGTTGGATCTGTGCCTCTCATCGATCCCTAAGGTGTCGGCCTCCCATAAGATATCTCACTTATTTCTGTTTCACAGAGCATACAGAACACCGGTACAACTGTTCCGTTGGGGACGCAGATCTACCCCTTTGTGCCCCAAATGTGAGTGGGACCAGGGTACACTTATACACATGTTGTGGAGATGTCCCAAGCTCTTTTGCTACTAGGGGGAGGTGATCGACACGATCTCTAGAGTATACAATTTTCAGCTGCTCAGGGATCCTGTGGTCTGTTTGCTTGGTGCTCTGGAGGTGGACACTCTGACCCCAAATGCTCATGTTGCCGTGTTGAGATTGTTATACATTGCTCGCAAATGAATTGCTAGATTTTGGATCTCCTCCAGGGTACCGAGCAGGGGCCAGTGGATAACACAGGTCAATGCCTCTTTGATTAGAGAAAAGCTGACGTACCAGCATCGAAGGGCTCACAAGAAATTTGCTTCATTGTGGCAGCCTTGGCTGGATGATCCAGCCTTGGCTCCCTCCCAGCTGGTTATGGATCGGCTGCTCATGGGATAGGGTGACGTTTCTTGAGACGGTCTAGCATGCAGTGTCTTACTATCCTTTTCTTTCCTCCCCCCCCCCTTTTTTTTTGTTTTCTTTCTCCTTTTCCCTCTAAGTTTTCTGCCACTGTTCTTTCCCTTCCCTTTTCCTTTGCACTTAGTACTACAGGTGGGTTTTTGCCAATATACGGAGGTATGTGCTATACCGCTGGATGTGCATGGTTCTATTACTAACATGTGGGAACGACTGAATGTTTTTGTTTATACCTATCTTATGCACATATGCACACGCTCAGGATTGTTTACTTTGATGCACTATACACCTTAGTGTGATATTTTATAGATGACGTTTTCCTTTATTGTTGCTGTTATATCCTTTATACTTTTGTATCTTTCCGAACACTGGTTCTGTAACTGGTTATGTCTACCGTTAACGTTATTTATACAGTGTACTGTTTATACTCAATAAATAATATATTTTTCTTGAAAAAACAAAAAAACAAAAAAAAAAAAAAACAGGACAAATAGAGAGGGTAAATATACCTAATGCGGCATGGACTGCCTTAAAAACATGGCAAGGGTCCTCTACACTCTATCCAAAATAAAAAAGTTTGCTTTAAGTTGTTCTTTAACCTATAAACATTTAAATTGAGTGATGTAAACCTTAGAACAAGGCACTCTTCAATACCTACACCTTATGTTTATGACAAGACAGGTATACATTAAGTTTAGACCAAGTATTAAACAAAATGTGAATAGCATACATTTGTTATCCTTATATTAGGGTTAAAAAAGAGTTGTGTTTGAGCAGCAAAAATGTTTTCTTAATGTTGACTTTGAAGCACATTTAACTCAAGCGCTCAACAACAAAAATTCAAAATACTGCATATTATCAGTAAATGCAGTGGCTGCGTTAGTTTTTGTTTTTCATTTTAGTTTACCTTGTGATTCTGACAGTAACACACTCCTTGCCCTAGGTTGAAAACACTCACTCATTATATCTATGGTAGAGCAGTGTTGTCACCATAGAAGTAAAACATTCCCAGCTCCTCTTCTTTCTAACATAGGCAGGAGATGTTCTGTAGTCCACAGAAAGAACTGGGAACCATGCTAACCGATAACAGCGCAGACAGGGAGCACAGAAAGTTATAAGCTCACAAGAGGATCAACAGGTATTTTTGTGGCTCTCTGAATGGTGACAAGAACTGACCGTGTATTAAACCATCTACTTGTAGTTGTCATCAGGATCACATGTGACAGGGTGACAACACAGAAGCATAATCAGGAAAAAAGGATAGTGTCATGCCTAAAAGAGGCCTTAATGGCTGGGTCACCAAGTGTTATTTTATTGAAAGCTGCAGAATTAAAAATATTGAAAAATATTGCTTTAAATGAATGAACATGTTAAATTTATATGCGATTTTAGTGATTGGGTGTACATATACCTCAATAATAAAATACAGTGAAACCTTGGTTTGCGAGTACCTTTGTTTACGAGCGTTTTGAAAGACGAGCAACATTTTTTAAAAAAATCTGTCTTGATATACGAGCAGTTTAGTACACTATAAGCATGCCATCCCCTCTGTTAATGCCCTCTGTTACATACCATTATGTGTCCCAGTGCTTGTACTTTATATAAAGATGCTGATTTCTACTGTTTCAGAGTGTTTCCCTGCACTTACGTGACTGTTTGTCTCTCTGCTCTACCCGGCGGAAGGGGCCGATCACTCCTGCTGACATCACACGAGGAGGAGGGGAGGAGAGAAGCAGAGGGCTAAGGAGTAACACAGCAGCCAGACAAGCTCTAATACAGCATCTGTTATATACAGTACAGACACAGGGACACATAATGTTATTTAACAGAGGAGATGGCATACTTATACTGTACAGTAATGTACTTTATATATAATACAGCATATCTTTATTTATACCATTAAATGCTTGTGGAACGAATCATCTGAGTTTCAATGCTTTCTTATGGGAAAACTTGCTTTGATATACGAGTGTTTTGGATTACAAGCAAGCTGCTGGAACCAATTATACTCGCAAACCAAGGTTTCACTGTAATTACTTATTTTTTTAAATTATCGACCAATTAGTTCCTGAAAAGTTTTTTTGTTAGTACGCAAAGTTGTTTAAAAGTTATTGATGATATAACCTATTGACCTGTTAACACATATAAAGTATGTGGAGGCGTTGCATTTGTGTTTTTGTTGGAAGACCTAGCTGCCATAAACAGCTCTTGATCTCATACTAACATTTATCAACATAATTTATCCTGAAAAAAATATATAATTCACTTGGATACACTAAGTAGTTGCAATGATATGTACAGTTTTAACAAGCCAAAGTTGGGTTCAGGTGTTAATTTTTTTTTACTCTTGGTCATGAAGAAGTTATTGTACACAATGTTATTATTATTTTCTCGTATGTAAATTAGTCTAGGACATCAAGTGTAGAAAATAATTAAACTATGAGCTTTATTTAATTATTATTTTTTTTTTTAAACCAATGAAATACTGAAACAGCCAGTCACATGACTTTAGCTGCTTTCATTTGCTTTGGTGCCCCATTTCCCCCTTCCCTCCTGCCTTCCCCCTGATTAGAGCCTCTTTGACTGCTGTATATGCCCTAAAAAGTCCTCCTTTACATAACTGTCAGTTGTGTAAATTGTTGGTGGCTAGTGATGCCTTGTGTTTCCCACTCCCTAGTAAAGCCCCATTTATTTGGTGGTCATTAGTGCCTATAAGCTCTGATGAAAACCCCATTAAGTATGCAGTTACTTGTATTTACCTCTGGCTAGGAAATCATCATTCACTCATTGCTGTCTATTTCAGGCTTCTCAAAGCCCTCTTTTTACTCTTGCCATCTAGAACTTTGCATTTGCAGGGGAATACATGTGCATGAATTTAAACCCAGCCAACCTCCCATTGGCATGGAGCCCACAATGAATTCAGAAGCATGTTTTTTGCATCATTTCAGCACTCCTACCAACTTCTCTACAATCCAGGGGCATTATACCAACATGTGTGCTGCTAGGAATTTAGTTACAGTTTACTGTCTTGTAACACTTTTAGATTGATACTATCTCTGTTTCTAACTGGATTAAATACTGAAATGTCATAAAGAAAGATATAAGAACTAGGACTTATAAAGGAGTATTGAAACAACATAAAGCTTCATTTCACATGGGTCTTTTCTTCTTTAAAGCTCAACATACATCACTGATAGTTTCTCAAACAAGGAGAGATTTATGAGCATTTTAGTTGCAAATGACTTTGTTCAGATATCTGTGCTCTTTTTCTTTCAATTCTCATTTGTATCTTTCTCTTTTATGAAATTAGGGTTTGCCATCAACAATTAATCATGCCAAAAATGATAAAATATTGTGAATATTTTGGCTGAGAGTCTTAATTAGCTAGTCATTCTTGGAAGCACAATCCATAAAAGAATTCACTAGCTGCATTGTGGTACAAGGAAAGAATAATGCAACAAAGTGCCATCTGTTCATCTTCACTAAAAATAAAGTCTTTATTATAGCTAATATATTATGAAAAGGAAGTGAGTATATCTCAAAGTCTTACAAGATTTACACCTCATACTGATTTTGGAAATATTTAACTTCTTCCTTTTGTCTCTATGCCACGTACCACTGCAAAGAATACCCAATTATGTTCAAGGAAGATGAAGATGATCACATTGCGAGACTTGTCAATGAGATTGTCACTTTGGTTTCTCTCTCCTTAAAGAGGTAGTAAATCGCAGGTGGTTAAAACTAAGGACTTACCTTAGAATGAAGCCCTCCAGCATCACAATGTCACCACTGAAACGGCTGACATCTTCCGTCCAGGTTTGCGGTCTCCGGCTATATGAGTGCGTATGGGAGCCGCTGTTTATGGCACTGTGAGCCAGACCTTCATCATGCATGAGCCGGTGATGTCATCAGCTGCATGCACTCTGAATATCTCCAAAACTGTGCACGTTTAGGAGATACTACAGTACCTACAGGTAAGCCTTAATAGAGGCTTACCTGTAGGTACAAGTGGTGTAACAGAGTTTACTACCACTTTACGTAGTTTGTAAGACTTTTTTTGCAGCCTTCAAAAACATGTTCTATTAGAGGTTTATTTACTAAAGAAATATGTCCATTTTGCAAGAGAATTTTCACTTAGCTTAGAGAATGTGGGGAAGATGTGCTGTCTTCAATTATCTGATCATGTGGAAGCAAAACTGAATTTTCTAGATATTCAGAAAGCTCAGTGAAAATTCCCCTTTACAATTTAAATTCCATAGAGAAGTAAACCTAGTTAGTCAGGTTAAAAAAGACACAAGTCCATCCAGTTTGACCAATATACTTTATTCCTTTAGTAAATCAAACCTTTAATATTTTAAAGGGTCTTCCACTTCCACACATCAATCTTGAATCAATCTTGAAGGGGTATTAGCAAGGTTGGGTTGGAGAAGTAAAAAAGCAAGGTAACAGATTGGAAGTAGCAAGTATGGAAGAGATAATATTAATATTATTATTATTATTACTTTTATTATAATTATATAGGATTTATATAGCGCCGACAGTTTACGCAGCGCTTTAAGACTTGGAGGGTAGACAGTACAAATAAAATACACTTTAATACAGTAGGAATCAGAGGGCCCTGCTCGTTAGAGCTTACAATCTAAGAGGTATAATATGTAGTAAGTATTGAGTAAGGTGTATGGAAAAGGGGGTAGAAGCCATGTCAGGTAGAATACAGAGATAGGAGGCACAATATATTAAAGCAGTTGGAAAAAGAGTGTATGAAATAGGAGGTAGAAAGCAAGATGTGGGGCTTTAAGAAGAAGGCTTTAGAAGACAGGAAATGTCTCTTCTTAAGGAAGAGACAGATTAGAAGTAGGAAATATGGAGCAGGGATGAAGAAGCAGAGATTTTGCAAAAAACGATATAGAAAACAGGTTACATAAAAGAGGGATAAAAGGTACACAGAAAAAAAAGAGAAAAAGCCATTGATAGAAGAAGGCAGGGATTACTAGAATGGAGAAATTATAAACCTGTATAGAAGGTCTGGGAAAACGTTGCCAGAATGGAGAAGGTACATTTTCAAGCTTGGAGAAAGCTTTGTAAATAATTATATCAGTGAAGAGAATGCCTTGCTTGGATGAGGTGGCTTTACTAATAAACATGGGAGAGGCTAAAATGGTAACTCTAATGTACAGGATGACTGGCATTTAGAAGGGCATCCTTGAATAGACAACGTACCAGTTTTAAAAAGTGCACTTCCAAGTTTGGTTTGTTTTTCAGATAAACAGCTAGAGGTTGGGCCTTTTAGACATGACTCTTCTGAAAATAGTTGTGGGGAGTTTTCCTGTGTGAAATTATACATTGAAAGGATGAAATGTGGGGTCAAGTGCCATTCAAGACTGACAAATTGTACTATAGAAAACAAATGCCTCTGGAAAAACAAGAGCCTGTACTGTTGTAGAAGCCCACCCCCCCCCCCCCATTTCCCCTTTACTCCTAATTGGCTTGGTTTCTGTGCAAATGAATTACCTCTAATTTGATCGTTTATTAAGTAGAATATGCTCATTGCTCTTCTATCAAAAGTTATTTTTTAAAAAAAGTTTCACAGCAATCTAATTTTTACTATCTTGGTGTCTAATAAAATATTGAAATCCTCAGTGAGGGCTGTGAAAATCAGAGCATGATATCATAAAAAAGTATAATCCTGTGATAACTAATAGGGATGATCGAACGGTTCGGGTCGACCATCGGTTCGACCCGAACATTGGATGTTCGATATTCGGCCGAATACCGAACTTTTTGCGGCAAAAGTTCGGTATTCGGCCACCAGAACCGCCCAAAATGCACTGGGACAGGAACTGGGCTTTAAAAGCCCGTGATTGGCCCAGAAACGTCTGCAAAAGCCAATGAGGGGGCAGGAGTCTCCTAGGAACGTGATTGGAGTGACTACGGGGACCAGAGGCCAATCAGGAGTGAATACGCCCCACACTATATAAGATGGCCCCGCCTAACCCCTAGCACAGTTATCCAGAGCCTGTTGAAGAGAGTTGAAGCAGTTCTGTCTGACTCCTGCTTGCTACACTACATTTCCTACATATCGAGTGGTTCTAAAGCTCCATATAGCAGAATTGTATTTAGCTTACAGCCAGTGTAGTTAGATACAGCGATTGTGCTGGTTCTTAGAGTTAAAAAAAAAAAAAAAAAAAAAAAAAAAAAAACTTAAGGGACAGTGTCAGTCTTCTGCTGTATGGAGCTTTCTATTTAGTGGAAAGGGATATCTAGTGTAGTTAGGGAACTTTGTACTACATTAGTTAGATTTGAAAATTTAGTTTCTGTAGGGAAAGTGTGAGGGTTCTGTTTAGTGAGCACGTGGCACAGTGCTGCTGTATCACAGCAGGTATACGTGCTTGCTAGGCAGCAAAATACAGTGACAACTTAACGCCTGTTGTTCAAAGCGTTAGGTGCACTGTACAAAAGCCTTTGCAACTGTGCGTGACACGCAACTGCTGTGCTGTATCCAGCGACAACTGTGGGTCGCATAGCAGTGTGCGTTTTTCACCGCACACAGTTGCCAACGCATCAGTGACAACCTAACGCCTGTTGTTCAAAGCGTTAGGTCCACTGTGCAAAAGGCTTTGCTACTGTGCGTGAACCGCAACTGCTGTGCTGTATCCAGCGACAACTGTGGGTCGCATAGCAGTGTGCGTTTTTCACCGCACACAGTTGCCAACGCATCAGTGACAACTTAACGCCTGTTGTTCAAAGCGTTAGGTGCACTGTACAAAAGCCTTTGCAACTGTGCGTGACACGCAACTGCTGTGCTGTATCCAGCGACAACTGTGGGTCGCATAGCAGTGTGCGTTTTTCACCGCACACAGTTGCCAACGCATCAGTGACAACCTAACGCCTGTTGTTCAAAGCGTTAGGTCCACTGTGCAAAAGGCTTTGCTACTGTGCGTGAACCGCAACTGCTGTGCTGTATCCAGCGACAACTGTGGGTCGCATAGCAGTGTGCGTTTTTCACCGCACACAGTTGCCAACGCATCAGTGACAAATATGCCTGGTAGACCAAGAAAAGGCATACGTGGCCCTGCTGCGGAAAGGGGCACAGCTTCTAGGGTGTCTAGAGGCAGGGGTGGACGTGGTGGTCAGTCCTCAGCCAGGCCACCATTTGGATTGTTCTCCGGCAGTGGCCAAGCTATACGTCCACAGTATGTACAGGAGGTGGTGGACTATATGAACAAACCCTCATCATCGGCATCATCTGCAACTACAGTGACCCAGGCAGAGAAAAGTGGTCAGTCTTCTGCAGTTGTCAGAACAAATACAGATGAGTCCATGTCCACCTCATGTCCTCCCTTAGACCCAATTTCAGACATGGCAGAGGAGTCAGCTGAGCTGTTTGACCACAGTGTCGGCCATCTACTCCAGCCTGATGCTCAGTCCTTTATGGAGTCTGATGTTGGGTCTGAGTTTGAGGAGGAGGCAGAGCAAACAAGAGGGGAGAGCAGACGGCCCGCTCCATCTAAGGCCGCACCTGTTGTCTCCCAGGCCAGGCCTGATGCTCAGTCTTTGATAGAATCAGATGTTGGGTCTGAGGTTGAGGAGGAGGCAGAGCAAACAAGAGGGGAGAGCAGACGGCCCGCTCCATCTAAGGCCGCACCTGTTGTCTCCCAGGCCAGGCCTGATGCTCAGTCTTTGATGGAGTCAGATGTTGGGTCTGAGGTTGAGGAGGAGGCAGAGCAAGCAAGAGGGGAGAGCAGACGGCCTACTCCATCTAAGGCCGCACCTGTTGTCTCCCGGGCCACTATACACACCTCATCTTGCTGGGCCTTTTTTGAGACATCCCATGCAGATAAAACAGTTGCGATCTGCAAGATTTGTAAGAAGGGTATAAAACGTGGCAAAAATGTCAACCACCTGGGTACAAGCTGCCTAAACAGGCATTTGACAACCCACCACTCGGCCCGTTGGCAGGAGCATTTAAAGAACCCACAAAAGGGCCAAAGATTGGTCAGTCGGCCTCCTAGTTCTCCTCGCGCTCCTCCTCATGCTCCATCTGCTCCACCTGCTCCACCTGCACATCAGTCTGTTCCTGGCCCTGCTATAGTCACTCGTCACCTGTTGGCAGCCTCCACTGGCAGGGATGATGATATAGCAGGCAGTGTCGCATCTACCTCCAGCACACCACCAGCTGTATCATCTAGACGCCAAATTTCGATTCCACACATGCTGGAACGAAAAAAAATGTATACTCCCCGCCACCCACATGCCCAGCGTCTAAACAGTAGTTTGGCTAAACTACTGGCTCTGCAACTATTACCATTTAACCTGGTAGAGTCTGCTCCCTTCCGTGACTTCGCAAAATGTGCAGTTCCACAGTGGCAGGTGCCAAGTCGGCATTACTTTTCCCGTAAGGCCCTGCCATCCCTATACCAACATGTGGAAGGCAATGTAGTGTCATCCCTGGCCAAGTCAGTCAGCCGTAAGATACACTTGACGGCTGACACTTGGTCAAGCAAACATGGGCAGGGACGGTACATTTCTGTCACTGCTCACTGGGTGACACTGCTTGCCAGTGGAAGGGATTGTAGCCAGGGCTCGGTGCTGCAGCCAGTGTTGCCCCCACGTCTGCAAACAGCTGGTGGTGTCGCTGATCTGGGTAGATCGATCACTTCTACCCCCTCCTGCTCCTCCTCCTCTACCTCCTCCATGCCCTCCTCTGCAGAATGGTCCTTTGAATATGATGAGATACCACGTAAACGTTCAAAGGGCTATTCTATGTCTCAGGCCAAAAGGTGTCACGCAGTGCTGCAGCTTGTGTGTCTAGGGGACAGGCAGCACACTGCCCCTCAGATTCTTGGGGCTCTGCAGGCACAGGCCCAGAGGTGGTTGACACCACACCAGCTGCAGCCAGGGATGGTGGTTACTGATAATGGGTCAAACCTCCTGGCCGCCCTTCGTCAGGGAAAGTTAACCCATGTGCCATGCCTGGCGCATGTCCTGAATCTCGTGGTACAGCGGTTTTTGAACTCGTACCCGGGAATGCAGGATGTGCTAAGGATGGCAAGAAGGGTGTGCAGTCACTTCAGGCGGTCGTACAGTGCCACTGCACGTTTGGCCGAAGTGCAGCGCGAGTTTCACCTGCCGGTACACCGCCTCATCTGTGACATGCCCACCCGCTGGAACTCCACCTTGGCTATGCTGCAGCGCCTGTACACGCAGCAGAGGGCCCTCAATGAATACCTATGCGAGTACGGCACCAGCACTGGCTCTGCGCGCCTGGGCTTCTTTTCACCACGGCAGTGGCTTTTGATTAAGGATGCATGCGCTGTCCTCTCGCCATTTGAGGAGGCCACAAGGATGGTCAGCCGGGACAGCGCATGCATCAGTGACACCCTACCGGTACTGTTTTTGTTGGAGCACACTCTGCGTGGCATTATGGACAGGGCACTGGAGGCAGAGCAGCAGGAGGAAGAGGAGGACTTCCTTGCCTCTCAAGGCCCCCTTTATCCTGAGAATCCTGACCCCATTATGCCTAGCTCCCAGAGGCCCGAGCAGGATCCAGGGGTGGAAGAGGAGGAGGAGGACGATTCTGCGGGAACTTTTGCAGGGTTTGAGGAGGAGGAGGAGGAAGACATGCGGCAATCTGCAAGGCCTAGTTTGACTCCCTCGGGACACTTTGGAGTAGTACGTGGCTGGGAGGAGGAGGAGCCCGTTGAAGATAATGTCGTTATGAGTGACCCCGAGGAGTCAGCTTCTCAGGCCTTCGCTAATTTGCGACGCATGGGAAACATCATGCTCCAGAGCCTGCGAAAGGACCCCAGAATCAAGGCCATTAAAGAGACTAACCACTATTGGTTGGCCACCCTACTTGACCCCCGGTACAAGTGTAAAGTCTCGGAGCTTTTCCCATCCACCCATAGAGTCCACAGGATCAAATCCCTTGAGGACAGTCTCAAGAGGAATCTGGTGAACATGTTCCCCGACTCCCGTAGGGTGCAGGGGCGGGGACAACCTACCATGGATTCTACTGGTGGTCACGAGAGGAGCGTTGGAGAAGGCGTGCGGTTGACGGATGCCTTTCGGTCTTTTTTTAGTCCTCACCGCCCAGGCCTCTCAGCTGCCACATCGCATCGACAGCGTCTGCATCACATGGTGGACGATTACGTGAGGGCACAAAGTGACACAGAGGGCTTTTCATGTGACGAATCCGATCCACTGGCATACTGGGTCTTAAGATTAGACCACTGGCCAGAACTGGCCCAGTATGCCATGGAGTTGTTGGCCTGCCCTGCTTCCAGTGTCCTATCGGAACGGGCATTCAGCGCAGCAGGAGGATTCGTCACAGACCATCGAACTAGACTCTCCACCGACTCAGTCGACCGTTTGACATTCATTAAGATGAATCAGTCGTGGATATCAAGCTTTGATGCACCTGATGCAGACCTTGTAGACTAGGCTATCGTTGTGATGTGGCAGTTGAGCCTCAGTTTAAGCCTGGACCATGGTGCCACCCTCAAACCCTCCTCTCATTCTCTTTACGTTCACAGAACCTCATTTTGGTTATGACAAAAACGACAATGTTTGCGCACCTGTTCCACAGGTGCACACCTTTACAATTTTTGGGCCTCCTTCAACACCAGCTCTTTGGGGTTAAGGTGGGGAGGCTATGCTAAAACAAAAACGACAATGTTTGCGCACCTGTTCCACAGGTGCACACCTTTACAATTTTTGGGCCTCCTTCAACACCAGCTCTTTGGGGTTAAGGTGGGGAGGCTATGCTAAAACAAAAACGACAATGTTTGCGCACCTGTTCCACAGGTGCACACCTTTACAATTTTTGGGCCTCCTTCAACACCAGCTCTTTGGGGTTAAGGTGGGGAGGCTATGCTAAAACAAAAACGACAATGTTTGCGCACCTGTTCCACAGGTGCACACCTTTACAATTTTTGGGCCTCCTTCAACGCCAGCTCTTTGGGGTTAAGGTGGGGAGGCTATGCTAAAACAAAAACGACAATGTTTGCGCACCTGTTCCACAGGTGCACACCTTTACAATTTTTGGGCCTCCTTCAACACCAGCTCTTTGGGGTTAAGGTGGGGAGGCTATGCTAAACAAAAACGACAATGTTTGCGCACCTGTTCCACAGGTGCACACCTTTACAATTTTTGGGCCTCCTTCAACACCAGCTCTTTGGGGTTAAGGTGGGGAGGCTATGCTAAACAAAAACTACCATGTTTGCGAACCTGTTCCACAGGTGCACACCTTTACAATTTTTGGGCCTCCTTCAACACCAGCTCTTTGGGGTTAAGGTGGGGAGGCTATGCTAAAACAAAAACTACCATGTTTGCGAACCTGTTCCACAGGTGCACACCTTTACAATTTTTGGGCCTCCTTCAACACCAGCTCTTTGGGGTTAAGGTGGGGAGGCTATGCTAAAACAAAAACGACAATGTTTGCGCACCTGTTCCACAGGTGCACACCTTTACAATTTTTGGGCCTCCTTCAACACCAGCTCTTTGGGGTTAAGGTGGGGAGGCTATGCTAAACAAAAACTACCATGTTTGCGAACCTGTTCCACAGGTGCACACCTTTACAATTTTTGGGCCTCCTTCAACACCAGCTCTTTGGGGTTAAGGTGGGGAGGCTATGCTAAACAAAAACTACCATGTTTGCGAACCTGTTCCACAGGTGCACACCTTTACAATTTTTGGGCCTCCTTCAACACCAGCTCTTTGGGGTTAAGGTGGGGAGGCTATGCTAAACAAAAACTACCATGTTTGCGAACCTGTTCCACAGGTGCACACCTTTACAATTTTTGGGCCTCCTTCAACACCAGCTCTTTGGGGTTAAGGTGGGGAGGCTATGCTAAACAAAAACTACCATGTTTGCGAACCTGTTCCACAGGTGCACACCTTTACAATTTTTGGGCCTCCTTCAACACCAGCTCTTTGGGGTTAAGGTGGGGAGGCTATGCTAAACAAAAACTACCATGTTTGCGAACCTGTTCCACAGGTGCACACCTTTACAATTTTTGGGCCTCCTTCAAAGCCAGCTCTTTGGGGTTATGGTGGGGAGGCTCCGCCAACACCAAAACTACCATGTTTGCGCACCTGTTCCACAGGTGCACACCTTCATAATTTTTACGCCTTCTTCAACACCAGCTCTTTGGGCTTACAGTGGTATGGCTCCGCCAACACCCAAACAACAATTTTTGCGCACCTGTCACACAGATGCATATCATTGTAATTTTTTTCCTTACAAAGGCAATTATTGCTTTCATTACCAGCACTTTCATAGGGATATGGTGTCAAGGCATCGTCCGCACCACCAAATGCCCAATTTTTAAGCATCCTTTACTTCTATTCAAAGTCAAGAGACAACAGTATTCATCCAAAACATCTCTAATCTTGTTCACTCTGCACTACATTGTGGCCCCTACCCCTAACCCTCAATGTATCCGTGCATATATGTCTGTTTCTTGTGAGATTTCAAGTTAAAGTGCACCAAACACCATTTTACATGAAATAAAGTGCAATTACATACATCTTTGGACTTCTTGAAACATTTGGTAATAAAAGCCCCATTGTGGAAATACACCCGTTAATTATATGCACATTTAAAGAGACAGCACCTTTTTCCAAAAAAACCTCTAATCTTGTTCCCAGTGCACTGCATTATGTCCCCATCATACACATTGGCTGAGCCGTTGATTAGGAGCAAAAGAAAGGTGCGGTTAAGCAAAAAAGTCATTTTTGAAGGTTTGGTATGCTGTAATTCTGGTTCTGGACATGCTACAGAGCTGAAACTTCACAGGTACAACTTTTAGACCCCCCAGACACTAAATCCAAAGAAATCTCTTTTTTTTTTTTTTTTTTTATTTTTTCAATAATTGGCTATCTATCAAAAACGACAATTTTTAAGAACTTTTTTTTGTGTGATTAATAGTCCCTGGGGCATGACCCAGAACCCTAGGCACTTTTTAGGGGCATTTATTGGGTTTTAGGGCTTAAAAATGGTGTTTTTTGATTACAGAAGTTCGGGTCCCATTGATTTCAATGGGGTTCTGAAATCCGAACCGAACTTTCGTGAAGTTCGGGTGTTCTGGTCGAACCGAACTTTTCAAAAGTTCGATCATCCCTAATAACTAATATGTATGCACTTATTTATCAGCAATATACTACAATCATAATTGTCAGTCTATATTAAGGGTCACTGTCTGCAGAACAAAGAGGATAAAATCATATTGTGAAAACATTTGCAACTGTGTTACTGTCTAAAAAATGTCCTAAAAGACTTAGGTGTACTTTTATGAACGGGTGAATTTTTTTCTCTGTTAGCTTCTCTGCAGTTCTCCAGGGAAAATGATCACATCTGGCACCCTTTTTATGAAGCGGAGAACTTCAGTTCTCCCAGGGTGATCAGAGGTGAACTGTTTCCTCGGCGAATGGCTGAGATCTCTATACAAGTGAATGGGGCGCCTGTAATCTCGTGAGACAAAGCGAGATTACAGTAGTATGAAAATCTCTGGCGCGCTTTAACAAGCAGTGATAAATTATCACTGCTGAGTACACGATCCCCACTAATGTTAAATAATAGTCCCCTTACATAAATATATATATATATATATATACACTGAATACACACATGCATACATTATATATATATATATATATATATATATATATATATACATATATATATATATACACATTAAATATATATCTACATGTATGTGTATATATATATACATGTATATATATACATAAATATGGCAGGGGGACATGATTACTGTGTTGGGGGGTCTGAACGAGGAAGAAGGAAGTCGATAATATTCCTTTTTCCCCCTCAGTTCTCCCCCGATTCTGTCTTCACTCCCCGCTTCACAAGCTCCAGGCTGGTGAATCTGGGAGTGTGAATTCTGGCACAGATCGCCAGTGAAGTGCGGGGATCGCAGCTTCATAGCCTGGCTGTTTCTGTGTCAGGCAATGACAGATTCCCGTGTGAAGAGATGATCAGCGGAGAACATGTTCTCCCCCGATCATTTCTGTTTCATAAACCAATAAAGATTGGAAATGAGCTGTGATCAGCAGGATCACTGCTCATCTCCATTTCATAAAAGGACACCTTAAAGCAATCTAATAAATTAACACTTTATGTATCCTAAAAAAAAAAATTGGTATGCCAAGTAGTTATCAAGTTATTGCTAAGTAAATAAAAACTGAAAAAAAAAAAAAAAAAAAAACAGTTTAGACACAACGGTTTAAATTGTGGCTGGAAAAGGTTAAATAAGGTTCTCTTGAATCTGCAACTCTAAATTTGTGGCTTTACTGCAATGAATTTTAAGGAAACATGTATATTTAAAATTTGCCAAACTGTTTCATGTGCTTTGAAATCAAATTATAGTATCACATTCTTTTCATCCTGGCTTCATTTACCTCATATAACACTATAAGCTAGCGTGGAAACTTCACTACATAAACTTCATGTTCTTACTGTGCAAGCATTAGATTTAGTAATGATAATAAACCTTTGTGCAGTCCTTCCACAAAATAAATATATATATTTAAAGAGCTAAGCAACTAAAGCCGGATTATAATAAACATTTCTAAAGAGTAAACTTTTGCTTTTTTAACTGCAGAACAAGTAAAAATTGACTTGTATAGGTGTTATAGGTCTGATTTAAAAAAAAAAAAAAAAAAAAAGTTTATTAGGTACATGCCAGGCCAAAGGTGCATTAATGTGAATTTGAGTTTTTTTTTTACACCTTGCCACCCCTTCCCAGCATTATCCTGCAGGCAAGAAAAAAAACATCATCACTTCTATTTCTACAACAATGGCAAAGTGATTGTTGCCAAAAAGTTGATAGATTGATATACAGGGTATAGGTCAAGCACCTCTAGGTTGTGGGTTCTTGAACTTTGTAATATGAGTACCCATATAAAAACATTGTAATTATACTGGGACCTAAAAAGGGACTTTACCAAAATGTTAAATAGTATACAGATGGATAGTAGGATTTTAACTACGACTCCAGTGGGCACACATACTTCACATAATATTAAAAGTCAATACAAGTCTTTAAAAAACATATAAATACTTGTGCTATGTGTCAGATTGCATATAAATTCAAACACCCCGCAGCTGCTGTCCACCAAATGGTAAATCACCTCAAAAATTATAATCTCAATATTACTGCACTTGCAGATCAAAATATGAGCATATATAAAACAGTGAAGACAGAAAAAAACATAAACAAAACAAAGTCTTTCCAAAAATCTCATATAAAGTGCTCGGTGCTCCAAATTCCATAAAAAAAAAAAAGCTAAAGTGCTGCATGTAAACAAAAGGAGACAAGCGCACAGCCGCCCTCGCATAATAAAGTTTTAATTGGACAATGGACAGCATTTATAACAGATACACTCACAAGTTTTAAGAAGATAACAGGCACAACGATTGGTTCCCTTTCTTCCTCCCTCCCCCGTATGGCCCCTTTAAATTCTATGGAGCTCGTTCGCCGCTCACAGGGGACCTGAAGAAAGGAGGCTCTGCCTCCGAAAAACGCCTTGTCATAGCAACCAAGCAAGCATGCAACGTCGTCCTGTTCCTTACTCCCCTTCATGTACAGCCTTCTGGCAGGGCCGCGATGCCCATGGTCCGGGCGCAGGCATACTGGGCTGTGAACGCTGGGGCCGTAGTGAGGAGGATTTGGGTCATCAGGCAATTCAGGAGTGGCGATCGAGCTCCATAGCATTTTAAGGGGCCATCCGGGGGAGAGAGGAAGAAAGGGAACCAATTGTGCTTGTTATCTTCTTAAAACATGTGAGTGTATCTATTAGAAATCTTGTCCATTGTCCAATTAAAACTTTATTATGCGAGGGCGTCTGTGCTCTTGTGTCACCTTTTGTAATTCTTATACAGATTCATTGTCTGCCACCCAGTGGAAACAAGGAGAGCTGTAACAACCTCACATTGGAAAAGTGTGCATTCAAAAAAAGACCACCAGCCAGCCTTGGAGTGTGCATCTGGCCAACACATGAACTGGTGAAATATTCCTTTTATGTGTATATTTTTTTGGTTCATGTAAACAAATGCTGTGCTCACCAGAGAAAATGGACCCAGAGCTTTTCAGCTTGGAGGTCAAACATGCTTTTATCTTTTGTTGGGAATACCAGGCGTCTTGGAGTCCCTAACAGGGTCTCCAAAATGTTACTCTTTGGGGGTGACTTAAGATATCCACAAGGCTCAATAAAACAAAATGGTTCTCAAAGTGAAGTACTGTAAAAAATATTTATTTGCGCAATAACACAAATTCACTTAAGACTAGGGTTGAGCGAACACCTAGATGTCCGTGTTCGACGGGTTCGGCCGAACTTTAAAAAAAAGTCCGGGTCCGTGTCCCGGACTTTTACCGAACTTTTCCCGGACACCGAACCCCATTGAAGTCAATGGGGACCCGAACTTTAAGGCACTAAAATGGCTCTAAAACACCAAAGGAAAGGGCTAGAGTGCTGCAAATGGCAGCAAAACGTAATTAAGAGCATGGCAAGTGCTCTGCAAACAAATGTGGATAGGGAAATAACTTAAAACAACAAAAAAAAACAGAAAAATAAAACAATGTTCTTCTTCATCTCTGAAGGACGAGGCCCATATGGAGTAGGAGGGAGGTTGAGGTGGTGGTGGATGTGGCGGTGACATAGGCGTGCGCACAGGGTGTGCTGGGTGTGCCTGGGCACACCCTAATCACCTAGGGCACATAGCATTGCCAGTGAGGAGATGGGAAAGATCTCCCTGGGACCTGCTCTGCTCTATTTCTCCTTGCCTACAGGTACATGGCCCCGATACATTACTCTCCCTGCTGGCAAACACATGCATGTGTATTTCAACTTTGGGGTGCACACCTTAATGCAATAGGCTGCGCACACCTATGGGCGGTGTAGGTGGAAGCGGCGGTGGAGGAGGACCAGGGCCGGATTAACAGCATCATGGGCTTGGTGCTGAGGATTTTGAAGGGCCTTAAGGGCCGTGCCTTGCCATGCACCCAGAGGAGGAAGGGTGCAGCCATGCATGCCTAATTCAACATGGGATGCTGTCTCTGAAGCCCATAAACACATCCATGCATCGCCAACTGTCCCTCCTTGTCCGGCCTTCACGCTGTGTGGGGAGGTTCTGAGGGTGCTGCCTGGGGAAGCGAGCATAGAAGCCAGACTTCTGTGTTTACAAGTGACAGAAGAGCGGTAACAGTGAATATGGCCAACCCGGGGCCTATATAAAAGGTAGGGGCCTGGAGCTGCAGCTCCAATAGCCCCTACATTAATCTGGCCCTGAGGAGGAGGACGAGGTAGCCAACACTGCTTCTTTTCAAAAATTTTAAATGAGGGTACACCCCAAAAGAGTGAGAAAGAGCAAAAATGGAACAATGGGTGGGTAAGGTCGGTATCCATTGCTATTCTGCATAAGGTACGGAAAAGTCCCGTGGGATCCATGCCTGGTTCATTTTAATGAACGTGAGCTTGTCCACATTGTCTCTGGACAGGCGGCTGCGCTTGTCTGTTATAACGCCCCCAGCCGTGCTAAATACCCGTTCAGATAATACACTGGCTGCAGGGCACGCCAGCACCTCCAAGGCGTAAAGGGCAAGCTCAAGCCATGTGCCCAATTTGGAGACCCAGAAGTTGAAGGGGGCAGACCCGTCATTCACTACATGTAGGCGTGTGCACACATACTGCTCCACCATGTTGGTAAATTGCTGCCTCCTGCTAAGACGTTCCATCTGAGCTGCTGGTGCTGCTGTTTGTTGTGGCGTGCTGACAAAGCTTTTCCACATTTCGGCCATGCTAACCCTGCCTTCTGAGGTGCTGGCGGTGCCCTGGTTGCGTTGGCGACCTCCTCCTCCTCCTCCTCTGCCTTGTGCTTCCACTGTGGCCCCGCTGTCAGATGGGAATGCCAGCAGCATGGCGTCTACCAGCGTGCGCTTGTACTCGCGCATCTTGCGATCGCGCTCCAGTGAGTGAATTAAGGACGGTACGTTGTCATTGTAACGGGGATCCAGCAGCGTGGCCACCCAGTAATCAGCACAAGTTAGAATGTGGGCAACTCGGCGGTCGTTGTGGAGACACTGCAGCATGTAATCGCTCATGTGTGCCAGGCTGCCCAGAGGCAACGAAAGGCTGTCCTCTGTTGGAGGTGTATCGTCCGTGTCCTCTGTATCCCCCCAGCCACGCACCAGTGATGGCCATGAGCTGGCCTGGGTGCCACCCTGCTGTGAACATGGTTCCATCTCCTCCTCCAGCTCCTCCTCCTCCTCATCCTCCTCATCCTCCAGAACTGTGCCCCTGCTGGACAATTGCGTCCCTGGCGTTTGCGTGTGCAGGAACCCACCCTCGGAGCCCCTTGCGAATGACTGCCCTGAAAGCCTTGGAAATGTTACCTCTTCATCCTCCTCCTCCTCCTCATCCTGTGCCACATCCTCTTCCATCATCGCCCGAATTGTTTTTTCAAGGAGGCATAGAAGTGGGATAGTTAAGCTGAGAACGGCGTCATTGCCACTGGCCATGTTGGTGGAGTACTCAAAACAGCGCAACAAGGCACACAGGTCTCGCATGGAGGCCCAGTTAAATTAAATAGCGGAATAGAAAATATGATCCAAAAAAAGTGTATGTATATCACACGTACACAACCACACTGGGCCCCAATTACTATTGTTTGTACCCCTAAAAGGCTAGATGAGGAGTAGGGGGAGTATGGAACAGGCAGCACCCTCAAACCTTCAGAAGTATGAGATGAACCCCAACAACTTGGAAAGGTGGATCTCTCTCACACGTACCGACACAGACTATCCCGCAAATTCAATTGATCCTCAAAGGTTTTTATTGAATAGCGGAATAGGAAATATGATCAAAAAAAGTGTATGTATCTCGCACGTACACAACCACACTAGGCCCCAATTACTATTGTTTGTACCCCTAAAAGGCTAGATGAGGAGTAGGGGGGGTATGGAACAGGCAGCACCCTCAAACCTTCAGAAGTATGAGATGAACCCCAACAACTTGGAAAGGTGGATCTCTCTCACACGTACCAACACAGACTATCCCCCAATTTAACTGATCCCCAAAGGTTTTTGATTAAATAGCGGAATAGAAAATATGATCCCAAAAAAGTGTATGTATATCACACGTACACAACCACACTAGGCCCCAATTACTATTGTTTGTACCCCTAAAAGGCTAGGAGTAGGGGGAGTATGGAACAGGCAGCACCCTCAAACCTTCAGAAGTATGAGATGAACCCCAACAACTTGGAAAGGTGGATCTCTCTCACACGTACCAACACAGACTATCCCCCAATTTAACTGATCCCCAAAGGTTTTTGATTAAATAGCGGAATAGAAAATATGATCCAAAAAAAGTGTATGTATATCACACGTACACAACCACACTAGGCCCCAATTACTATTGTTTGTACCCCTAAAAGGCTAGGAGTAGGGGGAGTATGGAACAGGCAGCACCCTCAAACCTTCAGAAGTATGAGATGAACCCCAACAACTTGGAAAGGTGGATCTCTCTCACACGTACCGACACAGACTATCCCGCAATTCAATTGATCCTCAAAGGTTTTTATTGAATAGCGGAATAGGAAATATGATCAAAAAAAGTGTATGTATCTCGCACGTACACAACCACACTAGGCCCCAATTACTATTGTTTGTACCCCTAAAAGGCTAGATGAGGAGTAGGGGGAGTATGGAACAGGCAGCACCCTCAAACCTTCAGAAGTATGAGATGAACCCCAACAACTTGGAAAGGTGGATCTCTCTCACACGTACCGACACAGACTATCCCCCAATTTAACTGATCCCCAAAGGTTTTTGATTAAATAGCGGAATAGAAAATATGATCCCAAAAAAGTGTATGTATATCACACGTACACAACCACACTAGGCCCCAATTACTATTGTTTGTACCCCTAAAAGGCTAGGAGTAGGGGGGAGTATGGAACAGGCAGCACCCTCAAACCTTCAGAAGTATGAGATGAACCCCAACAACTTGGAAAGGTGGATCTCTCTCACACGTACCAACACAGACTATCCCCCAATTTAACTGATCCCCAAAGGTTTTTGATTAAATAGCGGAATAGAAAATATGATCCCAAAAAAGTGTATGTATATCACACGTACACAACCACACTAGGCCCCAATTACTATTGTTTGTACCCCTAAAAGGCTAGGAGTAGGGGGAGTATGGAACAGGCAGCACCCTCAAACCTTCAGAAGTATGAGATGAACCCCAACAACTTGGAAAGGTGGATCTCTCTCACACGTACCAACACAGACTATCCCCCAATTTAACTGATCCCCAAAGGTTTTTGATTAAATAGCGGAATAGAAAATATGATCCAAAAAAAGTGTATGTATATCACACGTACACAACCACACTAGGCCCCAATTACTATTGTTTGTACCCCTAAAAGGCTAGGAGTAGGGGGAGTATGGAACAGGCAGCACCCTCAAACCTTCAGAAGTATGAGATGAACCCCAACAACTTGGAAAGGTGGATCTCTCTCACACGTACCAACACAGACTATCCCCCAATTTAACTGATCCCCAAAGGTTTTTGATTAAATAGCGGAATAGAAAATATGATCCCAAAAAAGTGTATGTATATCACACGTACACAACCACACTAGGCCCCAATTACTATTGTTTGTACCCCTAAAAGGCTAGGAGTAGGGGGAGTATGGAACAGGCAGCACCCTCAAACCTTCAGAAGTATGAGATGAACCCCAACAACTTGGAAAGGTGGATCTCTCTCACACGTACCAACACAGACTGTCCCCCAATTTAACTGATCCCCAAAGGTTTTTGATTAAATAGCGGAATAGAAAATATGATCCCAAAAAAGTGTATGTATATCACACGTACACAACCACACTAGGCCCCAATTACTATTGTTTGTACCCCTAAAAGGCTAGGAGTAGGGGGAGTATGGAACAGGCAGCACCCTCAAACCTTCAGAAGTATGAGATGAACCCCAACAACTTGGAAAGGTGGATCTCTCTCACACGTACCAACACAGACTATCCCCCAATTTAACTGATCCCCAAAGGTTTTTGATTAAATAGCGGAATAGAAAATATGATCCCAAAAAAGTGTATGTATATCACACGTACACAACCACACTAGGCCCCAATTACTATTGTTTGTACCCCTAAAAGGCTAGGAGTAGGGGGAGTATGGAACAGGCAGCACCCTCAAACCTTCAGAAGTATGAGATGAACCCCAACAACTTGGAAAGGTGGATCTCTCTCACACGTACCAACACAGACTATCCCCCAATTTAACTGATCCCCAAAGGTTTTTGATTAAATAGCGGAATAGAAAATATGATCCCAAAAAAGTGTATGTATATCACACGTACACAACCACACTAGGCCCCAATTACTATTGTTTGTACCCCTAAAAGGCTAGGAGTAGGGGGGAGTATGGAACAGGCAGCACCCTCAAACCTTCAGAAGTATGAGATGAACCCCAACAACTTGGAAAGGTGGATCTCTCTCACACGTACCAACACAGACTATCCCCCAATTTAACTGATCCCCAAAGGTTTTTGATTAAATAGCGGAATAGAAAATATGATCCCAAAAAAGTGTATGTATATCACACGTACACAACCACACTAGGCCCCAATTACTATTGTTTGTACCCCTAAAAGGCTAGGAGTAGGGGGGAGTATGGAACATTCAGCACCCTCAAACCTTCAGAAGTATGAGATGAACCCCAACAACTTGGAAAGGTGGATCTCTCTCACACGTACCAACACAGACTATCCCCCAATTTAACTGATCCCCAAAGGTTTTTGATTAAATAGCGGAATAGAAAATATGATCCCAAAAAAGTGTATGTATATCACACGTACACAACCACACTAGGCCCCAATTACTATTGTTTGTACCCCTAAAAGGCTAGGAGTAGGGGGAGTATGGAACAGGCAGCACCCTCAAACCTTCAGAAGTATGAGATGAACCCCAACAACTTGGAAAGGTGGATCTCTCTCACACGTACCAACACAGACTATCCCCCAATTTAACTGATCCCCAAAGGTTTTTGATTAAATAGCGGAATAGAAAATATGATCCCAAAAAAGTGTATGTATATCACACGTACACAACCACACTAGGCCCCAATTACTATTGTTTGTACCCCTAAAAGGCTAGGAGTAGGGGGAGTATGGAACAGGCAGCACCCTCAAACCTTCAGAAGTATGAGATGAACCCCAACAACTTGGAAAGGTGGATCTCTCTCACACGTACCAACACAGACTATCCCCCAATTTAACTGATCCCCAAAGGTTTTTGATTAAATAGCGGAATAGAAAATATGATCCCAAAAAAGTGTATGTATATCACACGTACACAACCACACTAGGCCCCAATTACTATTGTTTGTACCCCTAAAAGGCTAGGAGTAGGGGGAGTATGGAACAGGCAGCACCCTCAAACCTTCAGAAGTATGAGATGAACCCCAACAACTTGGAAAGGTGGATCTCTCTCACACGTACCAACACAGACTATCCCCCAATTTAACTGATCCCCAAAGGTTTTTGATTAAATAGCGGAATAGAAAATATGATCCCAAAAAAGTGTATGTATATCACACGTACACAACCACACTAGGCCCCAATTACTATTGTTTGTACCCCTAAAAGGCTAGGAGTAGGGGGAGTATGGAACAGGCAGCACCCTCAAACCTTCAGAAGTATGAGATGAACCCCAACAACTTGGAAAGGTGGATCTCTCTCACACGTACCAACACAGACTATCCCCCAATTTAACTGATCCCCAAAGGTTTTTGATTAAATAGCGGAATAGAAAATATGATCCCAAAAAAGTGTATGTATATCACACGTACACAACCACACTAGGCCCCAATTACTATTGTTTGTACCCCTAAAAGGCTAGGAGTAGGGGGAGTATGGAACAGGCAGCACCCTCAAACCTTCAGAAGTATGAGATGAACCCCAACAACTTGGAAAGGTGGATCTCTCTCACACGTACCAACACAGACTATCCCCCAATTTAACTGATCCCCAAAGGTTTTTGATTAAATAGCGGAATAGAAAATATGATCCCAAAAAAGTGTATGTATATCACACGTACACAACCACACTAGGCCCCAATTACTATTGTTTGTACCCCTAAAAGGCTAGATGAGGAGTAGGGGGAGTATGGAACAGGCAGCACCCTCAAACCTTCAGAAGTATGAGATTGTGTTCACTGTACCCCACAAAGATTGAGTTCACTGCACCCCACAATGATTGTGTTCACTGCACCCCACAAAGATTGTGTTCACTGCACCTCACAAAGATTGTGTTCACTGTACCCCCCAAAGATTGTGTTCACTGCACCCCACAAAGATTCTGTTCACTGTACCCCACAAAGATTGTGTTCACTGCACCCCAAAAAGATTGTGTTCACTGCACCCCAAAAAGGATGTTGTTCACTGCACCCCAAAAAGGATGTTGTTCACTCCACCCCAAAAAGATTGTGTTCACTGCACCCCACAAAGATTGTGTTCACTGCACCCCAAAAAGATTGTGTTCACTGCACCCCAAAAAGGATTTTGTTCACTGCACCCCAAAAAGGATGTTGTTCACTCCACCCCAAAAAGATTGTGTTCACTGCACCCCAAAAAGATTGTGTTCACTGCACCCCACAAAGGATTTTGTTCACTGCACCCCAAAAAGATTGTGTTCACTGCACCCCAAAAAGGATGTTGTTCACTGCACCCCAAAAAGGATTTTGTTCACTGCACCCCAAAAAGATTGTGTTCACTGCACCCCACAAAGGATTTTGTTCACTGCACCCCACAAAGATTGTGTTCACTGCACACCAAAAAGGATTGTGTTCACTGCACCCCAAAAAGATTTTGTTCACTGCACCCCAAAAAGATTGTGTTCACTGCAGCCCAAAAAGATTGTGTTCACTGCAGCCCAAAAAGATTGTGTTCACTGCAGCCCAAAAAGATTGTGTTCACTGCAGCCCAAAAAGATTGTGTTCACTGCAGCCCAAAAAGATTGTGTTCACTGCAGCTCACACACAGAAAAATGGATGTGGATCACTGACACCTGCCTATCTCCAATCCCACACCACACAGCAATATCGATTGTAGTTTGTAGAACACAGTTTCCCTAAAATTCAGCAGACTCTGTCCCTAACAGGATTGAGAAGAGATCGTAGATCAGGATTGAGTGCAGACCCCACCCCCCACACAGCAATATCGATTGTAGTTTGTAGAAGACACTGACCCTATAATTCAGCAGACTCTATCCCTAAAATGCCTACAACTCGCCCTGCCTAAACACTCCGACCTGTCCCTCAATTCTATCCGGACACAAATGGTTTTTTCCTGCCTATCTTTCCCTAATCAGCAGCCAGCACGTTGATGTGTGCTCTGTCCCTGAATCTAAGCAGCATAATGACGCCGCTGCGGCTGCCTCGAACTTATAAAGACTTGGTCACATGCTTCAGACGGCCAATCACAGCTACTGAGACATTTGCAGGCATGGCTGGGATGGCTTAAGGCACACCAGTTAAACGATTGTTGATTGGCTGTTGAAAGCCCGCCATGAAAAGAGCGCCAAAGCATGCAAAACCCGGAAATAAAACGACCGAACACGGATTTTTACCCGAACATACAGTAAAGTGTCCGTGTCCGTGTTCGGGTACAAAAAATCCAATTATTCGGTACGAACACGAATAATACAGTCCGTGTTCGCTCAACACTACTTAAGACATTTCAGGTAAAAACAGGCATGGAATAATAATGAATTGAGTGTCAAAGGAGGCATGGAATAATAATGAGGCTCTTCTGGGTTTGCCATGGCTCAGCGTGCATTTCATGGACGGAGGAAATGACATCACTGAGCCCTGAGTCTGGGAGAGCTCTCCAGGTGGGGCTGAGTGGCGGATCTGGGAAAGCTGAATCTGGAGCCATAGGCTGGACTGACAGGCTGGTTGTTAGCTCCTCTGCCATACTCATCCGGATTGTACAGGAGGATCGAGGATCCCTGGATCCCTCACTGAACCTGAACAGGGCATGACAAAGAGCCTTTAACAAAACCAGAGCTAAAGAATCATGACTGTCCTATTGCTCAAGTGAAACCACAAATATTTATGAAGCCTAGGTGGAGACATCTGAGAGTCGTAGAGAGGGAATATTAACCACTTACTCACTGGACACTTAAAACCCCTTCTTAAACAGACCAATTTTCAGCTTTCAGTGCTCTCACATTTTGAATGACAATTACTCAGTTATGCAACCCATATGAAATTTTCGTCCTTTTTTTCACAAAAATAGAGCTTTCTTTTGGTGGTATTTGATCATCACTGGGGTTTTTATTTTTTGCGCTAAAAATGAGAAAATTTTGTAAAAACGTGCATTTTGTTTTGTTTCAGTGTAAACATTTTGCAAATTTCGAAAATTTTCTTCATACATTTTGGCCAGATGTTATACTGCTACATATCTTTGGTCATAATAACCCAAATAAGTATATATTATTCTGTATTTTTGAAGGTTATAGAGTCTATAAGCTATGGTGCCAATCATTGAAAATTGATCACGACCTATCTCATTTCTTGAGACACTAACAAGCCAAGAATGTACAAATACTCCCCAAATGACCCATTTTTGGAAGGTAGATACTCCAAGGTATTTAGTAAGAGTCATTGTGAGTTTTTTAAGTTGTAATTTTTTCCCATAATTCTTTGCAAAATTAAGATTTTTTTTTCTTTCACAAAATTGTAATATTACCAAGTTATTTCTCACAAAAGCAACATCCCAACGTATAATCTATGAGGCACTATGAGTCTTTAGAATTTTTTTCCCACATGTTTTTAAGATATTTCTAACAAATAGTATATACATAGCAAAATACATTCTGCTACTCCTCCTGAGTATGGAACTACCACATGTGTGAGACTTTTACACAGCCTGACCACATACAGAGGCCCAACATTCAGGGAGCACCATCAGGTGTTCTAGGGACATAAAAGTACAAATCTAATTTCCTGACTACCCAATTCACTTTTGTGAGGCACTGTAGGGCACTGATAAGCACTGTAGTGGCACGGATGTGTACTGATGTGGTATGGATGTGGCACAAATGAGCACTGATGTGGCATGGGTGTGGCACGGATGAGCACTGATGTGGCATAGATGAGCACTGATGTGGTATGGATGTGGCACAGAAGAGTGCTGCCGTAGCATCGATGTGGCACGGGTGAGCACTGATGTGGCAGTTGTGAGCACAAATGTGGCACGGATGGGCAGTGATGTGGCATAGATGGGCACAGATGAGGCATGGATGTGGCATGGATGGGCATGAATGAGGCACAGATGGGCAGGATTAAGGCACAGATTGGCATGATTGAGGCATGGATGGGCATGATTGAGGTATGATTGAGGCATGATTGAGGCATGATCAAAGCATGATAGAGGCATGATCGAGGCATAAATGAGACAGGGGTGAGCAGTGCTGCGGTCTCCCTCCTCTCTTTGCATGCTGTACCGATCGGTGTGAACAGCATGCAAGGAGAGGAGAGAACTGAACTGGACATGCACCAGTTTGTTGACAAGTGATCTCCCCGTCTTTGGACGGAGTAATCACGGGGTAAAGAGCTGCTGTCATTGGCCCTTTACCCAGATCCGTGATGCACCCGGCACACTTCTGTGCGTGCCCCCAGGGTTCGGGGGGAGCGCGATTCTGGGGGGATGTCATTGTACGCCCTCCCAGAATAAGCCGACCACAACTGTAGCCATCATTCGGCTATGACCCAGTCGGCAAGTGGTTAATACTGGAGATATCACTGGATTGCTGTCCACTGCATATTTGACCTTTGTTATAAGGGTCAAAACTGGAGGGTAAGAGGCAGTGTGATCCGGTGTTGGTGGTTGTCTCCTCACGCCCATGATACGTAGCTACACTATGGTATTATTACCTCCTCTCGAAACCTTATATAGACTCCTGTGGCTATGGACTTTTTATAATTTTTAGACATTATATTTTAGCGCTGAACTATTATTCTCTTTTGTCAATCATTATAGTTGAATTAATTCATAGGTTTTGAGGGGGATGTTGATTTTGTGGGTGGGTCTGTGATACATTAATTAAATTGTTTATAGGCTACATTTCTGATCATGGCGTTATATGATTTTAACCACTTCAATACAGGGCACTTTCACCCCCTCCCTGCTCAGGCCAATTTTCAGCTTTTATCATTGTTGCATTTTGAATGACAATTGCGCGGTCATGCAACACTGTACCTAAACCAAATTTATGTCTATTCCCCCCACAAATAGAGCTTTCTTTTGGTGGTATTTGATCACCACAAGGTTTTTTCTTTTTTTGCTAAACAAATAAAGAAAAGACCGAAAAGTTTGAAAAAAAAAAGTTTTTTGTTTATGCTATACAATTTTGTAAATAAATATGTTTTTTCCTGCACTGATGAGCACTGATGAGGCTGCACTGACAGGCACTGATAAGGAGGCACTGATGGGGTGGTACTGATGGGATGGCACTGATATGCGGCACTGATAGGCGGCACTGATAGGCAGAACTGATGGGCACTGATACGGGGGGCACTGATAGGTAGCACTGATATGCAGCATTGGTGGGCACTGATAGGCGGCACTGCTGGGCACTGATAGGCAGCATTGATGGGCACTGATAGGTGGCACTGATGGGCATTGATAGGCGGCACTGATAGGCACTAATTGGCACTGATAGGCGGCACTGGTGGGCACTGATAGGTGGCACTTATTGGCACTGACGGGTGGCACTGATGGGCACTAATGGGCAATGATAGGCGACACTGCTGGGAAATAATGGGCACTGGTGGGTGGCACTGATAGATGGCAATGATGGCCACTGGTGGGCAGCACTGATGGGGAGGGCACTGGCTGCCAGCACTGATGGGAAGGGCACTGGGGGGCTCCCTGAGCCCTGATTGCCATCCCTGTTGGCCATAGTGGGCATCCCTGGGGTCATGGGTGGGCATCCCAGGTGGTTTTAGTGGAACCCCCCCAAGGGTCTGCACTGGTAATCAATGATCTGATTACCAGTGCAGACCCCCCCCTGTCAGGGGAGCCGCAGATCGGCTCTCCTTTACTCGTGCCTGTCAGGCACGTACTGAGGAAAGCCGATCAACGGCTCTTCCTGTGTACTATGTGACCAGCCGTGATTGGACACTGCTGGTCACATGGTAAAGAGCCTACGTCAGTAGGCTCTTTATAGAGATCGGAGATGTGGTGTGTCAGTGTGACGTCCGGTCAGGATAATGCAAGCACATTCCCACCGTCAATCGCCTATAGGGCGGGCGGGAAGTAGTTAAACATAAAAAAGTGTGCTCTATCCCCAGCCACTGATTTTGCACCTTGATAAACTAGGCTATATTTACTACTCAAGTAATTGACCCATCACAAACAGGACAGCCATGCATTTTTCTGGTCCCAACTTTTAAGAAACACAGCTCTAGATCATTTGCAGATAGACAACACAAAAAAGAGGAAATTTGCAAACTCCACATTACTCTCCCTTTCCTGGCCAGCCAGACTGCAAACCTGGATAAGGATTTGACTTGAATTGCAAGATGATCTGCACCCCCTTTTTTTGAATTACTTTTTCTTAATGGAAAAATACAATTTTTTTTTACCAACAAATGTGTACCATCCCTTTAAGAAAAGAGAAACAAAAAATGGCTTGGAGTTCCACCTAAAAAATGATAAAATCCTTCCTGATTTATGCATGTAGGATAAGGGCCCCCTTCCTGAACCATAGCAGACAAGGGCCTTACCTCCACATCCTGTCCCCCACAAGGGATGTGGGGGTCTGAGGAGACACTACATTAAAATTTGGAAGCCCTCTTTAGCGTAAGGGGGCATTCAAATATCCACCCTTCCCAGCTGAACGAGTAAGGGGTACATGGTACTCCTCATTATTCATGCCCCCCCAGAAAGTAAATGATAAATAAAAACACCCACACTATAGAATAAGTCCTTTAAATCCAATCTCAGTGTCACTAGTAAAGGTATGCAGAAAGATTTGTTCTAAACTTTATTTGGAATTGGTAAAAGATATGCAGCCAGTACGTTTTAGGAGATTTGGACACCAACGTTCTCAGTGTTAGCAAAATACAATCATAAGTAATAATGAATATTCATAGCATGTACTTTAAATTGGTAGAGCTTTCTAATTTATTTACTTACTTTGCAACAAATTGATGTATATGCCACATACATACTGTTTATTTATATATCTATTGATTACTAATAATATTTGGATCAAAACCTTTTATGCATATGACTTTTCAGCTGTCAGAGCTCAGAGCCAGAGCTGAGAGGTCCATTAAGGTAGGACAGTTACTGCCCAGTGAAATCCCTAACATGCTAACAATATATGATGTCTTCCAGCTCCTAAGTGACCATAATAGAGTCAAGCACAGGGCCCTGTCATTTTTTTTAAAACCACCCTTCCTATAGTTAACATAATCTAGAATATGATATTGCTGAACGCTAAAGAAGATGTGTATATTATCAGTGTCACATCAGGTAAACAAAGGAGCAGAAATTGTCAAATTGCAGAAGGACTCTCAATTATAAATTCCAGAGCCTGCAGCTATTTTTACAAGCTAATCTGAATTAACCGATTCCTCCTGCACGACGTAGGTCTACGTCGGTCGTGCGCCTGCAGCTAGGGGGCGAGTGTGCACCGCCGCCGGCACTTCCGCCCCCACCCGTCAGTGGGGACTCTGATGCATGGGGCAGGCGGCTCCGATTGCCGCCTGCCACCCGTGATTGCTCCTCGCTGAGAGAGAAGAACGGTCAGCTGTTGTAAACACAGCTGACCGTTCTTCTCTCTGGAATAATCACAGAGTGTCTGTGATCCTTCTATATAGGATCACAGGTCTCTGTGATTCCCGCCCCCATACAGTTAGAAACGCGCCCCTAGGTACACATTTAACCCCTTGATCACTTACTGTGTTAACCCCTTCCCTGTCAGCGTCATTATTACAGTAACAGTGCTTTTTTTTTTAGCACTGATTACTGTAGTAATGTCACTGGTCCCCCCAAAAGTGTCAAAAAATGTCAGTTAGGGGTCCAATCTGTCCGCCGCAATGTCGCAGTCCCTCAAAAAAACGCAGATCGATGCCATTACTAGTGAAAAAAAAAAACCAATAAAAAGGACATAAATCTTTCCCGTCGTTAGTAGACACGATAACTTTTGCGCAAACCAATCAAAATACGCTTATTGCAATGTTTTTACCAAAAATATGTAGCAGAAAACAAATTGGCCAAAGATGTTAAAAAAATTAGATTTTTACATTTTTTTTATTTTTTTTTGGTAATGTTATATAGCAGAAAGTGAAAATTATTGTTTTTTTTTTTCAGAATTGTCGCCCCTTTTTTGTTTATAGTGCAAAAAAAAAATCGCACAGGTGATCAAATATCACCAAAAGAAAGCTCTAATTGTGGGGGAAAAAGGACTTCAACTTTATTTGGGTACAGATTTGCTCGACTGCGCAATTGTCCTTTTAAGTAACGCAGTGCCGAATCGCAAAAAATGGCCTGGGGCAAATCCTTCCGGTCCATAAGTGGTTAAGGGACAAGTCTACATATTTCATAAATAAGCTGCCAATAGTTTAAGACAGTTTCTTGTGAATCTTACAAAAGCCAAGTTGAATCGGTTTAACCAGACTATTTTTTTTGATACGGCACTGCGTTATTTTAACTGACAGTCGAGCAGCCGGGCAACGCTGTACCCCCCCAAAAAAAAATTGATGTTCTTTTATTCCCACAAATAGAGCTTTCTTTAGGTGGTATTTGATCACCTCTGCGGTTTTTATTTTTTGTGCTATAAAGAAAAAAAGGGCAACAATTCTGAAAAAAATAAAACAACAATATTTTTTACTTTCTGCTATAAAACATTCCCAATAAAAAAAAAAATTAAAAAAATCAAATTTCTTCATCAGTTTAGGCCAATATGTATTCTGCCACATATGTTTGGTAAAAAAAATCCCAATAAGTGTATATTCATTGGTTTGCGCAAAAGTTATCGCATTTACAAACTAGGGGAAAGATTTAGGTCATTTTTATTTATTTATTACTAGTAATGGTGGCGATCAGTGATTTTTAGCAGAACTGAGACATTGCAGCAGACAGATCGGACACCTAACTGACACTTTTGGGGGGACGAGTGACATTACTACAGCAATCAGTGCTAAAAATATGCACTGGTACTGTACTAATGACACTGGCGGGGAAGGGGTTAACACCAGGAGCGATAAAACGGTTAAGTGTGCTCCTAGGTCCGGGGTCCTCAATAGGCAGACTCCGGGCCGCTTCCGGACTAAGATGCACTTTAATCAGGACAGTTGCCTTGGCATTCTGGAGCATATTTGCTTTATTTCTACCATTCTCAGCCTGGACCCGAGGGACTGGAGGAGAAGCCGTCGGCCGATGTGGAGCCAGCGTGGAACGCAAATGGCGCCGATACAGGAACTGATGTCAGAGACAACGTGATGCGGTGAATGGGAGGTACCGCGTTTCTTCAGGACAGAGGCCACAAAGACAGTGCACACTGCATCCCCCTCCGACCGTGAACTCTCTCTGGCCATGAAGGGTAATCAGGTTATGCATCCTCCTAAAAGTCTGGGGATGGAAAGCCTACTACTTGAAGCAGGTGAGCTGCAAATTCTCTTGATCTCTGGACCATCTTATTCTGATGCCATTGACATGGACCCAAAGGAGGGAAAAGTGTTGATTTGTGGAAGGGGTGTCCTTGAGAATTCTGCCATTTCTGTAAAGTTTAACCCTTGTTGGTTACTGATAAAGCTTCTCCCTTTTTCTCAGTATTTTCGGGTGAAGTTTTTGGGGCATTTCATGTTACAAATCCTATGTTGCATCTGGAGAGGCCACAGCGGACCTTCACCATGTGTGAAAGGATACAGACTTGGCCTCTAAATGTTATTCATTGCTGACTGATACAGGCCATGTAGTGATGTCTGAGTTAATGTA
The DNA here is from genome assembly GCF_965119305.1 of Pelophylax lessonae. Taxonomy (NCBI): domain Eukaryota; kingdom Metazoa; phylum Chordata; class Amphibia; order Anura; family Ranidae; genus Pelophylax; species Pelophylax lessonae. The sequence goes on from NC_138772.1 coordinate 221,470,091, forward strand.
TTGTGCTATAGCACAATCTTGCCTCTTGTTTATGCTGCATCATTGTTCAATAAATGTAAAAACAAATGATCATTGCCATTTTAAATGTGAACGGTCTTTAACCCATTATTATCATTACGGGGGGGGGGGTATTCTGCTGACAGCAGTTTGACTTGTGTACACAAGGCATCAAAGTGCACTTTTTGGCTCCTGTCTTTGAAATGAGATTATATATATATATATATATATATATATATATATATATAAATAAAAAATATAATTAAATTATTAATTTCATTATATATATATATATATATATATATATATATATATATATATATATATATATATGTATGTATATATATATATATATATATATATATATATATATATATATATATATATATATATATACATTTTCATTATATATATGTATACAATTGTATATCATTTCAAAGACTGGAGCCAACAAGTACATTTTGATGCTTCTTGTACACAAGTACAAGCTGTCAGCAGAATACCTAAGGAAGAGGGCAGGCAAAAGAAAACGTAGTTGAAAAAAGGTAGGGTTACCTGCAGTGAAGACATCAAAGATCACATTTAGCTGTAGCATAAAGGGTGCTATGTGTTTCAACTACAGTATATAGAAAATTTTAACTTAAAAAAAATTTAAAAAATTATATATAAAAATAATATTTACTTTGATTGCCATTGATAAGGACTGCAACAATCCCCATCTGCATTGTGTGTCTGTAAAGGGATAGCACATCCCATCAGACACCAACTGCCTCCAAAATTTACCATCTCTTGTGTAGTGACAGGCAAGTGCACACAGGTGGCCCCCATGGACATACATGGGTTGGGTCCATATGTATATTTGATAAACCAGATTTCAAATAAAAAACCTCAAAGCCGATAAAATCACTCTTGCATATGTTTCAGCTCTGGTAATCGGATCCTGGATAAAGAAGAGAGCCGTCTCTTGTGAGAGAGTCAGAGCTGTGACTAACTGACAACCATTTCTGTTCTACTGATTCTATTGATCCTGTCTACAGTGGTGAGATCTTTCTGATTTTGTTACTCTCATGTGAACCTGCTCTTTTTGTCATATTTTTTTCTTTTCCCCATTTGAACTCATTCCTTCCTATTGCCTGACAAGTTAGCGAGCAGTGCAAATATCGATTACTGACTTTTTGCAAAGTGAAAATGGCGTGCTCAAAGTTGGCCGTTGATAAGAAAAGAAAAGTTGATTTTGAAAACCGTGAGTTTAAGAGTGAGTGGACAGAAAAATTTGCATTCCTGCTCCCCGTGGGAAGCAGAAAACCAATGTGTTTAATCTGCACCGAGACGGTAGCAATCATCAAAAGTGGTAACGTAAAACGCCATGATGAAACCAAGCATGCACATTTTTGAACAAAATTACCCTCAGAACACAGAGGTAAGGACCATAAAAATAAACCATCTGAAATCATCCTATGAAGCTACAAGCAGTGTAATAGTTAGATCAGCCACACAACAGGAGCAGGCAACGGAAGCCTGACTAAGAGTAGCATGGGTCCTGGGAAAACACAAAAAATCCTTCTCTGATGCTGAAATATTCAATCAATGTATGAGTGAAGTGGTGACTGCTTTGTTTGAAGAGACTCAAAAGGATGAAATAATGCATGTTGTTTCCTTTGCTTCTGATGGTGCACCATGTATGATTGAGAGAGAAAGGGGATTAGTGTCACGCTTGAGAACTCACCACCCTGACCTCATGTAATACCACTGCATAATTCACCAGATGGTTTTGTGTGCCAGCCTTGGAGAAAAGTGCTCAGAAGTGATGACAACAGTCATGAAACTTGTCAACTATCTGAGAGCATTCTTTGCTCTGCAACATCGTTTGTTGCGCTCATATTTAATAGAGGTGAATGCAACATTTGATGATTTGCTTCTTCACAACAATGTCCGGTGGCTTAGTAAAGGCAGGGTACTGGAGTGGTTTTGGGCACTGCGGAAAGAGCTGGAGACATTTCTATTGAATCAGAAGAGTGCAAAAGCCAAACTGTTTGTGGATTTCATGAAGAATGAAGAAGACATGGAAGTTGTCAGGTTCTCACCATGTTTCCCTCAACGGACTGCTGTGAATCTGCCTTTTCAACCATGAACATAGTGAAAAACACTTACTGCAGCACACTCAGCAATAAACACTTACAATGCCCAAGTTTAAAAAACTGGTGGCACAAAGAAGGTGTCACCTTTCACACTAAGGTCTACCTCCATATCATTTATTTGTGTATAGTAGTTCAAAAGTTTTGGGGAATGCCTTATTTTGTTGTTGGCGTTCTGTATTTGGAATTTGACGGTCACTTTTCCGGACTTCGGACTGAATGGAAAATTGGTAAGTGGACCTTTCAAGTTTATATTTGAGTACCCCTGTCCTAGGGAGTGCTTTTTAACTTTATGGGAGTTGTACTCACTGGATGAACACAGAGACCTGTGTTCCTAAATAGGAGGAATACAGAATCCCTGTGTTCATCTTTGACAGAACAGCGGTCTGCCTTGTTTACATCGGCAGACCACCGTTTTGTCTCAGTGGGGAGAGATCACGGGTGGCTGGCGAACATCACGTCTGCCGGACCTGTTGATTGGCTCCCCCTCTGGCCAATCGACATGTGTGCTCGCCTCCCGCGGTGTGCCCCCCCTACTATCTGTTACACTAAGTGACATACAGGTATGTCATTTGGTGTAATAGAGCCAACCTGCTGCTATATAACTACGACGGCTGGTCGACAAGTGGTAAATTGTATCAGTTTAAATATACAGCATGGAGCATGTGTTGTGACCTCATATCATATTTTTAAAAACTCCATAATGGTTTACTCTTGCTGTGATTAACTATATAATATCATGAAAAATTTAGGACATTTTATATTGTTCTAGTTTACTATAAGGTCAACAACTAAGTCCTTCTTCCCTGTGGGTAGGAAAGTTCTACCTCCTGGGGTAACTAGTCGATAGCCTAGCTGTACCTGGCACTGCCACCTTACTTCCATTATCTACATGAGTTGCAGCTTCTGCAGAAGCACTGAATTGTAAGTGGTACATTTAAATAGAAGAAACACCAAATAACCAATAATATGTATTAAAATGTTTAGCGTGGCATGCCCTACGTTGTTGTTAATGGGAGTTGCATCATCTTTTGTTAAGATATACATTATGTTGCAAGGTTTTATTACTGTCAATCATGAATTTCTCATTAGCACACAATATTCTTCACTAAACAATTGAAGAATGTATGCCAAGAACTAAAAGGTTTTCAATCAAAGTTGAAACTATTGTGTTTGCACTGATTATGTTAAGTGATGCTTCAGATTTGAAGTATATTCTGTGAATAATGTTTTTCTGATGAGTAGCAGTATCCGAAGTTAAATTGTAGGTAATTGCTCAAAACAAAAACTCGCCAATGAAACACTGATACTACAGAATTTAAAACAAACTTCGCAGCATGATATTCAGAGGAAAAATGAACTGCACCGCAGGTTAAAAGAGATGAGATTCTGATTTATTAAAGCATGTAGCACAAGCTATTGAGGCAGCAGGTTGTACTCAAGGCCTCATCATAGAAATGATTATATCATATGTCAAATAGAACTTTCTTGATTATGTACTTTGGGATTCTAGGTAACCTTTGCAAATAAGAATTTATTTTCAATTCTCATTACAATGATTCATATTAAGTGACTCATTTTAGTAAATTCTAGCTAAATGAAAATGTGATATTCACAAAATGTGGCTAAGTGTTTCATCTAAAAAAAAAAAAAAAATAATAATAATATTTTTTTTTTCTTTTTGTTGATGAATTGAATACCAAATGGCAAGGATCACAACTAACACAATAAGTAAAAAAAAAAAGTATAAGGAACGTGTCAGTACAGAAATAATAGGGCTTCAACTGCTGACATGTTTCAAAGTTGCATAGTCCATATTTGATTTTAAAGGTGGAAGGTCCAAATTAGTCATCATTCTCCTTTTTTTTACTTCTTGTTAAGTCACTAACAAGAAAAAGCCTGTGCACATCAAGTGTCGAGGACATTTGAGATGCATATGCTTGTTACCATTCACTGATTTACTAAATAATGAAGCAAGGATAATGATAACAGCCCATTTTCATGCACTTATGCAGTACTTATGCAAAACATATGCAGTACATCTCTGCAATACATGATAATAATTATTCCTATGTTGTATTCATTTAAAGACTCTGCTGATTCAGAAAAATACCTGTTGATCTACAAGAAATGCAATTGGGCCAGAAGTCGTGTTGTAGGCTGACAGCGCACAGCATTTTTCTGGACTGAGTTCTTTCAGCCCTGTCCTCTCCACAACATTAAGGGTAATCATTCTGTAGTCTTAAGATTCATGGAGCAAAATACATTTCACTGGTGAAACAAAGTCATCATAACATTACTAATCTTGCATATTGAGTCATTATCTTGTTGCATGATCCAACTTCTTCTACATTTTAAAGTTTAAAAGGGGACAATAAATTTATATTGTATGATTTCTTGACACAGTTTAGGATTTACAGGTCATTCAGGCAACATACGTGCCACAAAAAATTCAGATGATCTTAAACAAAATTGAACAGGGCAACAATGGTTTTTAGAGAGCAATGGCTTCACCCACAGATCATTTATTTTTTTTCTAATGGTATTTTTTGGGACATACGCTGCAGCAGGGGGGCCCGTATAGGCACCGTACCGTATCTGTACGTCGTGGCTTACTTTCAGGTTCTGGGCACGCTCACCCCTGCCTGCCGTCTCTGCTGTGTTTGAACATAGCGGGACTTAGTCTTTGACACAATAAAAGTGCACTCTGCACAAGTCATCTCTGGGTAGAGGGGGAGATGCTGAGGCTGCCGAGGCTGGGAGATAGTGGAACCCGTGGGGCATTTGGCGCGTGGAAGCTCCAGCGACAAGATAGGTGAGTCTGGGCAGGAGGTGAGAGAGGAGGCTTCTGCAGGTAGAGACACCTGCATGGGGTTATGTTCGAAGCTGGAGGAGGAACCAGATGCTCCGACTCACCGTGACACCATCTTGGAATGGACGTGGGTGCCGGGCCAGGGAAGAGATCAAGTGCTGGTGGAGGAAATAGTGGGTAATTTCAATGCTCCGCAGGTGCTAGTGATATTCTCTGGTCCCCTGGCATATGTAGAGGCACATTAAAGGGGCTAGACTGAATGTTACAGGACCCTGTCCATGCAGGAAGGTGCTCATGCTCTTGCAGGAGCGTGCTCACACTTCCGTGTCCAAATCTGTAATTTTCTGATTGTAGTGCTACTGACACTAAATGACAGATCCCTGTTCGGCTTTCGTTGGTAAACAATCCAGCCAAGGATGTTAGGTAACATTCTTGACTAAATATGGTCATCATGACAATATTGACAACCACTGATGTAACCTAGGATGCCTGGCTGGTTTGTTTACAGAATCCAGGGAACTGAATGTCATTTTGTAGTATTGTGGATATGCAACATTGTGAGAAATTGTTTACTTTTTTTTGTATTTTTATTAACAAACTTTGTGATATGTGTGTTATTTTTACATTTAAATCCGTTGGAATGGAGTTGTGGAAGATATCTGGGCCCCCCATATTCTAAAGAGGGCTTCCAGATTTTGATACACCCTGCCACAGACCCCCACAGCCTCTTGGGGACCAGATGTGGGAAAGAGGCCCTCTATTTGGGGACAAGGTGCCTTACAAGGGGTGGAGGCTTTACTTCCGCCCGTTTGTAAGGTACCCTAACAATGTTGACAGACATGTATCCTGGCATGGTTCAGGATAATGGCCAAACAGAGCCATTGTGCAAAGAAGGGTGCCAAGGTGCCAACTTAAGCCAGTGTTAAAGTGCACAAATCACAGTGTCCTTACCTGTGATTATAGGGCTCCTATTTGATCACAGCCAGTGCCAAATTACAGCCATGCCAATTACAGTCATGCCTGATTACAGACTTTGCAGAATTTTAGCCAATGCCTGATTACAGCAGCATCTGATTACAGTCACCATCTGATAACAACCAGTGCCTAAGTACAGCCAACACCTGCTTAAAGCCAGTGCCTGATTACAGCCAGTGCTAGAGAACAGCCAGTGTCAGAAAACTGACAGCACCTGATTATAGCCAGCACTAGATTACAGCAAGTACCAGTGTTTACAGTTTCTGAACACAGCCAGTGCCAATTTTCCTAGTGTTGTTGATAACAGCCTTTTTTAGTGTTTAACTTGCACGTTGGAATGTTTGCTTTCCAAAGTGTGGGTGTTTCTACTGTCCTGGAATTTTAGGGCCTACAAAAAAATTTGATTTTTCTTCTGGTAGTAACATTGTCTGACTATCTGATATGAAGTGTATGCCTACACCTTCCAAGATATTTGTCTCTTTACTCCTTTGTGGAGCATCCCCTCTGTCTACTGACAACATGGTGTCCCCTGAGGAGAGATTCTTTGTAAGAGATCCTTGTTTGTTCTTTTCTATGCTTATTTTTGTATTCTCTAAATTCTTAATAAAAATAAATTTATATCAAAATATTGATATTTAGGCAGGTAATCAGATACATAGTTTGTGGTCCTGAATGCCAAAATGCCCTTCTTGGATTTTGGGCCCCTGTATGCAACCAAAAAGGAAAAAAGTCTCAAACATGTGGTATCTCCATACTCAGCAGGAGTAGCAGACTGTGTGCCCATTCACACAAACATTTGTGACAAAAAAGTAAGCCTCTTTTCAAATTTTGTGGTATGTATGCTTTCCAAAATAGTGTCATTTTATGTTTTTTTTCTACTGACCTGACAATTTAGAGCCTACAAAATGTGATAGTCAGGAAATCGGATGCATCATTTATGCCCTTTGAAAGCCTAAAGTTGCTCAATATATTTTGGGCCTCTCCATGTGGCTAGGCAGCATCCCCATGTTCAGCAGGAGCAGCAGAATATTTTTTGGGGTGATACTGTAAGCATGCTATGTGTGGAAGGAATTCAACTCAACTTGCTTAAAAAAAAATTGTGGCAAAACAATTATATCTTTAAAATACCAATCATGCCTCTTACTAAATACCTTGGGGTATTTACTTTCCATACAAGTAATTTTGGGGGTAATATTACTGTCCTGGCAATTAAGGGCCTCAATATACTGTATATGATAGGCAGTGATAAATGAGGGTTCATAAACTTCAAATATGCATACCATATTTTGAAGACTCTATATCTTCACACACACTAAATGATATACACTTTTTTTTACCAAAGGATTTAAAAATGTAGTGGCTTTTAAAAGATCTATCAGTCTCAAAAATGTTATGAAATTAATTTGGGTACACTGCTGCAAGAGTAATTGATTGTCAAAAAATCATACCACTGAAAGCTGAAAAATGGCCTGGTAGTGAAATAAGTGTCATTTGTTTGTATTGAGGTGGTTAAAGGACTTTGTCAAATTGTTTATTTTTATTTAAATTTAACTTTGTGTTGGAATAGGTATGGGGTACTAATATACCCCAGTACTCATATAAGTCCCACCCATGTCCTCTTGGGGATTGGATGTGGGGAAGAGGTCAACATGGAGAGTGCCTTGCAAGTGGGAGGACTTTACCCTGTCCTAGCAAGGTACTCTCTTCCCTCCAAATGTTGGCAGGTATATTGCCTGGAGTAGTTCAGGAAATGGGGTGGGCAAGGGACACAGGCTTGATGCCAGTCCTTTCCTGGCCGACCATGTTACATGCCTGGATAAGGGTAATTTAAATTGTAAACAGAAGGCAAAACTATTTTTTTTCCTGTTTTCTTTTTGTTAATTGTAAAAAGAAGTTATCTCTGGGAAGGTGTTTAATTTGTGCAGGACCCTTTTGTTTACTTTATTATTCATTCATTTGTATATGCTGGAGAGTGCAGTTATCACTGTGGCTGAAAGCTGATCCTGTCATACAGAGAAAGGTCCTCTCATTTGCCTTCCTTTTTATCATCCCTCCCACAAAATGTCCTGTATTCTTTACAGTATGTAAGTAAATGTATAAGGGGAGGGGAAGAGCTGATATATGTCAGGATCTCCCGTTGTACTTGCACAGAACGTCTTGTATTCTGTGAACAGAACACGGCATTGTACAAGGCATTTTGTGAATAGGCAAGGGGAGAGGAAAGGGAAGATAAAAGGCAGGATTGCACAAACTACAGGGTAAACAGAAGATTCCTGCACAGTTTACACATCTGCCCAGATGTAACGTATGTTTACAATTAAAAAATTTGTAAAAATGTCTGTGCTTTGAATCCCACTTTAAATGTAATTATTAAAGGACTACTGTATATCATATTTTGAATACTCTTGTTGTTAAAGCTATGCCTACCTGGGAGATTCTCATACAATCAGGCCATAGTCAAACAGGTCTTCTGTTGACATAAAATAGCTCATGAATTGTTAAATTAAATACACACCGCTGCAACACAGGAGTCCAATTTCTCCACTCAAGTCTTATTGAGTTGTGAGTATTCTATACTTCATCAAGTTTTCAAAACTTGATTGAACTTTGCAATTTAAATCATAGGGCTATGGCATATTTTAACAACAGTGTTCTTTTATAGATATACTTCGAACTATTGATCTCTGAGGAAGGGAGATGTTGCTCCCGAAACGCGTCAGTCACGATGATATATACAAATTTCACTGTTATGTCAACTCAGTACTACATTTATGTCTTATCTGAAATTGAGTTGTTATACCAAGATGCTTTCCAACATGTGATTCAATTTTGCCTGTGTTGTTTAATATTGACATTACAGCATTTGAGCTACGTCATGTGCCATTGAGCACGTGTTATTTATTTGTATTTTTACAACCTGTGCATACCTTGCAATAAAACAAATATTGCTTTTACCAATTGTGTACTTAATTTTTCTCCAGCCTCCGAACACACCTCATATAAAGTCCCGCGGGCCAAGTTCTCTTGTTTGTATGTATATTTTGGGATGGAGGAGTGTTTCGGTGGGATCCAGATCATTGCCCTTTTTTTGAATTTATATTAGGGTGGAAGACACCCACTGTGCCCACTAATGATCTGGCTCCCTCTCTGGCTGGAAAATGAAACCTTGGTGCCCCTCCTTTTTTCTCATAGGTTTATTCCAAACAATTCCCCATATATGCCATATGCAACTATGCATTGAGTCTTTACTCTGCCACGTTTATTACATCCAATGACTTTGATACAGCGGATTCACTGTGTGCTGGATGTTGCAAGATCTGGTCCCGGGAGCTGCGATGTGCGAATAGGGAGGCTCTGTCTCCCTTGCTGTCCCCGCCCCTCCCCATCCATGGGAGGAGTGGGTCCACCTGCACATTGGCGTCATGCCGCACCCCCAGCGTGATGCGTCGGTGTTTCCACTGACGTCACCGCGCTGTATGCGTGCTCATACATCTACGGGTCGGAGAGGTCTGCCTCTAGCGTTCCTCTCCTCCATGAGACCACAGACACCGCCAGTCTGACTGATCTCTGCACACCCGCTGCATGACGTTAGGGTCCCACCTGTGCTTCCAGTCTCGGATCCAATTGGTAGGTCAGTTGCCGTGTCCTCACTGTCCTTGCTTGCACCACTCTTTCCCTGCATTCACTTTTCTCAGGGTGGCTTTTCTACATCTCCACCCATGATTCCTTTTCTCCCTAATCCTACCTTGGCACCTACCTGACACACTGTCACTCATCCTTCCCTTCCTTTCCCATAGTGTCTTCTCTTCTCTTGTTCACTCTTGGCTATCATGGCACAACTATTCCCTCTCATACCTGCCCTTTCCATCTTACACACATTATGTTTATCATTCTATCGGTTGCAATTTGCTACCTTCTCACTACTATGTATACTTTTACACATGACAGATGGAAAGGTGCTTTTTTCATTTGCACACTTATCACTCACCCACCATGGACCCCCACTATTGGTTGTCACTACATTGGGACCCTTCAGCTCACACGCCAGACACGCACACCGCTGCAACACAGGAGTCCAATTTCTCCACTCAAGTCTTATTGAGTTGTGAGTATTCTATACTTCATCAAGTTTTCAATACTTGATTGAACTTTGCAATTTAAATCATAGGGCTATGGCATATTTTAACAACAGTGTTCTTTTATAGATATACTTCGAACTATTGATCTCTGAGGAAGGGAGATGTTGCTCCCGAAACGCGTCAGTCACGATGATATATACAAATTTCACTGTTATGTCAACTCAGTACTACATTTATGTCTTATCTGAAATTGAGTGGTTATACCAAGATGCTTTCCAACATGTGATTCAATTTTGCCTGTGTTGTTTAATATTGACATTACAGCTTTTGAGCTACGTCATGTGCCATTGAGCACGTGTTATTTATTTGTATTTTTACAACCTGTGCATACCTTGCAATAAAACAAATATTGCTTTTACCAATTGTGTACTTAATTTTTCTCCAGCCTCCGAACACACCTCATATAAAGTCCCGCGGGCCAAGTTCTCTTGTTTGTAATTAAATACATAGTGTACACATTTCCTCTACAGTTTCTTGGAAGAAATACGAAGGAAGAACCACAAGATGCATGAATAATCAATATAATCTTGTAGCAAGACATTTGGTATATCTCCATCAAGGCGATCTAACTCTATTAAAGGAACGGTTTTTCCCTTCTGAGTAAGAGTGAAGTGTACTGGACCTTTAAAATGGATACTAGGATCCCCAAAGGGAAGGAACTTTGAGTGGAACATGATATACTTACCTTTCACTAACAGAAGCTGCTCTTCAGTTTTAAACTCAAACAGCCAAAATATGTTTGCCTTTTTTTAAACTTTTTATTTTGCATTTTTCCCTTACAGCTTTTAGGCTACGCAGAACACCCCCTTCCGCAAACCATACATTTTCTTAAAGCACACGATGGGTAAAAAATACATTTTGAACTATTAAACTTTTAGGTCCTATGATAGATGCTCAAACATTTATCAAAACAATATTTTCCCTAAAAATACACTAAATTTGTTGAATGGAATCAAATACAATATAACTTACAAAATTCCTACTGAATCTAAAATATAAAACTGTTTTAAGTTGAAAATAACAAATATTTGTAAATTTCAAATTGCAGCGTTTATGAAACAGTTTGTGAGTGCAATTTTTTTCCTTTTAGCTCATTTGTATTACAGCTTTACACTATGGATATTTTCTTCTGATTCTATTCTATGAGCATTTAAATGAGAAAAACTCTCTAATCCAGTAAAGAAGGGTATGAACTCGGCAAGAGGGAGAGATTTAAAATGCTGTTTAGCCTTCTGTGTTTATAGTGGGTTCCAACTCAGAAGGTGAGTGCACATCCACTTGGGCACTGTGGTGGTGTTCTATCACACATCGTATGGAGTAAAGGATCATGGTGAAGATTGTGTACTATTTGTTGTGAATATATAATTAGTTAGAACTTTTTTAAGGATTGTTTCATGAAGATAATTATATATGTTTTGGACTATTCTTTTACTGAGAATTTATTTGAAAGTTTAAAAAAAAAGGGGTACACTAAAATAAACAGGAGTACATATGACCATTTGAAAACAAGTCTAAGAGTCTACTTTCAAGTACATTCAGAGGGTTAACTGTCCCCATGTATACATATGGTATGTTGCACCGATACCGTTTTTTTAATCGGCGAGTCCGAGTACCAATACTTTCAGTCAAGTACTCGCTGATACCAAGAACTGATACTTTGTGGTGCGATTTAAAATAAATGAGTAAAAATTGCACTACAAAGAATCATGTGATTTAATCAGGAATGCGGTGTGATTCATGTTCGAATTGCATGTGATTTCTGCCGCAAATCCTGTGTGTATGTATATAGAAAAGGAAGTGGTATCTAGTGGGCAGTCTATTAAAAATGTTATAACTCACATTAAATACATATCTGGTCAAATGCAAAATCCGCTGTTCGGCTGATGATAGCAAATCATGGACACTGGATGTGCTCACAGGGCTGGAGGAGATGTCCCCTGTGGGTATAGGGCGGAAGTGATGTCAGCTTGGGGGCAGACCCGGCTTAACATCTTCTCCAGCCCTGTGAGTACCTCCAGTGGCAGTGATTTGCAATCATCTGTGGGACTGTGACAGTATACTGGTTTTGCATTTGACCAGATATGTACTTAATATGAATTAAAACATTTTTAATACACTGACCACTCGATGGCGCTTCCCTTTCTATACACACACAGGATCAGTGGGGAAATTGCATGTGATTCGGACAGGAATCACACCGGATTCCTGTTCAAATCACATGCAATTCTTTGCAGTGCGATTTTCACCCTTTCATTTTGTATTGACTAAAATCTTCCCATAAAGTATCAATTTCGGTATCGTGTACAAAGCATATAATGAACAAGGAACATAACATGACAGAAAAAAAAAAAAAAAGTGTGGCTACCCTGGTGGGGTTTAGTCATCACAACAAAATACATAAATGGTGCCAAATTCCGTACTCTAAAACCATGTTCCTAATGTTAGGTGTTAAAGTATGGATTGACAAGCTCAAGGTGTTCTTGTATGTCCAAGGATGTAGGGATTTGGGGCTTACGTATAGGAGGAAGGGGAGAGAAAAAGGAAAAAGAAAGTATGGAAAGAGGGGGGGGGGTGAAGGGGGAGAATGGAGCTGGGAGTTGAGAAAGAGAAAATTATCAGGCTGGCATAGGTTCACTTGAAACGTCCTCTCCTCTTTGAAAAAAATGATCAGGAAAAGTAGAGCAGTCCAGAGACGATGTTACCGTGGGTTCATCAAAAGTTGGGTTGAGTTAGCGGATACATGGTAATGAATCCAACAGGTCCAGGTGTGTTCGAATTTGTAAGGAGTATTGTGGGCTATATGGATAGGCTCTTCCATTTCTGCAATGTTCTTGATAAATGTATACCATTCAGTGAGCATTGGGGGGTCGTGGAACCCCATCTCACTGATATGCACATTCTAGATACAATAATAAGATGAATTGCCAGAAATTTGTGGTATGCTTTTTTGAAGAGTGAGGAATGGTGAAGAAAAAATTGTGCTGGAAAGAAGTATAGGGAGTGGGTGGTGATCTAGCTGGGGATGGTATGGGCTTCCTTCCAGAAGGGTTGTAAAGCAGGGCAAGACTGCCAGATGTGCAGGAGTCACTGGGTCACTAGCACAATGCCAGCACTGGGGTGAGGTGCCGTGTGTTGACGTTTATAGATCCCTGTTGCAGGTATGTATAGACACTTTATCATTTCTCACCAGACTGTTCCATCACCAAATCTTGTTCCCAGGTCTGGCATGCTTTGCTGTCTGTAAGAAATATGGGGCATATTGTGAAGATTATGTGTCATTGCGGAGTGGTTCTAGCACATAATGCTTCAAACAGTGTATTTGGGTGCCACATAGATGATATGCCAGGGCGGCAAAGGAAATGTTGAGATTGAGCATATGTCCAAGAGAGGAACGTTTTCCCGTCCATGCATGAAGCTAGGGATTCATGCCTCAGAAGAGAGCCTTTATCAAAAAATGTTCTCCCGAAATGCGGTTAAGTTGCCAAAGATCCTGCAGAAACAATGCAGCCATTACTCGTGGAAAGTCCGGGTTATATTGGAGAAGGGTTAGGGGTCCAGGTGTAGAGGATATCTCTAATTTCTTATATGCCGTATGGAAATTCTGTATGGTATGACCAATCAGCGGATTGTCCTTATAAGTAGAGGGGATGTTTTGTGGGGTCAACCATGGAGTCATATGAAAGGGTATTGTAGCAAAAGTATTTTCAAGCTTGACCAAGCTTTCATTTGGACATGTACATTCCAGTCCACTATTCTTGTTAACTGGCAGGCCCAATAACGCAGTAAGTCAGGAAGTCCAATCCCTCCTTTCAATTTGGATAGAGTTAAAAAAAGATGTAAACCCTGAAATATACCCAGTGAAGTGAACAGCCTCAGATGATACACAGAGATGAAACAAATCTCCCTACATAAATGTTTCATGTAGAGGAACAAAGGAACGTGCAGAGTTGTACTGTGAATAGAAAAGCTCTCTGCTTATCTATCTCTAATTTACCACCCCGACACAAATTTCCAGCTGCTTTCATCTCCTGTGTTTGAGGGCTTGTCAGAAGTTATCATACTGATAACAGAGGGCAGCAGAAAGACACGGGACTTAGGGCTTTGGAGAGAGATAAGTAAACACTAAAGATATGTGCCCAGGTGTGATTTCATGAATGGGGTTTACATCCACTTTAAACAGTCATGGCTTATCCTGGGGCATTTAGATCCCCAAAGGAAGATAATACAAGCTTTTCAATGTGAGGAAAAGAATGCTGGATGCAACTTGATCAGGATCGCCTTCATTTGGTAGAATAGGCACGGTTGGGTGGTCATTTTCATTATGGCTGCTCTGCCAAACCAGGAAAAAAGAGTTTTCTGATGGACATGTAGGAAGTTGGATGCCTAAGTATGGAATGGAGTCCATTTCCATTGGATCGGTAATATTCTACGGTTGTGTGTGGTAAGGAAACGCTTAAAGCGTATGATTTTGAAAAGTTGATCTGAAGTTGATCTGAAGGTTAGAGATCATTTTGGAGTGGGTGAAGTCCCTAAAGAGGTTTGGGATTGTGACTTGTAGGTTAGATGAAAAAAGTAGTAAAGGCAACAAGTTTGTAAGTGGAATCAGAGATGAACAAGCGTTTAACTGTCACGTCTACCCCAATGCAGGTGGTCAGACACTACAGCTGGCCACTGTGTTCTTCACCTATAGCAGCCCCCTTTACCATAAGGCAAGCAGGCCTACTGGTACTCGTCGCCTCCAGGTCTTATGCACAATGCTATAGTGCCTGGCCACCATGCCAGGGCAGGCACGAACCAAGCAAAGCAAACAGGTACTTGCGGGTTAGCAGATAGGCAGAGTGGTTCTTTGACAGTCCAGGAAAAAGGCAGGCTGAGTTCAGGGAATAGTCCAACATCTGGTCCAAGGTCATACACTGGGGAATCCAAACTAGCAGAGCAAGGCAGACAGAGAGGAGACCTTTATCAGGAATTACACATGTATCACTCTCTATCATCAATCACCCTGCAGGTGGACAGATAGACAAGGAGATTGCCACAGCCAAAACCAGGATGCTTGAATGAGGAGCAGGAGTGCTAGATGCTTCTGACGTTAACATCTGCATTCACCTGGAGGCAGTGAAGAAGGGGTTCTAAAGTCAACACAAATAGGGACAACCCTGTCTGGCCCCATTAGAGAGGGGAAAGGCTTTTGATATGTGGCTATTAATCTGAACTCTTGCCATCAGGGTAGAGTATAGGAAGAGAAGAAAGCATAGCATATGTTCTGTTATGCCTATAGCCTCTAAGACCACTTTCATGTAATCCCAGGCCACTCTATCGAATGCCTTTTCCACATCTAAAGGAAGGAATAAATCTGGTTGTTTGGAGGATGTTAGCCAATAATGTAAATTTAGAGCCTTAATAGTGTTATCTCTGGCTTCTCTACCACGGAAGAAGCTGACCTGGTTAGCAAAGATTTTCACAAAAAGGTTAGGTGTGGTGTCTTTTCCTGGTTTTGGCATAACTATTAGTGTGTGCTTCTAGAATAATGCGGGAGCAAGGGGTGTGTGAAGTTAGAAAGTTGAATTCTGCAAGGTAGTGTTAAGTGAGGACATCTACAAAGCTTTTATAATAAGCAGCTGTGAGACCATTCGGACCAGGGCTTTCCAAGTCCTCCTCTGAAATGCGATGTTCAAGTTTCTTAGCATCTGACAATGTTAGATAGGATTAAGGCAACACTGTCACAAAAAGTCTGCAATAAGTTGGGGCCTGTGATCTAGGGGTGTTCGTGTCTCAGATTGTTATGATAAATTGTAAAGTGTTGGGTAAAATCGAATAAACTGATTTTTAATGTCCTCATTGGGCACTAGAGAGTGGCCTGTATTGTCATGAAGACTGTGCACAGTCATGGCTGCTCTTTTACATTGTAGGGCCCTGGCCAGGAGCTTTACACACAGTTTCTAGGTGAGGACAAATTTCTGTTTTGTGGCTTTACTAAGTTCTTCAAGGAGTAATGATCTAGTTTGGAGTAGCTCCTGGAGAGTTTGTAACTTGTAACTTTTTATGTGCCGATTCAAGAGATTTCACCCAGGCAAATAAATCTGTAAGGCAGGCTTGTGTCTCCTTCTGTCTTTTAGCTGCCATGGCAATCAGTGCCCCTTTATTAATGCATTTGTGCACCTCCCATTGTAATAATGGGGGGGGGGGGGGAATCTGGGTTTTTTTATTTTCAAGAAAGTATGTACAAAGAAGTGAGTTTTCATTTGGTCGATTAGTAAAGAGGACTCTAAGTGGCAAATGTTGGAGGGCTGTTGGCTTTCGAGGAGTTGCAGGGGTAGGGTGATTGGATGGTGGTCTAGGATGAACATAGATTTTATGTTCACCTTATGCAGCAGCAAAAGGTCCCTTTGTGAATGGTTAAAATAGTCTAGCTGTGTATACCAGGCATGGGGAACTAAAAAGATGGTGTACCGTAATCGCATTCACCCGGATGAAGAGTCCGCCAAGTGTCATGGAGGAGAAGGTTTTGACGTTGAAGCTTAATTCTTCCTAGGGCTTTGTAAGTTATTGCGGATATACCAGTGGAGGAGTTAAGTAGAGGATTAAGAGGCAGGTCCCAAAACTAGAATTCTGTATGGATTATGGTAGGGCATTAATAAATTCACTACTGGGTGAAAAAAGGGAACCTGCTTGACATTAGGGCTATATATGTTTGCCAAAGTGATAGGTTTATCTCCGAGTCGTCCTTTTAGGAAGAGATAGTGGCCATCTTTGTCTGCATAGGGATATGTTTGGAGATAAGGATAGAACGCCTTTCAATTTAGAGGTGGTGTTTGTTGAATGGTAAGCAATGGGATAATGTTAGTTAGTGAGTTTGGGTATAAACCATTTTTAGAAGTGGGTCAAAAATATAATGTTTGCTTTATGTTTTCATAGAGATGAGTAGTTGGGAGTGTTTTTTGGGGATGTTGAGTCCCCGAGCATTGAGTGAGATTAATTTAGAGTAGTGGACTGGGTCTTAAGCGTGGAGGTCATCTTATGCCAATGTAAAAATGGTTAGAGGTAACTGAGGGTAGTGTAAAGGAGGAGGGAGGGATGGGTGGCCTGAGAGAGTTGGAATGCTTGTAGTGTGAGGAGAGAAAAAGAAAAAGACGGGTCTGGAAGGGGAGGAAAAGAAATGAAGGGGGGAGTGGGATCCCTACAGTCAGGTAGGATGTCCAGAGGTGGGAAGAACCAGTTAGCCCACCCTAAATGAGAAGACTCCTTAACAGTTTAGCAGTTATTTACAGGTGCTGTTAGTGTTCAGTTTGGAGGAGCCGATGTGTGGGGGAGCATGAAGTGTCAGTACTACCGTATTTTCCGGCGTATAAGATGACTGGGTGTATAAGACGACCCCCCTATTACATGATCTACCGGTAATACTTATGCTTAGGTTACCTTGGAGATATTATACTTGGCGTATAAGACAACCTCCCATTTTTAGGGGATTTTTTTGAGGTTCAAAAGTAGTCTTATACGCCAGAAAATACAGTATCTAGTAATCTCCCACTGTGTGGAGAGCGAGGGTTTCAAGCGAGGCCAGGATAGCTAAGAGCAGTATCAGGTCATGTGGGTGCAGAAGAGGGACAACAGGACAGCACTCAAAAAATATGTAGGAAAATGGTTCTGAGGCCAAATAAAACACACATATGTAAACATGTAGTATTTCACAAGAGCTTTCAAAGTGTAATAATAAATAGATGAGGACTAGGCGATGAATAAAACGATACAATAGAGAACCTAGGAGTCCTTTGCCCATACTAATTGGGTACCAGGTAGGGGACAGTCCCTCGCTAAGGAAATAAAACATGAAGCATAAAATTCACAGCTTTGATGGATATATCACAGAGTCATAACAATATAAGGCTGACAGGCACAACATAGGAGAATAGTAAAGTGGTATAACCAGGTGTAAAACAAATAGGCATATTGGTGAACTAATATTGAGTTCAGATAACAGTGCAATGTTCATTGGGGAGGGAGCTGAGTAACTAAAACATCGGGTTTGGGTTTTTATTCGGTATACAGGTATGGGTAGTACAGTTGTGCTCATAAGTTTACATACCCTGGCAGAATTTATGATTTCTTGGCCATTTTTCAGAGAATATGAATGATGACACAAATAATTTTCTTTCACTCATGGATAATGTTTGGCTGGCACCATTTATTATCAACCAACTGTGTTTACTCTTTTAAATCATAATAACAACAGAAACTACCCAAATGACCCTGATCAAAAGTTTACATACCCCAGTTCTTAATACCGTGTATTGCTCCCTTTAACATCAATAACAGCTTGAAGTCTTTTGTGGTATTTGTGGATGAGGCTCTTGATCTTCTCAGATGGTAAAGCTGCCCATTCTTCCTGGCAAAAAGCCTCCAGTTCCTGTAAATTCTTGAGCTGTCTTGCATGAGCTGCATGTTCGAGATCTTCCCAAAGTGTCTCAATGACAGTGTAGCCAATGACAGGTCGACTTGGCCTTGTGTTTAGGATCATTGTCATGTTGGAATGTCCAAGTACGTCCTATGCACAGCTTCCAGGCTGATAAATGCAAAATTTCCTCCAGTATGCCATTAATTCTGACCAAATTTCCTGTGCCTTTGTAGCTCATACATCACCAAGACATCAGTGAACCACCTCCCTGTTTCACAGTAGGAATGTTGTACCTTTCATCATAGTCCTTGTTGACTCCTCTCCAAATGTAGCGTTTATGGTTGTGGCCAAAAAGCACAATTTTGGTCTCATCACTCCAAATGACATTGTGCCAGAAGGTTTGAGGCTTGTCTCTATGCTGTTTGGCGTATTGTAAGCGGGATACTTTGTGGCATTTGCGTAGTAATGGCTTTCTTCTGGCGACTCAACCATGCAGCCCATCTTTCTCCAAGTGCCTCCTTATTGTGCATCTTGAAACAGCCACACCACATGTTTTCAGAGAGTCCTGTATTTCACTTGAAGTTATTTGTGGGTTTTTCTTTGAATCCCGAACAATTTACCTGGCAGTTGTGGCTAAAATTTTAGTTGGTCTACCTGACCGTGGTTTGGTTTCAACAGAACCCCTCATTTTCCACCTCTTGGTTAGAGTTTGAACACTGCTGATTGGCATTCTCAAGTTCCTTGGATATCTTTTTACATCCCTTTCCTGTTCTATACAGTTCAATTACCTTTTCCTGCAGATCCTTTGAAAATTCTTTTGCTTTCCCCATGACTCAGAATCCAGAAACGTCAGTGCAGCACTGGATGAAAGATGCAAGAGTTTGTCAAGAGTCCAGAAACTCATTGACCTTTTATACACACATACTAATTACAAGAAAACAGATCACAGGTGTGAATGGTTACCCATTCAAACCCTTTTGTGTCAAAATGTGTGCATGTTATTAGGTCAAAATAACCAGGGTATGTAAACTTTTGATCAGGGTCATTTGGGTAGTTTCTGTTGTCATTATGATTTAAAAAGAGAAAACACAGTTGATTGATAATAAATGGCTTCAGCCAAACACTAACCATGAGTGAAAAAAAAGTTTTGGAGTATCATTCATATTCTCAGAAAAATGTCCAAGAATCCATAAATTCTGCCATGGTATGTAAACTTACAACTGTATAAGACTTAAGTAGAAGAAGGTGTAATTCCTATTTGGTAATATTCATCCCTTAAAATCTTACAGGAGGAAAGCAACCTCATGTGGGGGAAAGCGTGAGAGGCAAGGGGGGGGGGGGTAGAGGGGAGGAGGTAGGAAGGGGGAATAAGGGGGTAGTAGTATGAAATGTAAACTGGTACATTGCACACATGTCTGAAGCCACTCATCAAGGGTGTACTTTACTGGATTTACACAGAAAGAGGATAGTAACAGAATAAGCACATTGAGATAAGACAGTGCTAAGAGAGCAGGAAGCATGAGCAATCTGATAGAGGTATCATATGTGCTAGTGGGGACAAGAGCATGAGGCCCAAAATGTGGTGTCTTGGAGAGAAGGTAGAAGGGCGGGAGCATGAGGGAAGTGTTTTAAATGCAGGGGTGTAAGGGGTTGAAAGTGGAATGAAAATGGGGTGCCTGGATTGCTTTTGGGCAAATATTAAGTGTAAGCAGTGCATTCCTGACTCTCTTATTGCATTTGCACCAGTATAGAAGGAAAGGTATGGTATACATCATTTAGCCAATAGCAAAAAGAAAATTTTCAAAAGCTTAATAATAAAATAGTGTCCAAGGATAATGCCTATAGACCATAATACTGTGGTCAAGAATGGGGTGTAGCCACCAGGGGTAGAAGCAGAAACAAAATAATAAGAGGGTATTGTGCTATGGCAGGTAGGAAATACTGGGGTGAGCAGCAAATGGGAAAGATGTGCAAAGGGAGGAGGCAATCATGTCTTTACCACAACCTCATAAATTTGAGGTCGCTGTGAGGCAGTTAGGTCTCTGAGAGCTTAAAACAGGGATTCGACCCTGGTGGTTACCTGTCCTTTATGATAGAGCTGTAGGTTAGGCCTACATAGCAGTTCCTTGGCTAGATAAGAGTGTACATTAATGTAAGCTTCCAGGACGGTCAAGGTCTGTCGAGGTCCAGCATGAAATCCAACTTTGGTTGCTCATTCGAAAGGAGGTACAGATTGGAGGATTACCTGGGACAGCCCACATTGCAGGATGTAATGGGCAGATGAGCGGGTAGATTGTGTAGACGTAGCCAGTTTTAGGGGTGCAGGAGATAGGTCATGCACATCACACAGTCAGTAGTTCCATGAGAAGAAGCACTCAAGTGTACAGATGTGGGAGCCAAGTGGGCATTACACTTGAAATGTTATCTTTGGCTATCCAAGATGTGATGTGTGCAAGTGAGAGGGGGAAAAAAATCGGCGAGGGGGAGTAAGGTTTCCTCTGAAAAGAGAGTGGTGGATTGTACTATGAAAGTAGTGGGCAGTCATTGAAATGGGGGAAAAAGTAAGTTACCAGGTAAATGAATAAAGCACTTATTTGGCAATGTAGAAGATCGTTTAGGTGGCATTAGGCATCAGGTCTGGGTTTCTGATGAGCAGGAGAAGCAGTGGGGCTCTTGCCACGGAGGGGTCTGTGAGCCTCCGATGGTGGAGAGCTGAAAGAAGGCGATCTGTGTCAGCGGGATCTGTAGTCACATGGTTGTGTGGGATCCTCTGGGTACGAAGGACTCCAGGTGTTCTGCAACTTGAAGTCACTGTACCAATCTGGAAGCTCCACTAATGGGATTTCAAGGCATTTGCAAAAACTAGGAAGAACTCCGTATGTGCTGACTGTTCCTATAGATAAATCCAGACAGGCACTTTCTCTACCAGCAGGTGGCAGAGAGGCCTTCCTCTTCCTTAGCTGAGTGAATGTGTAATCTAGTATCTAGCAGATCTATTCACAAAACAGACTATCTACATTTGTTCAATTCAATAAACTAGCCTTTCACTTTCAATATAAGCGAAAAAATGGTAAATACTGTATAAGATCATATAGAATGATTATAAGTGACATGATAAAAAAAATCAAAAGTATAAAAATATGTCACTTATATAATCATTCCATTGGGACTATCTTTTTGGGTATCATCTCTAACTGAATCATATAGGACATTGTATCTACACTTTACACATACACTTTTGGAATTATTCTATATTAGCACATTTGAGTTGTTTACTTGTTTCTTTGTTGATTTACTAGGATGTACCCCACTATCTCTAGATGTTTGCCCAGTGTTGGTTTTGCTGACCTTCCACCACGATCTCTTTGCCACAGCTCCCAGAAACGGTTGATATTCCCTATGCACCTTCAATCTACCTCATGCGATTTTTATAATTTTAGCTACTTTGTAAGTGCCAACAGGTATATCCCCATCCCCCCCCCCCCTTCTTGGTCTCTTGTCATACTTTACTAACAATTATGCATTTTATTTTAGACATGCACATACTTGTACACTTCGCATCTGCTCCTGATGATTGGTTACAACCATGAAACATGTAGAGATGTTTAGGATGCCATGTTATGACTATCATGTGCCTACCATCTATTCATTATTACAATAATTTTAACCCCAAATTTATTAATTTATATATCTTATATGTTGGTCCTAGTCCACAATATCCAAGAGGACACCATTGACATCATTATGTGCAATCGCAATACGCTATGCCGTAATGGGCTGACTTTTATGCATTTATCAAACAGTAATGATTTATCATTGTCATTATGTGGTGATGTAACATGTATATTTATTAACTCAATATGATATTATGACCTATATGCCTTTATGAAATGTTATCAACCAACAATGACGTATCAATGTCAGTATGTTGTGATGTAACATGTATATTTATTAATTAAATGTGATATTATTTATATACACTGTGTTATGAATTTCATATACATATATGCAATATCTATGTCAGCCCATTGATATATATATATTTTTATAATTTCCCTGATTGCAGCCACATGTTTCATTTAAAGTCCCAATTTCCTATGGTTTTATTTATGCATAGTGATGGAGGAATATGACCCTACCCTGTCATTTCCTCATTTAAAGTCCCAAATTCTCCCCCCCCCCCCCTTTTTTAACTATGTAACTATGCATTGTTATACACTGTATTATAACATATGCGATAAGAGTGATAATTTGTGTTTGTGCTTTGCTAATTGCCCCATCCCTTTAGAATTTACTTATCCAAATCCATTACTGTGTTGGTAAATTAAAATACAGTGTTAACATTTGCATGTTATCTACTGCACAATTCTGCATGTTCCAAGACATAAATTGTTATAGAAACTGGCATGCATTATAAATACATTAATTAAAACCATTGTTAATACGGTTTTGTTTAACAAAAAGGTTAACTATTGCAGTTGATCTAAGATGTTCTCTTTTTAAAATAAAATGTAAGAATGCCAGAATACAAATTGATTTAAAATCCTGCGTTACTGAGAGCTGCACAGCCATTAGCTATGCAATAACATTTTGATCTTTCTTTGATTAATCCTGGTTGGTGTTTCATGCTGCATGGATATATTAGATTTTTTGAAGAAATGTTGTCATATATTCAATGATAGCATACATAATTAGGAGGTAGTCAACATACAGCAAAGCAAGTCAACAATTTATCTGCCTGTCTGCTGTATATTGTTGAATATCCATCTATGTTCATTGTTTAATTTATCAAAGCCAAAGTTTAGCTAAAAAAAAAATTCTCTAGGCTTTTAGCTTCGTTACTTACCTATTATGAAATCTGCATTGCAATATGCAGGCTGCTAGATTCTGTAGAAATCTTTACTCCAGGAGTGCTGTGTTTTTATCCTGCTGCTGAACTTTGGCACTGTGGGGGGTTAACTGTTTCAAGTTTCTGCTTTTAGCTGCACTAAAGATGGTCCAACAGGGACAAGTCCTCCATTGCATGTAACAGTATCTGTTAGGGGGACGGGGGGCTGATCAGTCACAGGATTCCCCCCCCCCCCCATTCACAGATCATGGTACAGGGAGATAAAGGTCTGACCTTTACCACCCACACAGTGCTATAGGACCCCACCCCCCATACTTACCTAAGCTCCATCGTGATCCAGCTCTGTGCATGAGAGCAGCGGCTCCCCTGGCTCTGTCCCTCATCACAGGGTAGATCAATAGCAGCGGGAGCCATTGTCTCCTGCTGCTGTCAATCAAGCTCTGTGATTGACAGCAGCAAACTCTGTCTATGGACACAGGCAGCGGGGCCCAGGAGCAAGCCTACACGAGTGCCCCTATAGTATGTGTCTTCCTTTGGGGCACTCAATGAAGAGGAGGTGCTTTTGAAAACATCCACCAGTGTCGTGTGACACCAACTTAAACCTCTGCAGTGATCTCTTTTAAGGCATAGCCTCTTAGGAGACATTAACTATGCTGCTTGTTTTTTGTACAGTTGAAACTGTTTTGCTTTGCAAAAGCTAGTGACTACAGCTGTTGTGATTGTAATGTTGCAATTTTATTTTTTACATAAACTGTCCCTAGAGACACACTTTTCAAAAGCAAATGTACAACAGTGGAATTGAATGGATTTTAGACTACCCAAAATTACAGAATTTATTCAGCTCCATGGAGCTGACACTACCGAGATAGACGCAAGATGCAGAGTGCCATCAGAGGGAAGAGAAAGTTTTGTCCAGACCAGCTGGGAAGAAGACCATCACCAAGAGAGCGATCTTGGAGAGCAGCATACAATAACTAAAATAAACACTCCGCCCTTTTTATTTTGTTCCTGATTGGATTCCTGCTTACAGTAGAGGGCAGTGTAGAGGAGCTAAAACTGAATTCTTCTGTCTGAAGAGAGCTGACTACTGCATTGTAAGTGGCACATTGTCATCACAGGGAACATTTGTCTCCTAAATTCCGGTATTTACAGTGCTGTTTGCAGTGCTGTATTATCATATCACCATATATTTCTCCACATGAGCAGGGGCTAATATGATAGAATGCATTGCATGACCAATATAGGAGTCTAGATAACAAGGAATCTATAACTTATACAGTCAGGTCCATAAATATTGGGACACAATTCTCATCGTTTTGGCTCTATACACCACCACAATGGATTTGAAATGAAACACACAAGATGTGCTTTAACTGCAGACTTTCAGCTTTAATTTGAGGGTATTTACATCCAAATCAGGTGAAAGGTGTAGGAATTACAACAGTTTGTATATGTGCCTTACACTTTTTAAGGGACCAAAAGTAATGGGACAATTGGCTGCTCAGCTGTTCCATGGCTAGGTGTGTGTTATTCCCTCATTACCCCACTTACAAGGAGCAGATAAAAGGTCCAGAGTTCATTTCAAGTGTGCTTTTTGCATTTGGAATCTGTTGCTGTCAACTCTCAATATGAGATCCAAAGACCTGTCACTATCAGTGAAGCAAGCCATCATTAGGCTGAAAAAACAAAACAAACCCATCAGAGAGATAGCAAAAACATTAGGTGTGGCCAAATCAACTGTTTGGAACATCCTTAAAAAGAAAGAACGCACTGGTGAGCTTAGCAACACCAAAATACCCTGAAAAAAACACGGTAAACAACTGTGGTGGATGACCAAAGAATTCTTTCCCTGGTGAAGAAAACACCCTTCACAACAGTTGGCCAGATCAAGAACACTCTCCAGGAGGTAGGTGTATGTGTGTCAAAGTCAACAATCAAGAGAAGACTTTAACAGAGTGAATACAGAGGGTTCAACACAAGACGTAAACCATTGGTGAGCCTCAAAAACAGGGAGGCCAGATTAGAGTTTGCCAAACAACATCTAAAAAAGCCTTCACAGTTCTAGAACAACATCCTATGGACAGATGAGACCAAGATTAACTTGTACCAGAGTGATGGGAAGAGAAGAGTATGGAGAAGGAAAGGAACTGCTCATGATCCAAAGCATACCACCTCATCAAAGAAGCATGGTGGCGCTAGTGTAATGGTGTGGGCATGTATGGCTGCCAATGGAACTGGTTCTCTTGTATTTATTGATGATGTGACTGCTGACAAAAGCAGCAGAATGAATTCTGAAATGTTTCGGGCAATATTATCTGCTCATATTCAGCCAAATGCTTCAGAACTCATTATACGGCGCTTCACAGTGCAGATGGACAATGACCCGAAGCATACTGCGAAAGCAACCAAAGAGTTTTTAAAGGTAAAGAAGTGGAATGTTATGCAATGGCCAAGTCAATCACCTGACTTGAATCGGATCGAGCATGCATTTCACTTTCTGAAGACAAAACTGAAGGGAAAATGCCCCTAGAACAAGCAGGAACTGAAGACAGTTGCAGTAGAGGCCTGGCAGAGCATCACCAGGGATGAAACCCAGCATCTGGTGATGTCAATGCGTTCCAGACTTCAGGCTGTAATTGACTGCAAAGGATTTGCAACCAAGTATTAAAAGTGAAAGTTTGATTTATGATTGTTAATCTGTGCCATTACTTTTGGTCCCTTAAAAAGTGGGAGGCACATATACAAACTGTTGTAATTCCTTCAACTGATTTGAATGTAAATACCCTCAAATTAAAGCTGAAAGTCTGCAGTTAAAGCACATCTTGTTTGTTTTATTTCAAATCCATTGTGGTGGTGTATAGAGCCAAAAAGATTAGAATTGTGTCGATGTCCCAATATTTATGGACCTGACTGTACGTTACACATTTGGAAGCCATATCCCTTCAGGTCTTTCATCATATGACCTCCCTTTTGTAAAGCAAATATGATAAGCAATGTGCCAGCTCATGAGCATCATATGCTACCAATAGATGTATTCCTGAACCCCAGCATGGCATGGTATTGCACTTCTCTATTTGTGTTTGCCTTTGAAAGAAAATCTTTGACAGTTTACACAATTCTATAAATCCATCTGCTTAAGGCCTCATGCACACTGAATCTTATACAAATGCCAGTAGCATTAGCTGTAGAAAGCTGTAAAAAAGGTACATATACACAACGTTTGACCTGCACCAGTGAAAAAGTCAAGTACATTCGGTCTTATGAAAAAAGTTTCAACTGTGGCTGTAGTTAGTCTTTTTAGAAAGAGAGTATGTTATTAAAGCGCTCACAGGGGGTGCTGCTCTCTATTGTGGCTGCTAGTAGAGGCAAATGGTCAGGCGGGGTTCAGGCAGGACACTGGTACTTAGACGAGTTGTCAGCTGGAGCAGCCTTGGGGGGGAGTAGGGCTCAGATGCCCGGAGGCTGAGAGTGTTGGGCTGACCCCGGGTGTAAGGGGGGAGGGGGGAGGGGGAGTCCGGGTATGGACGATCCACTGTTCAGTGGGTGGATGAGGATGGGTTGCACTCCGGGCTGCTCTCCGGGTGAGCGAAGCAGCTCAATGTTAATCATAAAAGAAAGGGGGAAAAAAGCGCCAGTGGAGTGCAGTTTTAAAAGAAGGAAGTTTTATTAAAAAGAGGAACAGGTTATGGTGACTCGATAATGGACTCACTTCAGTGCAGTCACTGTGGTGCCCTCCCTGGTGTTGGTCAGTTAGCTCGGTGCCTGCTCTGGGTCCTGATGCGGTCCAATCATCCGGGAGAAGTCCGGGGTCTCTCAGGCGACTTCCGGGTCGGATCGGCATAGGAGATGTGGAGCGTTGTGGAGGCTTCTTCCGGCTGCGTCTGACGTCACGGGGTGTCTGGGCTTTGGTGGGCGTATCCGGGCGTCACAACATGTTTCGGAGCATGCGCAACATGCCGCTGGCGGGCATGCGCACTCCTTTGTCAAGTGTCCGGATGGGAGGACGTGCAGGAGATTATATGAGAGGCTGGGGGCGTCATTAAGGATTAAAAGCGGCAATGGCCAAAGAGAATCTTAAAGCGGCAATGTTCATAGGAGGCACAGGGGAAAAAAATGTATATAAAATAACACATAAATATGTTTAACGTCTGAAATGTCTTTCTTGGCAAAGTGGTCCGGGGGCATATTCCAGGCACAGGATAAAAACATTTGATACTTGTACAAAAAGGAAACACTGAGAGGCATATCTGAATATACAGGGACTAGACAGTGATCATGAAAGCAATAATAATAATAATAAGGTTATAATTACAGCTGGTTGAGGTAAATGGCAATTAAGGGAAGGCTAGTGTCTACGGGGCTGACCCCATGAAAAGTGGGTCAGGGGATCATCTTCCTGTTTGGGTAGAAAGAGATCAGGGGGGGGGGCGGGAAGGGGGGAAACGAAGAAGTGGAGCTGGGTGGGGTAATGGGGAGGGGGGTGGGGGGGGTTGTTATGGTAGAGGTAAGGAGAGGAAAAGGGTAAGGGAGGGGGGAGGGATGATAGGAGGCAAAACAGAGGAGGGGGGGGAAAGGGAAGAAGGGGAAAAAAGAAGGGGGGGGGAAAGGAGGAGGGGGAGAGGAGGAAGGGGGGGTTGTTAATTTGGGGGGTAGGGGGGGGGGAAATGGGGGGGGGGTTGGGGGGTTAGGGTGCATACTTACGGGTGGTGTTCTTGATGGGCATGAATTATGTAGGGTATATGTGACCTGAAATGAGGACAACAGAAAGCGTTAGATTTTGGATTACCATATTATGAGGGCTAAAGGATAGTGTTCACATCAAGTTCCTCGTTGAGTCCGGAGGGACTGAGGCTGTCCAAAGTGTAAATCCAGAACGTTTCGCGTTCACAAAGTAACGCGAAACGTTCTGCTGGCGGTATGGTGTTTGGGATGGATTCGAGGACCCAGATTTTTAGACCGGCAGTGGATTGGTGGTGGAATTCCAAAAAGTGTCGTGGGACACTGTGATGGTCGCTCCCTGTCTCTATATAGCGTCTATGTTTTCCAAACCGTTATCTAAGGGGGCAGGTGGTGCGGCCCACATATAGCCGAGGGCATGGGCAAGAGAGACAGTATATTACATAGTCAGTGGAACAGTTATAGAAGTCTTTGAAGGTATAAGTGATGCCTTTATGTATAAATGATTTTTGGCCATGTTGGATAAAGGCACACGTTTTGCATAGGGCCTTTTTACATTGAAAGATCCCTTTTAGTGGTATGAGGCAGAGGGGATTGGGTTTGGGAGTTTTTAGCTTGCTGGGTGCTATTTTAGCTTTAAGTGATGGAGCCTTGCGGTAAGTAATGCGGGGTTTGTCCATAATATGGGTGGAGAGGTGTGGGTCCTGTTTGAGGATACCCCAATGTCGGGAGAGTATGCTCTCCATTTTTTTATGTTTTCCGTGGAATTGGGTGATGAAGTGGACTGCGGTGTCTGATTGGGTGTTCTCTTTTTTGGGGGGTTTGCCTGGCAGGTATGTGGTGTAAGCTGTATCGATTATGTGGTCTGGGTAACCTTTATCTTGAAATTTCTTTTTTAGATGTTGACTGTGAGTATGGTAGTCGGTATCTTTGGTGCAGTTTTGTCGTAGACGGCAAAACTGACTTTTGGGTATGTTGTTGACCCACAATGGGTGGTGGCAGCTGTCATGGTGGAGGTATGAGTTCCCTGCGGTGGGTTTTGTGTAGTTGCTGGATATAATGGTGTTACCGTCATGGCTTAGTGCTAAGTCTAAGTATGCCAGTTTGTCCGGATGCCATGCATGGGTGAAAGATAAACTGAAGGGGTTGTCGTTACAATGATCAACAAAGTCCTGGATGATGCTGGGGGGGCCGTCCCAAATGATGATCAGATCGTCAATGTATCGGCCATAGAATATCAGGTGTTTAGTGTATGGGTTGTTATGCCAGATAGATGTATTTTCCCAGAAGCCCATTGTGAGGTTGGCATATGAGGGGGCAAAATTGGCGCCCATGGCAGTGCCTGTGGTTTGTAGATAGTATGTGTTTTGGAATGAGAAATAATTGTGGGTTAAGCAGAATTTGATGGCGTCTGTGATGAATACGGCCTGTTCCGGATTGATGAGATTATCTAGGGAGAGAAAGTGTTGAATGGAGGTAAGACCCACCTCGTGGGGAATAGAAGTGTATAGAGACGTAACGTCTAATGATAGCCAGAGATATTGTTCCTCCCAGGTGTAGGGTCGGAGGAGCTCCATGAGGTGGGCTGAATCTCTAATGTAAGATGGGAGGGATTGGGCTAACGGTTGGAGGAATGTGTCTGTGTATTGTGAAAGTCCGCTAGTGATGCTGTCCATGGCTGCGACTATTGGTCTGCCTGGGGGTGTGGTGGAGTGTTTATGTATTTTGGGAGAGGCCTAGAGGGCTCAGAATTTTAACCACTTGCTCCTTCCTGGACCCCACTCACCTTAAAGAATGGCAAGGGATAGCTGAATTCTGTACCGCCAAGTAGCTAAGCGTCCTCACCAAACAAAGAACAGTTAAATATGAAGAACAAGTCCACCACATACAAATGCTTACCCAAAATATTCTCTCACATGAACAAAATGTGCCAACCTCCTGGCTGGACATACTCAAGCGTAACACCAAAAAACAGGAAGACCACCTAATTAGAATAAAATTGGGCAAATTTAAACGAGACCTAAACGATTATCAAACTGCAAAAATATTTTCTTGGAAAGAAAATCCACACATCCCTTCCCTACTAGACCTGGATCTAGACCTCATAAAAAATTCCCGACCATACAATAAAGCCCTTCCTCCCCCCCAAAAACCCGCACCTACCACTAGTGGCCCTACCATGCCAAACAAATTCATACAATCAGGTCCCCCACACCAACTCCCTAAACCTTCTAAAAATCTTCCCACCCATTTGAACCCCAAACATAGATCAGCTGCACATACTCCCCGCCTCCCCCGTTCCATTTCCCAGCGCCCTAACAAGCCTACAGCCATAATACCCCAGCCATCCAATACACAGTCCAAAGACCCTCCGTCCTCCACAACCGGCCCACAGCGGATTATAAATCCAAGCCCCCCCTGCACCACCCCCCATAACCCCCAAGGACCCACAAATAGTCGTTGGAGATTTTGGAACGGGTGATATACCTACACCCTCAAACCCCGACTCCATTGTTTTTTTAGAGGTGGGCCCCCTCCGAAAAAGACGTCTCAAACGAAAACACATAGAAGAGGGTGTAGAGGCGGACGCAGAACCCACAAAAATAAAAAACAAATTCCCGAAACTGTGAAGATTTTCAACCTGTCCTCGCATCAATTATCCTCTCAAGATCTCTCTCTTCTAAGCAGAGGTCTATCGTTTGCACCCACCATAGCACCCAACTCATTTCAATTATTCAAAGACCTCCATAAGTTTGTCCGGAAACTTACATTGACCATACACTTCAATATACAGTCCAACAAACACCAAAACACTGACTCCATCCCACCCACACCCACCAGTACCCAGACACCCACGGCTATACCTACCACACACGAAGACTACTCCTTTACCAGCCCAGTCAGTACACTAGATTACTCCACCTATACAGAAGAACCACCTGATGACATAGATTCAGAACTACTACTCTATACCCAACACCCTCAGACCTCCCCACCCATACAACATACAGCCCTGCGTCCCAAGTCCACATTCAATCCCACCCGGTCCAAAGGGCCATACATCGAATCCTTTTACAGGGTGGTATTCGCTGATCTGCAAAAAATGTGCGAAAACAACAGCCAAACCCACCGTAAAAGACTACCACACAATCTCAGTCATGGAGAAAGACAATCACTTAAAAATCTCACACACAACACTGATATCATTATCAAACCTGCAGACAAAGGTGGCGGCATATTCATCCAAAATAAATCAGATTATGTTAATGAAGCCCTCCGTTTACTTTCAGACAAAAACACATATTCCATTCTACTCAAAGACCCACTACCGGAATTTAAAGCTGAACTGGAAATACTCATCACCACAGCCACCAAAGCCAAAATCATAGACCCCAAGGAAGCCAGTTTCCTGAAAAGAAGCTTCTACAAAACACCATACTTCTACCACCTTCCCAAAATACATAAACACTCCACCACACCCCCAGGCAGACCAATAGTCGCAGCCATGGACAGCATCACTAGCGGACTTTCACAATACACAGACACATTCCTCCAACCGTTAGCCCAATCCCTCCCATCTTACATTAGAGATTCAGCCCACCTCATGGAGCTCCTCCGACCCTACACCTGGGAGGAACAATATCTCTGGCTATCATTAGACGTTACGTCTCTATACACTTCTATTCCCCACGAGGTGGGTCTTACCTCCATTCAACACTTTCTCTCCCTAGATAATCTCATCAATCCGGAACAGGCCGTATTCATCACAGACGCCATCAAATTCTGCTTAACCCACAATTATTTCTCATTCCAAAACACATACTATCTACAAACCACAGGCACTGCCATGGGCGCCAATTTTGCCCCCTCATATGCCAACCTCACAATGGGCTTCTGGGAAAATACATCTATCTGGCATAACAACCCATACACTAAACACCTGATATTCTATGGCCGATACATTGACGATCTGATCATCATTTGGGACGGCCCCCCCAGCATCATCCAGGACTTTGTTGATCATTGTAACGACAACCCCTTCAGTTTATCTTTCACCCATGCATGGCATCCGGACAAACTGGCATACTTAGACTTAGAACTAAGCCATGACGGTAACACCATTATATCCAGCAACTACACAAAACCCACCGCAGGGAACTCATACCTCCACTATGACAGCTGCCACCACCCATTGTGGGTCAACAACATACCCAAAAGTCAGTTTTGCCGTCTACGACAAAACTGCACCAAAGATACCGACTACCATACTCACAGTCAACATCTAAAAAAGAAATTTCAAGATAAAGGTTACCCAGACCACATAATCGATACAGCTTACACCACATACCTGCCAGGCAAACCCCCCAAAAAAGAGAACACCCAATCAGACACCGCAGTCCGCTTCATCACCCAATTCCACGGAAAACATAAAAAAATGGAGAGCATACTCTCCCGACATTGGGGTATCCTCAAACAGGACCCACACCTCTCCACCCATATTATGGACAAACCCCGCATTACTTACCGCAAGGTTCCATCACTTAAAGCTAAAATAGCACCCAGCAAGCTAAAAACTCCCAAACCCAATCCCCTCTGCCTCATACCACTAAAAGGGATCTTTCAATGTAAAAAGGCCCTATGCAAAACGTGTGCCTTTATCCAACATGGCCAAAAATCATTTATACATAAAGGCATCACTTATACCTTCAAAGACTTCTATAACTGTTCCACTGACTATGTAATATACTGTCTCTCTTGCCCATGCCCTCGGCTATATGTGGGCCGCACCACCTGCCCCCTTAGACAACGGTTTGGAAAACATAGACGCTATATAGAGACAGGGAGCGACCATCACAGTGTCCCACGACACTTTTTGGAATTCCACCACCAATCCACTGCCGGTCTAAAAATCTGGGTCCTCGAATCCATCCCAAACACCATACCGCCAGCAGAACGTTTCGCGTTACTTTGTGAACGCGAAACGTTCTGGATTTACACTTTGGACAGCCTCAGTCCCTCCGGACTCAACGAGGAACTTGATGTGAACACTATCCTTTAGCCCTCATAATATGGTAATCCAAAATCTAACGCTTTCTGTTGTCCTCATTTCAGGTCACATATACCCTACATAATTCATGCCCATCAAGAACACCACCCGTAAGTATGCACCCTAACCCCCCAACCCCCCCCCATTTCCCCCCCCCTACCCCCCAAATTAACAACCCCCCCTTCCTCCTCTCCCCCCTCCTCCTTTCCCCCCCTTCTTTTTTCCCCTTCTTCCCTTTCCCCCCCTCCTCTGTTTTGCCTCCTATCATCCCTCCCCCCTCCCCTCCCTTACCCTTTTCCTCTCCTTACCTCTACCATAACAACCCCCCCCACCCCCCTCCCCATTACCCCACCCAGCTCCACTTCTTCTTTTCCCCCCTTCCCGCCCCCCCCCCCTGATCTCTTTCTACCCAAACAGGAAGATGATCCCCTGACCCACTTTTCATGGGATCAGCCCCGTAGACACTAGCCTTCCCTTAATTGCCATTTACCTCAACCAGCTGTAATTATAACCTTATTATTATTATTGCTTTCATGATCACTGTCTAGTCCCTGTATATTCAGATATGCCTCTCAGTGTTTCCTTTTTGTACAAGTATCAAATGTTTTTATCCTGTGCCTGGAATATGCCCCCGGACCACTTGGACAGCTTTGCCAAGAAAGACATTTCAGACGTTAAACATATTTGTGTGTTATTTTATATACATTTTTTTCCCCTGTGCCTCCTATGAACATTGCCGCTTTAAGATTCTCTTTGGCCGTTGCCGCTTTTAATCCTTAATGACGCCCCCAGCCTCTCATATAATCTCCTGCACGTCCTCCCATCCGGACACTTGACAAAGGAGTGCTCATGCCCGCCAGCGGCATGTTGCGCATGCTCCAAAACATGTTGTGACGCCCGGATACGCCCACCAAAGCCCAGACACCCCGTGACGTCAGACGCAGCCGAAAGAAGCCTCCACAACGCTCCACATCTTCTATGCCGATCCGACCCGGAAGTCGCCTGAGAGACCCCGGACTTCTCCCGGATGATTGGACCACATCAGGACCCAGAGCAGGCACCGAGCTAACTGACCAACACCAGGGAGGGCACCACAGTGACTGCACTGAAGTGAGTCCATTATCGAGTCACCATAACCTGTTCCTCTTTTTAATAAAACTTCCTTCTTTTAAAACTGCACTCCACTGGCGCTTTTTTCCCCCTTTCTTTTTTGTAGTTAGTCTTTTTAGGAGGTATGCAAGATAGTTCAATCCCTGGGGTTAGTGGAGATGGATGGTGAAGGTGGCTGCAGGCTTCATACAGAGCTAGAGGGACTCTGCAACAGACAGAAAGTGGTAGGAGAAGAAAAGCAGCGCCACCTCAGTGTAGATGAAAAGGTTATTTATTACATAAAAACAACGTAGTAACTCACACAGAGGAAAAAGTTGATCAGCAAATGGTGATGGTTCATCCGCAACACTGTAGGGATGTTAGGGAAGTACACTGTGGCGGCCGCGGTCCTGGCTGTGCCGGTGGAGTCCGACACTTTCTGTGTTTCTGTGTTCAGTATCCAGGCTTACATCCAATAGTGGCAGGGGGGTGCTAGCATTCGGAGAATGTGTGCTCCTTCCTCAGGCCTACAGTGTTGCAGATGAACCATCCCCATTTGCTGATCAATTATGTCCTCTGTGTGAGTTACTACATTGTTTTTATGTAATAAATAACCTTTTAATCTACACTGAGGTGGTGCTAATTTTCTTCTCCTACCCCTTGCTGTAGAAAGCTGCAGATGTACAATGAGTTATGCAGTCGCGTTTTTCAGTGTTATTTAGCTTTTTTTTTTAGCAAAACTATATTCCCACAAAAACGTATGGTTCAAAAACCCTGATAAACGCTGAATAGTCGTGTTTTTCAGCGTTTTTCAGCTCTCATCAGCTTTCATCAGTGTTTTTACAGCTGAAAAACTCCTCTTAAAACCCACTCGTTCTGGGTTGTTTTCCAGCCAGAAACTGCCCCTGCCAAAAACTGCTGAGAACAGCCTGTGTGTGCATGGATAACATAGGATAACATGCTAGGGCAGGAGTGCAGAGACATAACTAGGCATGATGGGAATTATAGTTCCTGAACAGCTGGAGGGCCGAAGTTTGGAAATAGCTGTGCTAGGGAGTTTACTGGCTGCAGAAAAACTCGTCTGAAGCCAAAAACAGCAGCCGTAAAAACGTCCAGTGTGCATGAGGCCTAATTGTGGATAAGATGGCAGCATACTGAATAGGGTTTAGCATATTCTCTCAAAAATATTGAGTACTATGGAATTTCTTGGTACCACCACAGACATCACAAGGAGCAAATCAGCTAAAATCATACAAAAGTTTTATTACAAAACATCATATTAAAAGGACATCCAAAATTTGAGGATCATGGATGAAAAATCCCATGAGAGGGCATAAGTTTCCAATGGACTGAACCGCTGTTTCTATATCTCATAAATACAACTCCAATCCATGATCCTCAAATGTTGCATGTCTTTTATTAGGATGTTTTGTAATAAAACTGTTGTATGATTTTAACGGATTTGCTGCTTGTGATGTGGTACCAAGAAAATCCATATTCCTCAAAATTCTTTTTTTCTGATAGACGTTAGGATTAGGATGCACTACCTGAGTTGTAATAATGGAATTTACTCTACATTTTGATTTAATATATTCTGATAAAGAAAAATATAGTTTTTGTATGATACAAACTCTTATGATATTCCTTATTTAAAAAAAATGTATTCTTAATTTCAACTGCAGTGTATGTCAATGGGATTGATAAATTACTTGCAATAGATTTTTATTAATTTTCAAACATTACAGCAAAAATTGTTAAATTATTCATAGTCTCATATACAATGTTTCCAACAAACATATAGAGGTAGAATTGCAGAACTCAATCATCAAAGAGAAAAAAAATAAAGAAAGAATAACATCTCAAAAGTAAACGTTGACAACCATAACTGTTCCAGTCATTTCACTAGTGTTTGTGTTACCGGTGACCCAACCCCCATCAAGGGACGGGGGTGAAGTATTTGCTGGTAGTCCAAATGTGCCAAGTAGAGTGGAATTTGGATCCATTATGAGTCGAGTAAGCGTAAGCCTTCTCCATAGAGTATTGGAGATTAACCATTCTAATGACTTCCAGGTGAGATGGGGATATGGTCTGCTTCCAGTGTTTGGCTATCAGTGTCCTGGCCGATACCAGGATGTGGAAGCATACCGTTCTCATGTTTAAGGGTATGTTGTGTATTCCTAAGTTCAGTAGTGCCATGGCCATGGTTGGTTGGGTGAGTATGCCCGTGGTAGTCAAAAGAACCTCAAACACCCCCCTCCAAAAGCTGGTTATGCTCTTGCACTTCCAGAAAATATGAGAAATAGTACCTATTTAGTCATAGTTTCGCCAGCATAGCGGGCTCTGAGAACTAAAAAATTTAGACAGGCGATAAGGCGTGAGGTACCATCTGGTCAGAAGTTTTTGCATTTGTTCCCAGTGGTTTATGCATCTGGAGGCCATGAAGGAGGTGTGGATCGCCATTTTCCACTGGTAATCGGAATAGGGTGTCTGAAGCTCACTCTCCCACTTAACCATGTGTGTCGTTTTATGAAAGGCGGTCTTGTGTCCTATAAGGTTGTATATGAGGGATATGCCTTTTACTGGGGACTTTACGTTCGTGAGGAATTGCCATAGGGTGACAGGTAGCCGCAACTTGGGCAAGTGATATTTGCGTAAAAAGCTAATTATGGCGTTATGGGCAAACATGGCATTGTTGGGTAGATTAAATTCTGTGTGTAGGTCTTGAAAGGACTTGAGTGAATCCTGTTGGTATAGTTGAGATACCGACTGTATCCCAGCAGCCGTGAGCATGGTGGTTTTTGTGAACGGAAGAAGAACAGTGAATACTGTGAGAGGTATCGGGATCAACACATCTGTCGGATGTGTGGGCTTCCGTGCGATGAGAGCTCGCCAGGAGTGCAGCGTCGCACGAGACGTGATTGGCAATGATCTCATATCTAGGGGTTTCCATGCATCAGCTAGAAGTAGTAAACCGAGATCTGACGTTCGCGTCGATGCCGCTTCTATTGGCAGCCAGGGGAGGCTATGTGTATTGGAGAACCAGTGTTGGATGGGGGTCAGTCTTGTTGCGTGTTAGTAATCCGTTATGTCTGGTAGCCCTAGCCCACTCGCCTTTTTGTGACGAATCATATGCGATTGAGAACATCTGGCTCTCTTTCGCTGCCATACAAATGTGCGAAGTATTTTGGACAGGGAAGTGAGGTATGCGCTGGTGACATGTATCGGAAGGGTGCGGAATATGTATAGTATTTTTGGTAGACAAAGCATTTTGAATGCCGCTATACGCCCCGCCCAGGAGATTTCGGTCGACTTGATACCATTGGTATCTGCTGTTAGGGTGGACAGTAAGGACTTCATGTTGGAGTGTAGCAATTTGGATGTGGGGAATGCCAGCTGGATCCCCAAGTATTTCAGCGAGTCAGATGACCAAGCGTATGGGAGTATTGTTTGGAGATGTTTTCGGGTGTTGTCAGGTATATTCATACCTAAGATTTCGGATTTACCAAAATTCACTTTATAGAAGGACACCTTGCTAAAGTCTTGAAGAATTTTATGAGCTGCTGGGAGGGACACTATAGGGTTCGATAGGCTTAAAATGACATTGTCAGCAAATAGAGTGATGACGTGCTTGGAGGATCCAAATTTAAAGCCCGATACCATGGGGGAGGTGCGAAGTAATTCAGCCAGTGGCTCTATTAACAAGTTAAAGATGAGGGGCGACAGGGGGCAGCCCTGTCGCGTACCATTTGTAATGCGAAAGGGTTTAGAAAGCATGCCAGCGGAGAGCACCTTAGCAGATGGGGAGGAATATAAAGCCATTATGGCCGACAGTATCGGTCCCGAAAATCCAAACTTACGCAAAACCGATTCCATGTATCCCCAGTGTATGCGGTCGAACGCCTTCTCTGCGTCTATGGAAAGAAGCAGAGAAGGCGTTCTGGAGCTCTCAGCGTGGTGCATTAGGTTTATTACCCTTCTGGTCGCATCCGGGGCTTGCCGTCCCCGGACGAATCCCATTTGGTCTCCTCCCAATAGGTTCGGTAAAAGGTGTGCTAGGCGGTTGGCTAGGATTTTTGCATACAATTTGGCGTCATTGTTTAACAGGGATATGGGTCTAAAGTTCGCTGGTGCTGTAGGGGGTTTGCCTGGTTTAGGGAGGGTTATTATGTTTGCCTGGAGCATCTCCTCTGGGAAGGCGCCTGTGGCAATGGCCGAGGAAAATGCTGACAACATTTGGGGTGAAAGAATATCATGGAATGACCTGTAGTATTCATTTGTCAACCCGTCAGGGCCTGGGGATTTATTTAAAGGAGTACCTAGAATAGTCTGGGATAATTCTTTTGGCGTAAATGGTGCATTTAGGGATGATAGGTCTTCGGGCGTGAGAGAGGGGAGGTCCATGCGTCTCAAGAAGGTGAGAATGTCCGACGTCGACGGGTTGTGTGTGGTCGTGTCGTTGCGTAGGTTGTACAGTGATTTATAATAGTCGGCGAAAACGTCCGCAATTTGTTGGGGGTGCGTGTGTTTTTTACCCGTATGAGGGTGAGTTATGAACGCTATTTTGGATTTCACTCTCCTGGCTTTGAGCCTGGAGGCCAGAAACTTGCCTGCCTTGTTATGGGCCGAGTAATACTGAAGTCGGAGTTTCGCCATCATTTTGTCGTGATTGACCAGCAGAAGCCTACGGAGATACGATCTGAGGGCCGAAAGTTTGGTGGACAATAATTGTGAGGGGTGCTGTTTATTGGTCTCCTCCAAGGATTTAATGTTTTCAAGGGTGTCTCGAAGCGATTTCTGATGTTTCTTTTTTAATCTAGATGCCAGTTGAATGAGAATTCCTCTC
The DNA here is from genome assembly GCF_965119305.1 of Pelophylax lessonae. Taxonomy (NCBI): domain Eukaryota; kingdom Metazoa; phylum Chordata; class Amphibia; order Anura; family Ranidae; genus Pelophylax; species Pelophylax lessonae. Next base: position 221,509,046 of record NC_138772.1, read on the forward strand.
ACATATGCCTTATGGGCATTCCAGAGTGTGAAAGGGTCTGTGGCCGGGGTGGCGTTGTTTGCGAAGAATTCCCTGAGGTGAGTTTGGATGTGCTTGAGAGAGTCGGGGTCTGACAGAATGGTATTGTTGCATCTCCAAATGTACGGCGACGACTGGGGGGCTGATGTAGATATGGACATATGTATGGCAGCATGGTCTGACCACGTGATGGGGGATATAGATGTATGTAAAACCAAGGGCAGGATCGTTGAGTCTACCAGGAACATGTCGATCCTGGAGTAAGTGAGGTGGCACGCCGAGAAGAAGGTATAGTCCCTCTCCTCCGCGTGCTGGTATCTCCATATCTCGTGCAGATTTTCCACATGTAGGAGAACTGCCATGGAAGTAGACAAGGTTTTGCCACCGGAGGTCGAGTCCAAGGCAGGGTCTGCTACGATGTTAAAATCTCCACATATGATCAATTTGCCTACCGTGAGCTTGCGAACTTTTGTGAATAGTTTCCGCAGGAATTTGAGCTGGTGGCGGTTGGGAGCATACACGTTTACAATATTATAATCACAATCATCAATATTACAGTTTAAGATAATGAACCTTCCGTCTGTATCCTCCACCACCCTAGAGTAGGTGAAGGTCACAGAGTTGCTAACGGCCAGCAGGGTTCCTCGTTTCTTTTCAGGGGAGTTTGCCATAAACACATGGGGATAGTCTGGGTGGGAGCAGCGCGGTACTGAACCGAGCTTGAAATGGGTTTCCTGAATGGCCAGGATGTCTGTCTTGTGAGTCTTTGCTTCCTTCCACATCGAGAAGCGCTTTACGGGGTGGTTTAGCCCCTTAACATTCAGCGATAATAGCTGCAAGGACATATTAGGGTCTGAGGAAGTTCAGAGAGTTCGAAGCGGGCTCGCCGCTGAAGATGAGAGCATACTATATGAAACTTGGCATAGGAAGTACATAGGGGTACCTGGAGGGAGGTCGCATAAGCCTCCGATAGTTGGGTATCAAGGATGGTTCAAATAGTGTTCGTGTGGAGTCCGGTGAGTGGCACAGAGGAAGACTGGATGGAAGTCCGGAACATATTGCTGATGATGGAAACAACTGTCCATGGATGTTGCTGAAGTCATAGCTGGGTCCTGCTTTGAAAAAGAATTGTAGAAAACAAGAAAAAACAACACAGGTAAAAAAGAATACGATCCTGACGGACCATAAGGGCAGCCATTGCTGCTCGGCTGGTGGGGTAGCTAGCATGATATCAAGTGCTACAAAGGGCGGGAGGGCCAGTGCGCCCAGCCTTGGAAGTAGAAGTCATTATCATTTTGAGCGGTGAGAGGACCTGGATCTGGAAGGCCTAGACACTGTATGCCAGTCAGGTTGCATACGTGGTAGTGGAGGATCTGGGTGTCTAGGTCGTTGTTCGGTGGTGTCAGGGAGGATGTGCCACTGTTTAAGGAGACGGAGGCCTTGTTCTATAGATGTGATTTGGGAGGTGGACCCCATATGGGTCACACAGAGCTTGGCGGGGTATTTCCACTTATATATGATTTTATTGTTCCTCAGGGCCTTAGTTATGGAATTTATATTTCTTCTCAGTTGGAGTGTATATTGAGAGTAATCAGGCAAGACCTGGAGGGTCGATGCACATTCAGGGAGGCGATCTTTCCTCCGGAACGAGTCTAATATCTTCTCTTTAGCCTGAAAATAGTGTATCCTCATGAGGACATCCCGAGGGACGTCTTGCGGTAGGAATGATGGTTTGGGGAGCCGGTGGATGCGGTCAATAGTAAGGTCCGCATTGGTGAGTTCAGGCACCACTGTCTGAAACAGATCGCGGACATAGGTGGGCAGTTGGTTGGGTTGGATCGTTTCAGGGATCCCCCTTATTTTGAGGTTGTTACGCCTCGATCTATCCTCAAGGTCTGCTATCTTCGCTTGCATGCAATGTATATCTTCCTGATGGGAAGTGTGAGCGTCCACTAGGGAGTTGTAGGATACTGTGAATTCCTCCATCCTCCCCTCTACATTGTGTACCCTGTCTCCCAGGCCATGCAATTCCTTTTGGCAATAGGAGATGGAGGCTTGGATGTTGGCCTGCATGGACGAATGTAGCATAGACAGCATGTCCTTAAGGGTAGTGTCTGATACAGGCTGTCCGGTAGTGGTCAGGTTTGCAAACGGGTCAGGCGGTGGAGAGTAGGCCCAAGGTGTACACGGGGCGGTGGATGTATTGCTCACCTCCATGGATGTAGATGCCTGCATCGTCAGTGAGTCCCTCCTCGGGCGAGACTTCGCCGGACTCTGTACGGATGGTGTGGAGGGAGAGGAGTCTGCAGACCTTGCCGGCCGCATCGGGAACGTATTGTGCGTTCGCGCCACTATCGGCGCCGTCATGAGGTCATCCGTCCGCGACTCGGGCGGTAGAGGGAGCGGCCGCCGGCTGGACGATGGAGTGTCTCCGCCGCCATGTTGGCGGAGACCGGGCGGTATCGGTCCGAAAAACTCGGACAGTTTGCGGACTGGCGGGGTACCTTTGTTCCTCCGGGTCATGCTGGTGATGTGCACGGGCTATTCCCCAGCAAGGATCTGCAGTTACCAGGGTCGTAGAGCGGCTGTGTCGGGCCGTAGATGTAGAACAGGCTGAGCGCTGGCTGGAGCTCCCGGATCAAGCGGCCATCTTACTCGGCGGTCGCCACGCCCCTGGGATTGATAAATTAAAGGCAAATAGATTGTGCACTTTGCAAGTACAGTAGCACCTATTCCCCCCTAGAGATTAAAGTGGTTATAAAGTCTCCACATTAAACTCCCATGATAGGTTCTCTTATTGGGCAATAGTAATGGCAGTGTGTTTTTTTCAGCAAAATAATCTCTAAATACATTTTCCCAGCAGTGCTTCTGTGCAATCACTTTTCTCAGGTCTTACTCTCAAGCAGAGGGACTCCATTGGGAGGGGCTCACATTCCTTTACTGGTTTAGTTTCAGTTTCACGAGAGGAGGGGAGAGCAGGGAGAGGAGGCGCTTCACACAGACCACGGAAATGACAGGAAGGGAGGGCGAGAGAGAGGGAGATACAGACGGAAAGTCAGTGTACTGACAGGAGCACACAGGAACCAGGTATTATACTATATGGAAAAGGATAAATAACATTGCAAAAAATTACTTGCATAAAGTATGGAAGGAATGGCCAATCGAGCAAAGGAAGGATCGATCGAAGGAAGGATTGATCAAAGAAGGAAGGATCAGTCATTGGAAGGATGTAAAAACTGATCAAAGGAAGGATCGATTGATCGATCAAAGGAAGGATTGATGGAAGGATTGGCCGATCAATCGACTGAAGAAAGGATCCTTCTTATGAAGGAAGGTTCAATATATCAAAGGATGTAAGGATTGATCGAAGGAAGGAACAGATGAAGGATCGAAGGAAGGATCCATCGAAGAAAAGAAGAGTTGATGGAAGGATCAATTGATTGAAGTAAGGAAGGATCCGTTAAACAGAGGAAATGTAAGGGTTGGGTTGTGGCACTGCTCTCTAAGCACTATTGAGATCAGGGTGCTTGTGCAATAACATCAAAAATACCAATGCCTACTAATTATATCAAACATGTGCAAAATATACAACTTTGCGCAAAAACTGCTCCTGTTGTGCAAAAATACGTATTATAAATTATTGTGCAAAATTGGCAGAGGGTGAAAATAAATTTATGTGCAAAATCCACCAAAAAGCGCAAGTGCTATAATCAGTGAAGCCTTCAAATACACACAAATTTTAATTGATTACTGCATGAAACATAAAATAATTATTGTAAACAGACTTTCCTAACCAATAAACACACATAAAGCACAGTGATCTATGCTTAATAAACAGGACATAAATATTATGCAAGTGTCCTTTGAATTTCACTCTCCTTGTGATCTTGCTGATCCTTATAGTGCCCTCGATAAAGGGACATTAAATGGTGCTGTTACAATCAGGGTTGTGCCCTGACATGCTGTGTGCCCAGTATTTCCACTCGTGCCCCCCTCCTGGTATTACACTCACCAGATGTCTTACCCCTTGCACCAAGGGTATCCCGCTTTAACAATTGTGCCTGGCTTGTATACCACATCCACAGCCTCTGCTTTCAGATGTCTTTCCCCTTGTAACATGGGTATCCCGCTTTGGCAATTGTGCCCAGCTTGTATACTGCCTTCACGGCCTCTCCTTGCATTCCTCCACGTTCTCAATAGTACACGAAAGAAACAGCCCCCCATAGTGTAAAACCATATAGGTAAGTTTATTATTAAAATAGTAGTGCACTTACACGAGATGAAAACAATCACTCGTATTCAGAAACAGGAAGTTTGGAACGCGATGTGCTCCATGGTTGAAAACCAGAAGTTTCGCAATGATGCCCTACGCATTTTGTCACTCTGATGTCATCTGAAGTGGTCTAATTGGGGGCAGCAGCTCACACCATTTCAGATTGTAAGAGTTAAACTATCCATAGCGCGAATTGCACCAAGTTTTTTCACAAGGAGCGATCTATGGAAGTATTAATTGATCAAAGAAAGAGAGGATCGAAGGAAGGATTGATTGATTGAAAGGAGGATCGAAGTAAGGAAGGGTCAATCGATGGATGGAGTGAAGGATGGATCAACCGATTGAAAGAAGAAATGATCGATCGATTTAAAAAGTGGATGATCGGTCAATGGGCACATCGGTTGATTAAGCACTTAGCAAGAATAGATCGCTGGAAGGATGAATCGATCGAAGGAAGGATTAATTGATCAAAGGAAGGAAGGAAGGATAAATTGCTGAATCGGTTGATTGATTGATGGAAGGATTGGTTAATCAATCGATTGGAGGATCGAAGGATCAATGTAAGAAGGGGTTAATCAATTGAAGGAAGAAAGGATCAGTCAAATGACCAATGGAAGGATCAGTCGATCAATGGATCAACTATTGCTATACCATGGCAAAGAAAAAGGGAGAGGGAATACCGCGGATCACCACTAATGTAACACCCTGATAAAACAGGGACGGTCAAATGACCTGTGCTACAGTCTCTCCTATCTTAGCAAAAAGATGGGCAGTCACCAACCAAGAAATTAATATGAAAAAAGGGGGGGGGGTTGAAATCGGCCAGATGCAGAGCCACCAGTAAGAAGGTAGAATGTGAACACACGGAGAATATGAAACGTAGCTTTATTAAATCAATAATATCCCAGACACCCCTGAATTGAAGCCAGTGCAGCGACACTGGTATATCTTGCGGCAATCTACAGCACGGATGGATGTCCTTTACATGTGTACAGAGTGGTGAGTGGATGTCGGCGTCTCTTTACTTTGGACTCCTTCATTCAGGACTGCACGATCAGCCTACTTTCCTGATACAGCTGATTGTTTAGATGTCGAGTAATACCCTTTGACACTTACTAACTTATTGATGATTTTGATACACTGTTGCCTCAATGTGAAGCCTACAGCCTCCTTTACAACCGTAACTGCACATGAACCATGCATTCCTTATGGCATTCTCATACAGTTTGAAGATGAATTAATGGACTTCTACTCAGTACTTAAATTTCATTACTTGGTACTATTACCTATCCTTTCCAAATGAATGTTGCCTGCATGGTTTTGGGTAACGCATGCGCAGCTGCTGATTATCTCCCCCCTGATTAGACAAAGTTGTCTGGTTTAACTGTCTGGGCTGCAATTACAGCCCTTGGTGGTCAGTTTGTTGTTATTATTGATTTAAAAAAGCTACGTTTCATATTCTCCGTGTGTTCACATTCAACCTTCTTACTGGTGACTCCGCATCTGACAGATTTCAACCCCCCCCCCTTTTTTCATATACCGTGGCTCGTGGTTAGGTTAGGTTAGGTTAGGTTCCTTTGATCAATCGATCAACTGATTCTTCCTTTGATCAATCAGTTGAGGGAACCTAGCCTTGATAATCAAATGATCAATGTATAGTACTGTACAGTACTGTATAGTACAAAATAATGGGGTGGGCAACTACATGGCAGATGAGGTTTAATGTTGAAAAATGTAAAGTAATGCACTTGGGTGCCAGAAACCAGAAAGCAAGCTACTCACTAGGTGGGGAACCTCTGGGTGAGTCTAGGATGGAAAAGGACCTGGGGGTACTGGTAGACAACAGGCTTGGCAGTGGCATGCAATGCCAAGCCGCTGCAAGCAAAGCCAACAGAATACTGGCAAGTATAAAAAAGGGGATTCACTCCAGAAATAAAGAGATTATTCTCCCACTCTACAAGACTCTGGTCCGGCCACATCTGGAGTATGCTGTCCAGTTCTCGGCACCGGTCCTCAGGAAGGATGTGCTGGAACTGGAAAGAGTCCAGAGAAGGGCAACAAAAATAATTAGGGGAATGGAGGGCATCAGCTATGAGGAAAGACTACAAGCACTGAACTTATTCTCTCTGGAGAAGAGACAATTGAGGGGGGATATGATATCAATGTACAAATACTGTACTGGCGACCCTAGCATAAGGAACAAACTATTCAGAGAAAGGGAATACAATAAGACACATGGCCACTCACTAAAACTAGAGGAAAAACGATTTAACCTTAAAGTACATAGGGGGTTCTTTACTGTCAGAGCAGTAAGGCTGTGGAATTCTCTTCCACAAGCAGTCGTATCAGCAGGGAGCATCGATAGTTTCAAAAACTATTAGATGGGCACCTTAAAGACCACAACATACAGGGGTATACAATGTACGGTTAACAGCAAACACACACGCACATCATAGGTTGAACTGGATGGACTGATGTCTTTTTTCAACCTCACTAACTATGTAACTATGTTACTGTATGTACTGTATAGGGATAATAATAATAAAAAAAACTTTGCAGAAGTAATTCATTTAGTATTTTAAATCTTTAGGTAAATTAAATATAATTTTAAATTGTTTCAAAAGATTTCCACGTGAAAGCAGGAAAGCTGTAATGTTATCTGCTGTCTTCAAAGATAGTAAACTCTGGAAGACACTGGAGCTTTAACAAAGAGAAGGGGAGGAGCAACTGCAGGGCAAAAGTAACTCAATAAAGCTGGGGGAGAGGGGAGTGGTGAGGAGGAGATCGGCTCACACACAGGCTATGGACATGTTTGTAGTTTTTAGGGTTACAACCTCTTTAATCTGGAGAAGCTTCATTTTACAAAGCAATCAAGTGCAAGGAAAGAAAAACAGTATTTTTGCTTGCACGTTGATTGGATGATGAAAATCAGCAGAGCCTCGCCACATTCACTAAGATCTGAGTACAGCTGCATTTGCAAAGGATATAGTCTGTGTTCCTTTAGTAAATCAACCCCAATGTGTTTTTAAGGTCTTTATCCAAAATGAATCTCCTGTTTATAACCACAACAGTTTGCAAAGGCTAGCAAAAAATATCTGCATTTTTGGCTTGGTAATGAGGAGATGCCTGTGTGATCATAGGTTATGCATGCTGCAAGCAAAATGGACGTCTGAGTGCCATATGCTCATCTGGTGAAATATTGGCTGGCCCAGTTTTACTTTTGTCATTAGTCTATTGTGTATTTTCTATATTTGTTTTATCAAATACATTAAAATGTATGTGGAAAAATAAACTTCTAGTGCTCCTTTACACTTGAGGGGAAAGGGGCAATAAAAACAGATGGCTGAGCACACCAGAATTTACGACAGTACAACCTCACAGGACTGTATACATGCTGTTGCCACAATATTTTGCTTTGATGCAATGCTGTACCACCGTGATCGTTTTTCAAATGGTGGTAAGCAATACTTTCAAACTCTGGTTTCTGTATTCTATTTTTGCATTTTCAAAAAGGATGTGAGGAGAGTGAGGGGGAATTATATTAAAATTTGGAAGCACCATTTTTAATAAGATGGCTACCATAGATGTGCCCCCTCCCATGGAATGAGTAGAGGGGTACATTAAAAGAAATGTACAGGTTTTTTTCTTAGATTCATACTTACCTAGGTGGATACAGCATCGGTCCAATTGTAAACAATCATGTGACGTTAGAAGGGGCAGTACCACTGGGTGATGTGGCCAGGGGCCTCGCCCCTTACCTATATAAGAAATATCAAATCGCAGAGCAGGCATTCAGCAGAAGGCCTCCCAGCAGACGGAGCGTTTTTTATTTTTTTTCAGGTGGTGTGATTGATGGTGGATTTACATTGAGGGACACTATTTTTTTCTTTTTATTAAAGGAATTGTCAAAAAACTTGTCTATTGTGTTTAATACTTTTTGAAATTTTTTTGGTGAATGGGTAGGGGTACTATGTACCTGATGCTCATTCACATAGGGGGGGGATGGGATCTGGGATCCCTTCTAGATTCCTATAAGCCCCCTGCCCATACCCCACAACCACCAACCACGGTTGTGGGGAAGAGGCCCTTGTCTCCATCAGCATAGGGACAAGGTGGTTCCCCAAAGCACCCAACACCCTGGTATGGTTCAAGAGGAATGGCTCTCGCTCAACCCCCCCCCCCCCCCCGCCCTTGCTGCATACCCAGATAAGGGCCTGGTACAGGTTTTTGGGGTCTTTTTTTTTCATAATAATTTTAATCAGAGGCATGTTTTCAGTGATGAAAACTAGACAAAAATCTATTTGAATTTTTTTAAATGATGAAAGCTACTATAAAAATAAATACCAATTTTCGTCAATGAACGAAAACAGAACTAAAATTGGAGGGAGCTGTCAGATGTAGCTGTCAGAAGCCTGGGTGCTAGTAGCCAATCAGAAACCATTTCAGAAGCACAACTATGCCTCCTTCATCAGCCTCTTGCTTCATCAGCTGATGAAGGAGGCATAGTTTTGCCCCTGCAATGGTTCCTAAATGGCTGCTAACGCCCAGGTTAGTAGTAGACAGTAGACAGCTCCATCTGACAGTTCCTCAGAGGTTCCCGCAGGCAGCTCTCTAAAAGCATCTCTGGTTATTATCCCTGGCATCTCTCCATGATCCCAGCAGCTCCAGTTGGGACTATTTTCTTCAACCTGACTAACTTTGTAACTATGACGGCTTCACACTACTGATGGCTTCAAATTGAGTTCATTTTATGCCTGCTTCACACTGAAGCTTTTTGAGTGCATTACCATTGTTTTGTTATTTCTGTTGGTCCAATTTTGATTGCACAGATTTAGTTCTGATTTTTAGCAAGTGAAGCAAGTTTAGCAATTTTTAAAAAAAATATTTTTTAAGTTGCACTTCTTATAATGAAACTTGGTTGAATTTATGAAGACGTTATATATCACAACTATAAATCTGTGTCACTAGTGCATTTACAAAAACCTTATTACCATAAATAAAAACATGTTATTAGATTTTTTACATGTGATTAAATAAATTAACAGCAAATAAAAACAAGTATAAAACAATTAGTGGGGTGTTTGTAGACAGTGCTGAGAGGAGTTATTGGCAGAAGAGGGTGGACCAGGGTTGAGAAGAGGAGGGTGGGCCAATGGAGGTAGAATTTGGACCAATATAGTGGGAGACAAAGGAGAAGAGAGAAGGTGAACGACTTTGGAGGAAGAAAGAGGAGGAGTGTTGGCCAAAGGAGAGGGAAGACTGTAAGCCATTGTGGGAGGGGACATAGGGGAAATGGTGGCCAAAGAAGAAGATGGTGTGAACCATTATGGATATAGGTAGAGGATGAGTGGTTGCCAAAGAAGAAGTGTGATTGAATGTGGGAGGGTGCAGAGGAGGAGTAAAGGCAACCAGAGCGAGGACGTGCAAGAAAGTAAACTGACCGAACATAGCCACAATTCACCTTGAATAGCAACTAACTTTTTCACGTTTATAGCCCAAATCCACTCAAAAGAGTGTGTTAAAAAAAAAAAAATATGGATAGGATAAGGAAGGGTAAGACCCTCTAACAATTTTCTTTTTAAAGATAGGAACTGAGGGAACATCCCACCACTTCTTGTCTACCTAATACTACTAAGACCCAACAAGAAGTGAAGGAAAATCCTCCCCTCAAGGAATTTGTCTTTGGTTTAGGGTTTAAAAGTTTAAAATGGTGCAGCTCTGTATTAAAAAAATCAGCTTCCAGGTTTTTTTGTCAAAGCTTGATTTAACAAGCTGAAGTTAGAATCTGATTGGCTACCATGCACAGCTGCACCAGATATTGCACTCTCCAGTTTTAGTAAATCAAACCCAATGCCTCACTGTCAGATCTTTCAACATCTAAGAGCTATAGTAGTACAAACAGTGTGAGATTGCAATTATGCAAATGAGGATTCAAGTGTTCATGAGCTTGTTCACTTGAGAGAAGGAATTGTTCTTAAGTCTGGTTGTCCTGGCATACAGTGATATTTAATGTATATCAGAGGGGCGCAGTTGGAAGAGAGAATGTCCAGGATGTGAAGGGTCTGCAGTGGCCTTCCCTGCCATTTTCCTGACTCATGAGATATATAAGTCTGGAATTGTGGGCAGGTCAGCATCGATCTGCATCAACTGTGGGTATAAGATTGCATATATAGGATTGTAAAAAAAAAAAAAATGTTTTGTTTTGTTTTCCCCTTTTTATTGGTTGAACTAGATATACTTTGTGTTTTTTTTTTCCAACCAGACTAACTATGTAACTACGTAAATGGAGGATGAACAAAACCAAACAGCGATGGAAGTGCAAAGAACAGACCTGACTACTGCAGTGTAAAATTGTATCAGCAGATCTCGAGACAAGGAGAACATTCTATGCAGATGCAGGCAGTGCAACCTTTCTGGGCTTTTTTTAGGATTGTGTCGATGTTGAATGTCCACTTCAGGTCTTGGGACACTATATCCCAGAAATCTGAACGTCTCCTTATTTGACACAGTTGAGTATGGTAAAAGGGGATAGTGTGTTTGTGTGTGAGAGGGAAGGCTTCTACTGCAATCAACTATTATTTCCATGGTTTTAATCATGTTGAGCTTGAGGTTGCTACAATTGCACTACAGAGCTAGCAGATCTACTTTATGCCTATATGCTGCCTTGTCACTATTCCACATATTTTAACACCTTAGCAGACAAATTCCCTGAGATGCAAAGCATAGTGTGGCAAGCGCTCATCCCACTCCTATTGACTGTCCTGGTGCTGGATATAATTTTCCCATCTCACTTGCTGCTTCTTGTCTGTCAGAAGATTGGTAATACACTGACAGGTAGAGATGGGCAGAGGGAGCTGGGTGAGTTTGTAGAGGAGGATTTCTTCACTGATAATGTTGAATGCAGAGCTGAAGTCCAGAAACAGGATCTATGCTTACATCCTTGCGGAGTCAAAATGTTGTGGGTTGCAGTGCAGCCTCATGTTGACGGCATCCTCTAATGACCTGTTTACTCTATAGGTGAAGTGCAAGGGGCCTGTGGTCTGTGATGTAATTTAGATGGTTCCACGCTTGCCTTTTAAAGGACTTCATGACTACCAAAGTCAGGGCAACAGCAGTAATAACACATTTTCTAGCAACATTATCAAGAAAGTTTAGTCACTCTGTAAGGAATTTTTAACCTCCCTGGCGGTATGATTCTTTCGGATTTTAGGTGCTGAAAGCGGTACCATTATTTTGCATGTAATTCTTGAGAATGAGCAGCCCAAACCAACTATTTACATCTTTTTTTTTATACTGTGCGTTCTTCTTTATAACATCTTGGGTATGATAAAGTTTGAAACACAAAATCATAAATTATAATATAATAAAAAACTATAAATAAGTTAAAGTATGGATGTATGTATACATATATATATATATATATATACATACATAAAAAGTACAGTAAAACTGCAGGAAAGGGCACTGGGAGGCAATGTAATGTGAATTTATTTTATTTTGAATGGTATCAGTGTGTTTGGTGTGTTTTACATTTGAATTTGCCGCCAGTTCCACCCCCCTGCGAATGACACGTTGCAGGAGACGGAAGCCGGGGCACGGAGAGGATCGGGTGAAGATCCGCCGCCGCATACCGCTCGCATACATCGCTGGATCCCGGTGACAAGGTAAGTAACCTCTTTTACAGGATCCAGCGATGCTTCTGGCGGTACCCCGAGTGTCGCTCGGGGTTACCGCTTTTGGCTCTGAAATTTAACCCCGAGCCACGCTCGGGAATACCGCTAAGAAGGTTGATGTCTGTGTCTCCATTAGGGATATAATGGTGATACCGCACACATACCTCAAATAACTTATTCACAAAATAGGTGCATGGCCAAAAGTGTCACATCATGATCAAAGTAAAGGAATGCCAGAACTCCATGTGCATCTTCATAGTATTTACTTAGCAGACAGTGATATATTCCATAGTTGCGGGGGACATACAGTGAATTAAAACACACACTCCACAGTTAGGAGGTACTACAAGTGAAAAAAGTAAAAAAATTGATGCTGCCTTAAATGTGTAAAATTAACACTATACATTATATTGTCAAAAGTATTGGGATGCCTGCCCTTTACACGCACATGAACTTTAATGGCATCCCAGTCTTATTCAATATTGAGTTGACTCACCCTTTGCGGCTATAACAGCTTTAACTCCTTTGGGAAGACTGTCCACAAAGTTTAGGAGTGTGTCTATGGGAATGTTTGACCATTCTTCCAGAAGCGCATTTGTGAGGTCAGGCACTGATGTTGGATGAGAAGGCATGCTTAGCAGTCTCCGCTCTAATTCATCCCAAAGGTGGTTTATCGGTTTGAGGTCAGTCAAGTTCCTCTGCCCCAAACTCGCTTATCCATGTGTTTATGGACCTTGCATTATGCACTGGTGCACAGTCATGTTTGAAAAGGAAGGGGCTATCCTCAAACTGTTCCCACAAAGTTGGGAGCATGAAATTGTCCAAAGTGTCTTGGTATGCTGACGCCTTAAGAGTTCCCTTCACTGGAACAAGGTGTCCAAGTCCAACCCCTAAAAAAAAAAAAAAAAAAAAAAAAACCCACACCATAATGCCCCCTCCACCAAATGATTTGGACTAGTGCACAAAACAAGGTCCATAAAGACATGGATGAGTGAGTTTGGGGTGGAGGAACTTGACTGGCCTGCACAGAGTTCTGACCTCAACCCCACAGAATATCTTTGGGAGACTGCGAGCCAGGCCTTCTCATCCAACAACAGTGCCTGACCTCACAGATGCACTTCTGGAAGAATGGTCATACATTCCCATAGACTCACTCCTAAACCTTGTGGACAGCCTTCCTAGAAGAGTTGAAGCTGTTATAGCTGGAAAGGGTGGGCCAACTCAATATTGAACCCCACGGAGTGAGATACCATTAAAGTTAATGAAAAGCGTGAAAAGGCAGATGTCCCAATACTTTTGGCAATATAGTGTATATTTACAAATTAAAATGGAAACTTTTATCAAGGTGACAATCATTCAAAGGCCTAGGCAAGAGAACCAGAAGTATTTATCCACGGTTTGTATATTTTACTTCTGTCTGTTCATTTCTTTCAGGTTTGGCTTA